>NC_060279.1:96907912-97136378 GCF_021613505.1 Equus quagga | reverse complement strand
GCGGCGCGGCGGAGCGCGGCGCTGCAGCCATGGCGGGCGGCGCGCGGCTGCTCTGGATGTCGCTATTGGTGCTGCTGGCGCTGCTCCGGCCGCAGCCCGGGCTGGGCCGGCCCCGAGAGCGCCTCCGCGTGCGCTTCACCCCGGCCGTGTGCGGCCTGCGCTGCGTCCACGGGCCCACCGGCCCCCGCTGTACCCCGACCTGCGCGCCCCGCAACACCACCAGCGTGGACAGCGGCGCGCCCGGCGGGGCGGCCCCGGGGGGACCCGGCTTCCGCGCCTGTGAGTGCGGGGTGGTGGTCCCGCGGGAGGGGTTCCCCGGGGGAGGAGGATCCCCAGGGATGGTGGAGACAGTCCCCCAGGGAGAGGGAGCCTAGATTCCGTGTGCAGTAGCGCTGGGGAATCAAATTCCTGGCTTTTGGAATTGAGTCCTGAGGGTCCTGATTTTGCAAGCAATGAGGGTTCTCGGGGACCTGTGGCGTACCACGTGAGGGGACTGGGGTCGGCTTTCCTGCCCTTGAGTCAAAGTGGGGAATACCTGAATTGAGGGTCCTGGGAGCTTGGGAGAAGGGGTCCCTGGAGGCCAAGAGAGAGGTTCAGGGCCCTGCGGGGTGGTGTCCCAGTTGCTCCGTCTGTGGGGTGGGAGGGATTAAGAAAGTCCAGGATGGGAGTGCCTGGCCGGAGGGAGATTGGGGTGAGCAAAGTTGATCCGGAGGGCTGCGAGGGAAAGAGCCCCCAGAAGGAGGGTCTCTGCAGGACCCTGAGTTGCAAGGGTCCCACGTGGGAGAGAAATCCAGATAGGAGACCTAGGGGGAAGGGGCGCCCCCTGGGGGCCGGGGGGACAGGAGGAGGGTGCGCACCGGGCACCCCTAGAGATGAGGAGCCCGCGGGGGGGTTCAGGTGAGGTGAGAAGGGTGGGCCACCTGTTGGCCCCAAGGTGCGGGGGTGGGTGGGCTCTCGGGATCGGGGCCTACCTGCCCCCAACCCCGGAGGTCCTCTGGAGTGGGGAGTGGGGGCCCCTGCCGCCGAGAACTCGCCCAGCCTGGCCCCCAGCCAACCCAGCCCGGGGCCGGCGTGAGCTCATCTCCCGCCTGAGCCCCCGCCCGCTGCCACTCCCTCTCTCCTCCCCTTCCTCTCTCCTTCCTTCACTCCCTCCCGGCCCCAAGCCCCGTGCCAGGCGCCATGCCCAGGCGGGTGCCAAGCCCCTGGAGGCACAAGGAGGGGCATGTGAAAGGGGGCTGACCTCGGCAGGACCTCGATGTCCTCAGCTCCTCATTCCTCCAGGGTCGTGGGCCATGGAGTTGTCGGTGCCCATCGAGCGGCTCTCCCCCGGTGTGGGAGCCCTCAGGGAGCTGGGGCCGGGGGGTGGGGGGGGGGGGGGGGGGGGGGGGGGGTGCTGCATTCAGGCCAAGAGAAGGCTGAGAAGTGCCCTTGGAGGCTGGGAAATGCACCCAGACCTAGCTGGATTACCACGACCCCCAGCAGATTTCCTATTTTGGAATCTTGATTCCTAGTTAAGCCTCTTTTAGGCCTGCCACTCAATTAAGGACCCATATTAGAGCCCCCTGGAGTCCTGGCCCGACTCCTCTAACTAAGGGAGCCCAGAATGTCTGCCTTCAGACCCTAAACCCTCTCCCCACCACTATCAACAGCTCCAGAGACCAGCCCCTCCAGCGAAGTTCCCTCCCATTCTTCTTATGTGATCTCCCCAAACTGTACCCCTCACTGGAAAACTCGGTAGTATTGTCCCTCAGTTAGTCCTCCCCACTTCCCTGAGAAACCCTAGATTATAAACCCTATGACAGTTAACCCCGGTCCCTAGCTGAATTCTCTTCCCACAAAGCCTACCGTTTTCTTATATTTCCGATGGAGTCCCGTCAGAGATCCCCCATTCCTGTCTATCCAAGTCCCGCTCTTCCAGCTGACCCCTCCCCTCCCCAGGAACTTCTGCTCCATCCACCTTCAGAGAACCCCAGAGTTGGTCTTGATCAGCTGATCCTCCCAAGAGGTCTCTAGACACTGTTCTTGCCCGAAGCAATCATTAATGAAAAGACTTGGGTACCTAATCCCTTAGCTGGGAGGGGAGGGGGGAATAGAGTCTTCCCAGACAATTGAAGCTCTCATGTGCTGGGAACTCCCAGGGATCCCACTTCCCCCTGAATCTAAATGCTGTTCTCAGCACTCTCTAACTGGCTATCCTCTAGAAGACACTAGAGTCCTGTTGTCTAGGTAACTCTCCCCAAAAGGACTCAAAGGACTCCTGTTGAAGGGCGCCTCAGTTTGCTCTGAGTTAGGCTCCCTTTCCCTTCCAGAAACCTCGAGCCGTCTTTGAACCCCAGAGTACTGCCCCCTAGCTGATCGCCCAGGAGTCCAGTCTCTTTACCCTTCTTGAGGGGACCCCCTCTCTTTCCTCTCTCCAGTGTGCACACACGCCTTCCCGGACGGCCCCGGCCGCCTGCCCCCATCCTCCCCTCCGCACAGCTGTCTCCAGCTGTTCTCGGCAGCCCCGGGGGAGAAAGGGAGGGGGTGCCCTCGCAGGATACGTCCGGCCTTCTTTGGCTCCGCGGGCTCGGGGCTCCCCAAGGGTCCGGAATGCGGAGCCGCCGCCCTACCCCCGCCGCACCCCTCTCTTTGTTTACCCCGCCGCACAGCTGGCAGTGCCCCGCCCAGAGGTGGCCCGGGGCCCAGCGAGGGCGCGCAGAGGGGAGAGGAGGCGCGTTCCCGCTAGTGGCCCCGCCCCGGGGCTACTGGAGGCGGGAAGGCAGAGCTAGAACGCTGGATCCAGAGCCAGAGGGGAGGTGGGCGGAGACAAAGCGCGGTGGGCGGGGCTAGGGTGCCCCGATGGCTGGGAGGTGGGGTGGGAGGGGCGTGAGCGAAAGAGCCCGGGCAAATCAGAGTGAGGAAAGGAAGGTAGGCGGGGCTAAAGGCAGCATGTTAGACGCCTTGATAAGGCGGGGTTTAGAATCCCGCGGGTAGAAGGTGATGTGGGCGGGCCGCATAGACCCTGTCTACGCCTAGACAGTGGGCGGAGCTTGAACGTCCTGGACCCGACCAGACAGGGTGTGGGCGTGTCTAGAATGGTACGACAGAGTTGGGAGGGAGGAGCGGTGCCAGGCAGTGACTAAACTGTGATTTTAGTCAATGAAAGGGACCAGCGCTGGATCTGAGGGACTGGAACAGCAAAAGACCTAGCCTGTCGACGAGATGGGAGGGGCTACCATGCTAAGGAAGGAGATAGAGTGGGCGGGGACAGCGTTGTCTGGGCGGGGCTGGTACACCGCGGACTCTGCAAGAAAGTGGGACTCCAGAGCGAGGGCGGGGTGACATGAAAGTGAATGAAGAGCCGGAGGGCGTGGTGAGCCGATCCAGTGGGCGGAGCTATACCTCTGAGAGCACTACGACCGGACCCAGCCAGTGTAGATAGCCAGGATTGGTGGGGGTGGCACAAGACAGCTCAAGGTGGAGCGACTGAGAGTGATGCCTTTGAGGGTGTAGTTATAACGTTAGGGACTGAACTAGCTTGGATGCGCTGGCTCCAGGGGTGCTTGCCAGGGCAATTACCGACCCTGAGTGTACTCACTCTCCCCATAGTCCTGTGTCCTTTGATCTGTCACAACGGCGGTGTGTGCGTGAAGCCTGACCGCTGCCTCTGTCCGCCGGACTTCGCTGGCAAGTTCTGCCAGTTGCATTCCACGGGTGCCCGGCCACCGGCCCCGGCCATGCCAGGCCTCACCCGCTCCGTGTACACCATGCCGCTGGCCAATCACCGCGACGACGAGCATGGTGAGGAGCGTGAGGCTGGGGTCCTCTCTGACCCCTCCGTCCACCACCTCTCCCTTCCTCTGATCCCCCATCTTTCCTGCCTTCCCCGGAGTACCCTTCTCCAGTGCGCCCTTTACCCCCTTTCTTAGTCCCAGTCCCTAAGAACCTGTGTAAAGGAGCGGGCCGGTGGTCGAGTGGTTAAAATTATGCGCGCTCCGCTTCGACGGCCCTGGTTCACGGTTTTGGATCCCGGGCGCGGACCCACTCCACTCATCAGCTATGCTGTGGAGGCATCCCCACATACAAAGTAGAGGAAGACTGGCACACATGTTAGCTCACAGCTAATCTTCCTCCAGCAAACAAAACAAAACAAACAAAAAACCACACCCGTTTAGACACCCCTTTGCCCGACGTTCCTCCCTCCAGGAGTGGCATCTATGGTGAGCGTCCACGTGGAGCACCCTCAGGAGGCGTCTGTGGTGGTGCACCAGGTGGAGCGTGTGTCCGGTCCTTGGGAAGAGGCGGATGCCGAGGCAGTGGCACGGGCAGAGGCGGCGGCGCGGGCAGAGGCGGCGGCGCCCTACACGGTGCTGGCACAGAGCGCGCCGCGGGAGGACGGCTACTCGGACGCCTCGGGCTTCGGTTACTGCTTTCGGGAGCTGCGCAGAGGCGAAGTGAGAAGAGGCTGGTGGGGAGGGGCCCGGAGCGTGCCACCGCGCGGGGGCGCGCTCACCCAACACTTCCCCACAGTGTGCGTCCCCGCTGCCCGGGCTCCGGACGCAGGAGGTCTGCTGCAGAGGGGCCGGCTTGGCCTGGGGCGTTCACGACTGTCAGCCGTGCTCCGAGCACCTGGGTAAGCCCCAGGACGTCCCCGAGGTGCTCGGAGCCGGGGAGGGGTGATAAATAACCCCGTCGCTGCTCGTACCCTGCCCACAGATGAACCCTGTTCACAGATTCTTGCCACACCTGCCCAGTTGTGGGGATCATTTCCAGTCTAGACCTATCCATACCGTTCTGGGACCGCTCACCCCACTTTCTGACTTTGACTACACTGTTCTCACCCTGCCTCTGTGCCATGGCCCCACTCTTGCATTTCTGGAACCTTCCACGTTGCCTTCTGTCAGACTGCCAACCTAAGGCTGACCTTGCGCTCAAACCACACCCAACACCTTTTAGTCCCTCCCACCCCAATTTCGTCCCCGCCCACTCCATTCTCACTCCTCCCGCCCCTGGCCTACCCCTCTCCTCTCTCGACAGGGAACTCGGACCGCCTGGGCGCCCCAGATGGACCCTGTCCAACCGGCTTTGAAAGGGTTAATGGGTCCTGCGAAGGTGAGCGGGGTAGGGGGGAGGGGCGTGGCTCTAGAGGCAGAGCTCGCAAAGAGCTGGTCCCTGACGCCACTGGGACCACCCCATCCCTCGCAGATGTGGATGAATGCGCGACGATAGGGCGCTGCCAGCACGGGGAATGTGCGAACACGCACGGCGGGTACACATGCGTGTGCCCCGATGGCTTCCTGCTCGACTCGTCCCGCAGCAGCTGCATCTGTGAGCCACCCAGAGGGGGCTGAGGCTGGGTCCCACGTCTGTCCGCCCTGCCCTCAGACCCCATCGGAGAGCATCCTTGGGCCTTTAATTCCCTTAGCTCCCCGCCCCCCCCCCCCCCGCGCCCCGCATCCTCCTAGAAGCCCAGGTCCCCCCAGTCACTCTTACTAGATCCCACTCAGAACGTCTCAGACTCTCATACACCTCAGACCCCCTGGACCTGCTTCAGCCCCTCTAAGAACCCCTCCAAGCTTTTGGATTCAGACCCCTTCAGCTCCCCAGACTTTCTTCAGCTCCTCTCGGCCCCCAAATCCCGTCACCTCCCTGGACCACCAGACCTTCCTCAGACCCTGACATCCTGCTCAGATTCTCTCCTTCACCCCTCAGACTCTCCGCAGGCCCCAGACCTTCCTCAGACCTCCAGACCCCGCGCCTCTCCTTCCTACCCTCTCAGACCTCTCCCAAGTGCCCCTCACACCCACCAAACCCTCCCTGAGACCGTTCCCCTACCTCTCAGATCCCCCAGTTCCGCTGCACTCCCAACCCCGCCCTGAAGAATTTCCTCCCCCTCCCCCAGCCCAACACGTGATCTCAGAGGCCAAGGGGCCCTGCTTCCGCGTGCTGCGCGACGGCGGCTGCTCGCTGCCCATTCTGCGCAACATCACCAAACAGATCTGCTGCTGTAGCCGCGTAGGCAAAGCCTGGGGCCGGGGCTGCCAGCTCTGCCCACCCTTCGGCTCAGGTGAGCGCCTCCCGCCGGGCCTGTCTCTAGAGTTAACGCGCTCTGTGCTCATTCTCGGTCCACCCCCAGCCGAAGACTCCCCGCCCACTTGCCTGGCTGGGCGCTAGCCTTGGCCACGCCCCGACCCCTGAGACTCCGCCCACCTTTGGTCACACCCACCCCTGAGATACCCCACCTTGAAGTTAGGCTGAGCCCCCTGAGCGTCACACCCAGCCTTGGCCGCTCCTAGTCCTTGAGATATGCTGTCCCCAAGCTTTGGTCTAGTCCCCAGCTCCTGAAACACTACCTTCAGCCTAGGTTCCGCCTTGGGCCCCGTCTTAGACACGACCCTCTCTGGGACACCTCCCTGGCAATCGAGCTTCTGCCTAAAACCAGATCCCACAATGGACCTGTTTCCTGGCCTTGAACGCAGTTCCTGTAGACCCCAAAGCAGACCCTCAACCCCTGTTCCTGCCCCCATCCCAAATAAGGAAAAACATCCGTGGTCCCACCCTCAGCCTCTGAGAATTCCCAGTCTTTAGCCTGGGTACCACCCCATCCCAGCATCCAGCCCAAACCCCTGACAACACTCCCAGGCCAAGCCCCGCCCCCAGCCAAAGCCAAACCCTAGACCCCCCCTCCTCTCTCTCTCATTCCCTCCTGCTCTCATGCCCTCTCTCTGCCCACCCCGCCTCCCCGTTCCTAGAGGGTTTTCGGGAGATCTGCCCTGCTGGCCCTGGCTACCACTACTCGGCCTCCGACCTCCGCTACAACACCAGACCCCTGGGCCAGGAGCCACCCCGCGTGTCCCTCAGCCAGCCCCGACCCCCCCCCCTCCACCTCTCGACCACCCTCAGGTGAGCTGGCTTCTGGAGGAGGGGGTGTCATCTCCCAGGGGCTGCCCCAGCCCCGTGGGGAAAGGAGAGGGAGTGAGGACACCCAAGTCCAGATCTCCATTCACTGATGCCCCTTCTTTACCAGGCTTTCTGCCCACCCGTCGCCCAGAACCCCGCCTGGAGTCCCGGCTGGAACCCCGGCCTGAGCCCCGGCCTGAACCCCGGCCAGGCCCTGAGCTTCCCCTGCCCAGCATCCCCGCCCGGACTGGTCCTGAGATCCCTGAATCAGGTGCAATAGAGGGAATCGACGGCATTGATGCCGGGTAGGGGTTCTAGCAGGAGGTTCCAAGGTGAAGATCCCAGGATGGAACAAATAGGGACGTCACCAGCAGAGGAGTTAAGGCAGGGGTGGGAAGAGATAAAGATTTGGAGGGTTGGATGGTGGTTACATCGGGAGCTGGAGTGGGACAGGCCTGGGTGCAAATTCTCTATCAATTCGACAAGTCATTTAACCTCTCTGAGCCTCAGTTTCCTCATCTGTAAAATGGGGACCATTGTGAGGATTCAGTGAGCTATCTCTGAAGTGTCTGGCCCACAGAGAGTGCTCAGTAATGACAAATAATTATTTCTCACGGATGGCACTAAGAACCTATCTCAGGCAGAGGAGTGGAGGGTTATGGGAGGATTCAGGTGGAGGATCTGGTGAGAAGGTCCCATGATAAAGGGGAGCAGGATGGGGAGTGGAAGCCTGGGCTTGGGGAGGAACATCCGTGAGGGTGTTTTAGGCGGAGGATCTGAGGGGATTGTACTGGGACGAAAGGGACAGAGGATTCAGAGATGGGGGAACCCTGGCTGACTGGACCCCCCAGGTCCCTCCGCGGGCGTGTGTCAGCGCAATCCCCAGGTCTGCGGCCCGGGACGCTGCATCCCCCGGCCCAGTGGCTACACCTGCGCCTGCGACTCCGGTTTCCGGCTCACCCCACAGGGCACACACTGCATCGGTGAGCTGGGCAGAGGGGGCGCACGGAGGCGGGGCGGGGGGCTCTGCCCGCTCCCCTCCTGACCAGCCCCTCCGTGCCCTCAGACGTGGACGAATGTCGCCGCGTGCCCCCGCCCTGTGCTCCCGGGCGCTGCGAGAACACGCCAGGCAGCTTCCGTTGCGTGTGTGGCCCCGGCTTCCGAGCCGGCCCGCGGGCTGGGGAGTGCCTGGGTGAGAAACCCGCCCCGCTGGCTCCGGGCCCCATCTCTGCCGGGTCCCGCTACCGCTGGCCCTCCGGAGCAGTTGGCGCCCTCCCACGCTTCCCCACGCCCCTTCTGCCCAACTATACTCGCGCCCTGGCCCGGCCTGGCCCGCCCCGGCCCGCCCCCAGATCAGCTCCTGCCCTCCCCTCGGCCGCACTGCTGCCCCTTCCCCGCCCGGCTGACCCTTCCGGTCGGGGCAGGTCGCTGCCCTCCTTCGGGGCCGACCCCTTTCAGGGACTGGTCTCGGCTCCGCCCCTGCCTTGGCCCCGCCCCTGTCTTGGCCCCGCCCCTACATATTCCAGAGGCGCTCCCACCGACCCCCAGGCCCCGCCCCATCCTGTGACCGCGGCTACCTCTCTCCTGACCACGACCCCTGATTGCCACCCTGCCACACCAGTGCTACATCCCTAAACCGCCCCTTCTCTCGCTCCTGCCTTCCCTGTGCTGGGTCCCCAAAGCTGCCCTTCCCGCCCTTGCCCTGCCCAGGCCCTGCCCTCCGCAAATTGCCCCCCTCACTGTTCCCCTCTCCACCTCTGCCTTGGCGGGGTCCCCAGCCCTTGTCCTGCCCTCCCCACTCAAGCCCTGCCTTCGCCTTAAACCTAGTCACTCTGGGTCCCCCCTACTGCTCCTGGCTCCGGTCCCAGCCTGGCCAGGGCCCAAGCTTGGCCCTGCCCCTGCCCTCCCCGCCTCCCCGCCCCCCCCAGCTGTCTGGAGCAGGGGTGGGTGGGGAGAGTGTCTGCTCCAGTCTCAGCCGCCTGGGGTTGTGCCCGCAGACGTGGACGAGTGCCACCGCGTGCCGCCGCCGTGTGACCGCGGGCGCTGCGAGAACACACCAGGCAGCTTCCTCTGCGTGTGCCCCGCTGGGTACCAGGCTGCGCCCCACGGAGCTGGCTGCCAGGGTGAGGGACTAGGAGGGGCAGAGGGGAAGGGATGTGGGGGGGAAGGGTTGAAGGGCAGTGATGAGGGATGGAGAGACGAGCAATGAGGCAGAGGGAGGGTGATTGATGGGAGGCAGAGGCCAGGTTCTGAGAACATGGCCTGATGGCTGTAGAGACAGAGTGACACCGGGATGGAAACAGAAAGTCTGAGTCATGGAGGATGAGGAAGCAGAGGGATGGAGGATGGAGGTACCAGTAATAGAGGAAGGGGTAGAGTTATGGAGGACAAGTAGAAGGAGGCCCACTGATGGGAACTAGAAAGGCAGAGTTCTAGGAGGCAGACAGGCAGCTTAATAGGGGTTGAAAGGGTAGAGGGATGGAGGATAGAGAGTTAGAATGGTGGGGTAGGGTGGCAGAATGATGGAGACAGGAGGAAGTGTGATGGAGGATGGAAGGCAGAGTGATGAGGACAGGGTGGCAGGATGATGGAGACCAGGAGGCAGAGTGATGGGGGATGGAAGGCAGAGTGATGAGGACAGGGTGGCAGGATGATGGAGACCAGGAGGCAGAGTGATGGGGGATGGAAGGCAGAGTGATGAGGACAGGGTGGCAGGATGATGGAAGGTGGAATGTCAAAGCAATGGAGGTCAGGGAGGCAGAGTGGAGCATGGGGGGCATAAGGGAGGTGTGACCCCGGGCCCCTGCCCCACACAGATGTGGACGAGTGCATCCAGAGCCCGGGCCTCTGTGGCCGAGGAGCCTGTGAGAACCTGCCCGGCTCTTTCCACTGCGTTTGCCCGGCTGGCTTCCGGGGCTCGGCGTGTGAAGAGGATGTGGATGAGTGTGCCCAGGAGCCACCACCCTGCGGGCCAGGCCGCTGTGACAACACGGCAGGCTCCTTCCACTGTGCCTGCCCTGCTGGCTTCCGCTCCCAAGGGCCGGGGGCCCCCTGCCAAGGTGAGGGTGCTGAGTCCTCTCCACTCCTATTTGCTGTGGGCACTGGAGAGAGACATGACCGCGGACAGAGAGGCAGTGTGATGGAGCTCAGTGATAGAGGAGAGGGGCAGAGGGGTGGGGGTACTGAGAGGGTGGGGAGGGCCTGACTCTAGAGTCTTCTCCCCTTCTCTAAATACAAGGGTGCTCTCCACTCCTCTTCCCTTTTTGGGTGATACTCTTGTGCTTGTGGGAACCCTGAGGAGGGGACAACTCTGAGGCAGGGAAGGCCACATGCAGGAAGTGGGGCCCTAGCCTCACGCTGGCAGATGTAGAGACCATTAACTGGGGAAATGAGGGAGGGGTCTGCCCTCCTGGCAGGAGGGAGCAGGCTGGGCAAAGTCTAGCAGGCTGCCTCCAGACTGGAATGCCAGGGTGGGTGGTGATGGCAATGAGTCTGGGTCCAGGCCCCTTCCTCAGCCCCATGGGTCCCCTCTGCCCCAGATGTGGACGAGTGTGCCCGCAGCCCCCCGCCCTGTGCCTACGGCCGGTGTGAGAACACGGAAGGCAGCTTCCAGTGCGTCTGCCCCACGGGCTTCCAACCCAACGCCGCTGGCTCCCAGTGCGAGGGTGAGGCCGGGGAGGGAGGGAGGACCGTGTGTGGGTGACGGGGGCATTGGGCTGCTCTTCAAGGCCACCCTCTCCTCTGGCCCCCAGATGTGGATGAGTGTGAGAACCACCTGGCATGTCCTGGGCAGGAGTGCGTGAACTCACCAGGCTCCTTCCAGTGCAGGGCCTGTCCTGCTGGCTACCACCTGCACCGTGGCCGATGTACTGGTGAGACCAGGCCCTGGCTGTGACCTTGGATCTGCATATGACCCCTGACCCAAATTGTGACCCCTATCCTGGACTACAGCCCTGACCTGGCCCATGACCTCCTGACCTGGACCTCAATCTCCTTACCTGGAGCACTTACCCAGAGCCTGACTGTGACTCCTGACCTGGACTATGGGCCCCTGACCCAGACTGCAATTCCCGACCTGGACCACAACCCTTGACCCTGAATGTGTCTTCTGACTCTGTGCCCCATGAACTCTCAACTTGACTGTGACATTTGACTCTAACCATGACTCCTGCTGATAACCCCTGACCCCACCCTGATAGCAATTGTGACCCTCCCGACTCCTGGCCTTGAATGTGACCTGTGGCTGCTGAACTTGACTGTGACATTTGACCTAACCTTAACTCCTGACCATAACCCTGACTATAACCCCTGACTCTGTGTGACCTTTGATTCTGTCTCTTTCATTGCACTTGCCCTTGCCCCTTCTCAGAGTCCCTTCTTTGGGGCCTGATTGGGTTCATGATCACTGACCTCAACGCTTGACTAAAGGCAGAATTTGGGACCCTGACTGTAACCCCTGACCCTAATTGGTCTCAGATTCCAGTCACTGACTCTGACCCCTGACTCAGCAGAATCCCATCCAATGATCCTGGTTTATAATACTTGACTCCTTACCGTATTCATTTCTGACCCCTGTTTCAGTCCAGAGTCCCTTCACCTGACCCCAGGATCCTAGGACAGGGAGTTCCCCGAAACCCAGGCCGCAGAGCCCCCCATCATGGTCCCCAGAATCAGGGGACCTTGGTCCTCCCTACCCACTTCTGTCCTACAGCCCTCACCCCATATCCAACCTAAGACACTTCCCATCATCTCCCCCAGACGTCTCTGCCCCAAGGGGATCTGTCTGGCGTGTCCCTAGACTGGACCTTTTCTGAAACCCCCATTCCCACAGATGTGGACGAGTGCAGTTCGGGTGCCTCCTGCGGCCCCCACGGGCACTGCACTAACACCGAAGGCTCCTTCCGCTGCAGCTGCGCGGCGGGTTACCGGGCGCCGGCTGGTCGGCCTGGGCCCTGCGCAGGTGGGCAGCTGGGGAGAGGCCGGAGAGCCCTGGAGTGGAGTTCTGGGGTCTTGGGCAAAGCGTGCGAGGCAGGTGGAGGCTGCACTAAGGGGCTGTGGGTGGAGCTTAAAAGCCGGCCCTCAGGGGTGCGGCTTGGGGGCGGGGCTGCTGTGTGGGGGCGGGGCTGCTGCCTTGGGGGCGGGGCTGGGGTCCGGGCAGCTGGGCGGCAGCCCTTTCTTTCGCGAACCCTAGACGTGAACGAGTGTCTAGAGGGCGACTTCTGCTTCCCGCACGGCGAGTGCCTCAACACCGACGGCTCCTTCGCCTGTACTTGTGCCCCCGGCTACCGGCCCGGACCCCGCGGAGCCTCTTGCCTCGGTCTGTCCCCAGCCTGGGCCTGGACCGGGAAAGGGTGGGCGAATACCAGGAAAAGTCGGGACAAGAAGACGGCGGAATGGGGAGTCTAAATTTTTGGCCAGGGTCTTAATGCATCCTGGGGGCGGGGCTTGCGGAGCCCCCGGGCGAGGCTTGGAGAGGAAAGGCGGGAACGACGGAGTCTGGGTAGCTGGGCGGTGAATGTCCAGGGTCGGGTCTGACCCCGTGGGAGGGGTGAGGCTGGCAGGGAAGGGAGGAGCCTAAGGCAGGTGGGGGAAGGAGTTAAAGGCCTTGGAGCCGAAGGGGCGGGGCAAAGGCGGTGGAGGGCGGGGCAAGGGCTGCGGGGGCGGGGCCTGGAAGGTTAAGCGGAGGAGGAGGGGGCGGCGGTTTCCGACACTCTGTCCTGCAGACGTGGACGAGTGCAGCGAGGAGGACCTTTGCCAGAGCGGCATCTGTACCAACACTGACGGCTCCTTCGAGTGCGTCTGTCCTCCGGGACACCGCGCCGGCCCGGACCTGGCCTCCTGCCTAGGTGAGAGGCCCCGCCCCGGCCTGACCCCTCCTCCCTGCCTCTCGTGTCCCCCATTTGTCTCCCCTCCCCCCGCCTCCCCTTCGCTGCTTCCTCCCTTCCACCTTCCTGCGTCTCCCGCCTCTCCTCTTTGCCTCCCCATCTCCCCTCCTCTGCCCTCTTCCTCTCTTGGCCCCCCGCCCCCCTTCTGACTCTCCTCTCCCCTCCTTGACCCCGCACCTTTCCTCCTTCGCCTCTCTGCCTCCCTGCTTCCCCCATCTGACTGCCCTCCCTCCCTTCCTCAGACGTGGACGAATGTCGCGAGCGGGGCCCGGCCCTGTGCGGGTCCCAGCGCTGCGAGAATTCCCCTGGGTCCTACCGCTGTGTCCGCGACTGCGACCCTGGCTACCACGCGGGCCCGGGGGGCACCTGTGACGGTGAGACCACGCCCCCCGCCCCCACGACGAGTTTCTGGAGCTGGCTCCCTTGGGACTGAGGAGGGGCACCAGGCCTCACGGAGTTGCGGGAAGGGAAAGGGCCCCCAACCAATGCATTTAATCCTCTCCCCATCTTTGTGGTGGAAATCAGCCACCAGCGTGTCCTTGTACTTTCTTGTGGAAGCGAGGCAGGAGGATGGGGAAGACACTCCTATCAGGAAACAGGCCAAGCCTCGCTTCCAGAAGCAGCCCATGCCCCTCTGCCGCTTGAGCACACTCCACATTTTAGGCGGTCCCCTAGTAAGACATCTCCTATAGTAAGAACTGTTAGCCTCCCCCCCTTCCAATGGACCTATGGATTGAAACCCCCCGTTTCCCCCTCTTCAGGCTCCTTCACTTTGGACTGCCCTCTTCCCACCTTCCCCACTCCTTCCGCCTCCAGCTCCCCTCCAAAGAGGCCCAACCCTAGCTGTCCTGGGCCCCATCCTTTCCTGCTGCGAAATTCCGCGGGTTTCTCCCAGCACTGATCTCTGCCCGCTTAAGCTCTGCCCTTCCACACTCTATTCGCCTCTCCAGATTCTGTCCTTTTCCACTCCTCAGACTCCTCCAGGCCTTGGGAACGTCTAGCCCCACCCCTTCCAGTCTCTGCTCCGCCTTCAGACCGCCCCTTGCCTACTCTTCTCCTTCTCCACGCCTTCCCAGCCCTCCACTCCCCCACCCCATCCCTCACCTCCCATGCCCCCTGCCTGGCTCCCCCATCAGGCTCCAGCAGGGGACCGATCGAGGCAGGAGGCCAGGACTAATCCAAGTGTTTTTTTGGATGGTGTGTGGGCCAGCATTTCGTGGAACAAATGAGACGTCTGTGGGCTGGCTCCCTTTGGCTCTCCGGTTGCCAGACCTCTGGTTCATGGAAACCTGATTTCATGGGGTCTCATTCATTAATTCCACAAGAGTTTGCTGAGCACCTGTCATGTGCCAGACACTGGGGGCACAACAGGCAATGAGTCCAACGAAACCCCTCCCCTCCTGCAGCTGATATGCTAGGCGGGGAGACAATAAATATGGGAACAAATGCAAAATGCATTCAACAAGCAATTTGGGGGGGGTACCCACTCTGTGTCAGGCACTGTTCTATGCCCTGGGGATACCGCGGGGAGCAAGACAGACACAGGTCCTGCCCACGTGGAGTCTGCATTCTAGGGAGGTGACAGCTGGCTTACCAAGAAATACATGGATAGGGTCCGGCCCGGTGGCCAAGTGGTTAAGTTCGTGCACTCTGCTTCAGTGGCCCAGGGTGTCGCTAGTTTGGATCCTGGGTGCTGACCTAGCACCGCTCATCAAGCCATGCTGAAGTGGCATCTCACATAGCACAACTAGAAGGACCTACAACTAGAATATACAACTATGTCCTGGGGGGCTTAGGGGAGAAGAAGAAGGAAAAAAAAACATGGATATAATGCAATGTCAGGTTTAAGAAGGAGAATAAAGCAGGAGAAATGGACAGAGATGACAGGGCAGTGGGAGAGGGGGTGCTAGGAGGTATAACCTAGACACCTGAGTGAAGTGAGGGAGGGAGCCATGCAGATAGCTGAGGGAAGAGTGTTCCTGACAGAGGGAACAGCAAGTGCAAAGGCCCTGAGGTGGGACCATGTTTGGCTATGTGAGAAATGGCAATGATGCCTTCAGAGTTATCAACACTTGTCAGTCTTTAGAAGCTCAGAATCCTAGATACCAGGTTCCTAGGGATTTGCAGTCATGAGAACGAGGAGCAGTGTCAGGAACCTGTGAATCCAGGCCTGTGACTCCCACCCCGCCCCTCCCCACTCTTGCAGATGTGGATGAATGCCAAGAATATGGCCCAGCGATTTGTGGAGCCCAGCGCTGTGAGAACACCCCTGGCTCGTACCGCTGCACGCCAGCCTGTGACCCTGGCTATCAGCCCACGCCAGGGGGTGGATGCCAGGGTGAGTGTCCCCTGGGCATTGGGTGAGACGTGGAGGGGATGGAGGGTCCAGCAATGGCCTGACTGTCTGGTGGTTGCAGACGTGGACGAATGCCGGAACCGGTCATTCTGCGGGGCCCACGCCGTGTGCCAGAACCTGCCCGGCTCCTTCCAGTGCCTCTGTGACCAGGGATACGAGGGGGCGAGGGACGGGCGTCACTGCGTGGGTACGGGGCTCCAAGGGGTGGGTGGGGCCAGGGTGGGGGAGAGGTTGGTCAGGCCCTGCTCCTCTCCATAGATTTCAACAAATGTGACCGTTAGGGTGTGCAATTTAGACCTTAGAATATAAGATGATCTCCATGTCAGTCAGGACTGTTCTGGTTGCAAATGACGGGAACTCTATTCATTCAGATTTATTTTGGGGGTGCTTAAAAAATACATGCATAAAGTCAGATGTTAGCTGGGGCCAATCTTCCTCAAGCAAAAAGAGAAAGATTGGCAACAGATGTTAGCTCGGGGCCAATCTTCCTCACCAAAAAACAAAACAAAGACAAAACATGTATAAAGTGTATAAATTGCCCTAATCTTAAGTGTATATAAACATTCTTTCTTTTTTCCCAACATTTTATAGGAAAGATTTCTAAACATATAGCAAATTGAAAGATTTGTAGAATGAACACCTGCACACCCGGGACCTATATCCTATTATTATCATTTTATAATATTTGTTTCTTCACGTATCTAGCCATTAGTCCACCTAATTTTTTGGATAGGTTTAAAATTAAATTCTCGAGTCTCCCTAAATTCTTCAGTATGCATAGCCTTAAGCGGACTTCAGTAGGTGTTTACAGATATTTTCATTTGAGGTTCAATTTACATACAGTGAAATGCATGAATCTTAATTGTCCGTTCTTTAAGTTTGACAAGTGCAAACACAACAGGCTTTATTTCTTTAAAGGAATTAAAACTGTGAAGTCCTGGGATCTCTGAAGTTCAGGCATACCGGGATCCAGGCCTTGTAACCAGGCTAGCTGTCTCCCTCTCTCAGCTCTGCCTCCCTCCGTGGCATTTATTTTCAGGCAGACTCCATTTTCATGGTGACGAAGGAGGCCCAGCCCCTCCCAGCTAACATCGTCAGCTTGGCAACCCCAGAGCTAAAAAGGGAGGCTGTTTCCGGATGTTTCTAGCAAAAGTCCCAGGACTGGCTTTGATTGGCCCAGCTTGGTCACTGCCTGTCTCTGAACTAGAGAAATATAATAATCTGGCCCTGCCTGGGACTTCTGCCCATGCCTCGGAGTAGATTTAGCCCTGCTCGAAAACACATGAGTTGAAAATGGAGGAGCAGAGGGCTCCCAAGGGAAATCCAGGGTTTGTCACCAGAAGTTAAGTGGATGATGGGGTCTGGGCCGTTAAAAATACCCATTATATTTGAAAGCTCAGGATTTTAGACCTTTGAAATCTGAGAAGGTTACAACCATTGACTCCCTCTCCCTTGCTGTCTCCTGCTCACAGATGTGAATGAGTGTGAAACGCTACAGGGTGTGTGTGGAGCTGCCCTGTGTGAGAATGTCGAAGGCTCCTTCCTCTGTGTCTGTCCCACCAGCCCTGAGGAGTTTGACCCCATGACCGGACGCTGTGTTCCTCCGCGGACTTCTGCTGGTGAGACAGATGTGTCTATTTAACTGATGGCTGCTGGCCCCACAGAAAAGTGATGTGGTCTGACCATTCCTGATGTGGACAGCTGCCATCAATTAAATGTTGTTGTTTTAAACAACAACAAAAAACTTTAGAATGCCCGGGTTCACATGGGTAGTGGGACTCAGTATCAGGAGAACTAGATCCTGGCCCTGACTCTACCAGATTCCTTCATTCAACAAATGTTCACAGGGCATCCTCGGTGTTTAGGCACTATTCTGGGCACTGGGGACACAGCAGTGACCAGGAAGACCACTCTGTCTTCAAGGGGCCCACAATCCAGTGGGAGTGCAGGCAGAGATATCACCAGCTAGTGGCAACCCAGAGAAATCAGGGCTGGGATGGAGGAAGCACAGGCCTGAGGGAACCAGGCTGTGATGGGGAAAGGCTGAGGGGTTGTGGGAATCCAGAGGAGGTGCCTGCCTCAGCTTGAGAGGAGAGGAAGGAGGGTTTCCTGTAGGAGGAGATGTCTGAACTGAAAGGCATAGCATGAGTAGAAAGGAGCCAGGCAAAGTGAGGGAGGGAAGGCCTTCCGGGCAGAGGACACAGCCAGAGGGCTGTAGGGTCACAGTGACCTGCTTGTGGTCAGGCGGCTGGCCTTTTCCCAGGGACACTGTGGCACATGTAAGGGTTTTGAGTGGGAGGGGGGTATATTGTATTTTGAAACCTCCCTCTGGCTGCCGTGTGAAGGTGGATTGGAGGGGGCGACACTGGGAGCTGGGAGCCTAGGGAGCAGGCTGGGGCGGGGACCTGGGCAGGAGAAGACAGGGCTGGACCATGGCAGGGGTCATGGGAGGGGAGGAGGGGTCGGTGGGAGAAACGCTCCAGAGGCAACTGGACAGGCTATGGGGCCACCTGGGTCAGGGAGCGGTGTCCAGGCCCATTCCTGGGTTTGGGGATGAAGGCTGCGAGGCCAGTTTGGGACATGTTGGATAAGAGGGCCCAGGGAGGCATCCAGGAGGCCAGGGAAGTCCCCTCTCCTCCCTCCCAAACTGCAGCTGCGATGATTGGCAAGTTGCCTGGGAGAGTGTGAGGTGGGGAGGCAAGAGATGCAGAAATGACAGGAGGCGGGGATGGGAGAAAGCGAGACGATGACAGATGGTGAGAAGTGTGGAGTCTGGTTCTGCCATTGATGGCTGGGGGCCCTCTGGGCCTCAGTTTCCCCATCTGTAATGTGGGGGCCAGAGGCTCAGCCCACACTGGGCTAAAGCCCCTGGTCTCCCCAGGCACATTTCCGGGCTCACAGCCCCAGGCACCTGCCAGCCCCAGTCTGCCGGCCAGGCCACCCCAGCCACCCCCGCCCCGCCGGCCCAGCACGCCCAGGCAGGGCCCCTTGAGCAGCGGGCGCCGGGAGTGCTACTTTGACACAGCAGCTCCGGATGCATGTGACAACATCCTGGCGCGGAACGTGACGTGGCAGGAGTGCTGCTGCACTGTGGGCGAGGGCTGGGGCAGCGGCTGCCGCATCCAGCAGTGCCCAAGCACCGAGACAGGTGGGCATGGGCTACGGGGTGGACACATGGCTCAGAGTGGGGTGGAAATAGGTGGGCATGGACTGGCACAGGGGACCCATGTGGACACGGGGCTGAGGTACTGGTACTGCAAGGGCAAGAGTGAGCTGCCAGCCTGGTGTGCCTGGGGCTGAGAAGTGGGCACAAATGGGTATGGGTGCTGAGGGCTTGGGCGGCTTGGGCAGGGACAACAGTAAGTGCTGAGATGGGTGGGCGTGACAGGCCCAGGGCAGGGGCTGGGCCGCAGGGTCTGTCTCAGGCGTGTCTCTGTGTGCAGCCGAGTACCAGTCATTGTGCCCTCACGGCCGCGGCTACCTGGTACCCAGCGGAGACCCCAGCCTCCGGAGAGGTGAGGCCAGAGTCAAGCCCCCACCGCAGCCCCAGGCCCAGCTCTGGCTCACCCTGTCTCTGTCTGTCTTCTTTCTCTCTGTCTCTCACCCTGTTTCTCTCTTGGTCTCCGCCCCCCGACCCTCCCCGAGTCCTCTGTTCTCTCTGTCTCCATCATTCCCTGTCTCTACCTCTGGGTCTCTATGGCCATCTCTGTCTCTCTCTTCCTTGGTCATACCCCGCAGACACACACTCCCCCTGCCCCTGCCCCCGCTCCAGCCCACCCCCATCTCTCTTAGTGGGGGGGTGCATCTCTGACCATCTTTCCCACAGACGTGGACGAGTGCCAGCTCTTCCGAGACCAGGTGTGCAAGAGCGGCGTGTGCGTGAACACTGCCCCAGGCTACTCATGCTATTGCAGCAACGGCTACTACTATCATGCCCAGCGACTGGAGTGCATCGGTACGAGCTCCCCCCCGCCTCCCCGTGTCCCCGGGGGAACCCTCCCCAACCCTGGACCACGCCAGCTGCTCTCTGGAAGGTGGCCACCACCAGCAGGAGGTCCTTCCTGGAGTCTAGACTCCATCCATCACACTGTCAGGACGCTGGGAAAATGGGAAAGAGTGGCGGGCTGCTTCTTAACTGCCCCCTCCATGGCTCCCTAGATAACGACGAGTGCGCGGACGAGGAGCCGGCCTGTGAGGGCGGCCGCTGCGTCAACACCATCGGCTCCTATCACTGCACGTGCGAGCCTCCGCTGGTGCTGGACGGCTCGCGGCGCCGCTGCGTCTCCAACGAGAGCCAGAGCCTCGGTAACCCCGTCCCCGGGCCCGCCTCGCCCCGCCCCTCGCTCCCTCGGCTCAGCCTCAGGCCCCCCAGGCCACGCCCTCGGAAAGGCCACGCCCCGCGCCCGTCTAGGCCACGCCCCGTCAAGCCCCGTTTAGCATGTCTGTGTCTGCCTCTTGGAGAGGCCAGCCGGCCTGGGGGTTAGAGGCAAAGGTTTTAGAGGAGGCTGCCACTTGCTGGGCGTGTGTACAGGTGCCCGTTGCTCGTCGCCTCTTGGGCCCCAGCTTGCTTTCTGCACACTGGGTGGATTGGCAATAGCACCTCCTTACAGGGTGGCTGTGAGGAACCTTGTTTTTAAGGACACAGCGGGAGCTGGTCTTGCTGAGTGCTGAAGGCGCGCTTCCTGTTATTTCCCGGTGTGTCTCTGTCTCTTTCCACCTCTCTGTGGGTTTCTGTCTTTAGGTTTTTCTCTGAATTGCTGACACTCCCTGGGTCTGACTTTGTTTCCAGGTCTGTTTCTTTCCGTCTCTGCGTCTTTGCTTTCCTGGTTTTCTCTGAGTCTCTGACTCTTTAGATGTGTCTGTCTTTGGGTCCTTTCTTTCTCTCTTTTTGCCCACTGACCCAAACTCTCTTCTCCCACTTCCTGTTCCTACAACATGCCCCCCACACCCGGAGACTTCATTCAGATAATGCTCAGAGAGGAAAAGCAACTGCCCCGAGGTCATAGAGCCCTCTCAGACCCTATCTCTCAGCCACTGGACCCCTCCTGCTCTCTCGTCCTATGTCACAGCCTCATGCCAGACCAAGTGCTGTCCACACCCGCAGCTCCCTCAGAGGGCCGCCGGGAGTCAGATCACAGCCAACGACAAGGATTTGGTGATAGGCAGGGGGTGGCTGGGCTGCTCCAGCAGGGGAGGACCCGAGGACCGGTCCCACCCTGATGCATGCTGTCTCCACCCTCAGATGACAATGTGGGGGTGTGCTGGCAGGAGGTGGGGGCTGACCTCGTGTGCAGTCGCCCTCGGCTGGACCGCCAGGCCACCTACACGGAGTGCTGCTGCCTCTACGGTGAGGCCTGGGGCATGGACTGCGCCCTCTGCCCCGCCCAGGACTCAGGTACTGCCACCTGCCTGGCTGCCCTCAGGGCCCTGCCCCTCAGGCTCCAGATCCAGGCCCTCAGATTCCCAGATGGCCCCAAACTCGGCCCCTCAGACCTCTCTGTCCCAGCCCATCCCTAAACCTTGGTCCCTTATACCCCACGTCACATCCCAAACACCTCCAAGTCCCAACCACAGAAACCCCAATGCCTGACTCAGCAGGTCCCATAGTTCCGGTCCCATGGAGCTCTGAGGTCTGGTCTCTCAGACCCTCCACTCCTGGTCTCTAGGACCCCAGGATGGCCCATAAGACAGCCCCTCTCCCAAATCCTGGACCCTTAGGCCTCAAATACCAGTTGCTCAGACCCCACCATCCTGGCCAACAGACCTCCAAGTCCCACCCACATCCAAGTGCCTAGGACCCCAACACACAGCCCTGGAGATCCCCAAGTCTTGGCTCTTAAAACCTCCGAGTCCCCCAGTCCTCAGCCCCTGGGCACCCAGCTGCACCCCCAGGCCCAAAGACCCGGGTCCTCAATCCTCAGACCTCCAGGGCCTGTGGCTCAGAGCCCCTCCCATACATCCTGGCCCCTCCAGCCCCGACTAGTGGTCCTGGTCCCTAAAGCACTCCCACCCCATTTCTGTGGGCCCCTAGTCCGAGCTCCCATGGGTCCCCCAATTCCAGCACTTGGACCCTGATGCCCACCTGCAGTCCTTGGTCCTCTTGATCCCAGACCCGTGGAATCCCAGTCTCAGCCCTCAGCCCTCCATCTTGGCTCCGGAACCCCTGATCCCACCCCTCGTTTGGAGCCCCTCCCATGCCTCAGCCCAAGGCCCTCCCAACCTCTCGTCCAGCCCCCCCTCCCAGAGGGGGAAAAGGAATGGTGGGTGTGAGGCCAGCAAGGGCTGACTGCTAGGCCTGGCTCCTGTTCGCAGATGACTTTGAGGCCCTGTGCAATGTGCTGCGCCCCCCTGCGTACGGTCCCGTGCGGCCAGGTGGCTTTGGACTCCCCTACGAGTATGGCCCAGACCTAGGTGCACCTTACCAGGGCTTTCCGTATGGGCCCGAGTTGTACCCGCCCCCCGTGCTACCCTACGACCCCTACCCACCACCACCTGGGCCCTTCGCGCGCCGGGAGGCCCCCTACGGGGCGCCACCCTTCGACATGCCCGACTTTGAGGACGACGGTGGCCCCTACGGTGACTCTGAGGCTCCTGCTCCACCCGGCCCGGGCACCCGCTGGCGCTATCGGCCCCGCGACACCCGGGGCTCCTTCCCCGAGCCTGAGGAGTCGCCTGAAGGTGGAGGCTATGCTGGTGAGCACTGCGCGCCGAGTGATGGAGACTGAGATGAGGTGTGCCGAGAGATGGAGACAGGGAGGAGGGAGGGAGAGATACAGAACCAGAGAGAAGCCCGGGCGAGAGAGGCGCAGAGAGATGGGAAAACAGATACAGACGGAGGGCAGCGATGAAGAGGAACGGAGACGTTCCTGTAGAGCCACCAAGAAAGACATGAGGACAGAGGGAAGGCTGGGGAGAGCGGAGCCAGGTGACCCTCCTGGCCCCACAGCGCCCCCCACAGCCCTGAGCGGGATGGACCGCTTAGAAGGGGACACCCGGAGCCAGGGGCGCACCCCCACTGCGGGGGCATAAGGGACGGAAGGCAGAGACCCTGAGCCACCGAAGGCAGAGTCCCCACATTCTCAGCAGGCACCCTGGCCGGGCCCTACGAGGGGCTGGAGGCGGAAGAATGCGGGATCCTGGACGGCTGCGCGCACGGCCGCTGCGTGCGTGTCCCCGAGGGCTTCACCTGCGACTGCTTCGACGGCTACCGCCTGGACATGACCCGCATGGCCTGCGTCGGTGAGGGGCGGGCCGGGGCCAGCATGCGGGGGGGGGGGGGGGGGCGGGGGGGGGGGCGGGGGGGGCCGGCTGGGGGGGGGGGGGGGGGGGGGAAGCCCTGACAGAGGGGGCGGTCAGGGACATCGAGGGGGCAGGCCCGCCCGGAGGGACCAGGAAGTAATTCTTGCACTGGAGTGGGGCTTGCCTGCAGAAGGCGGGGTCGGACCGGGAGGAAAGCAGAGATCTCAGACTCAGTCCAGTCACTTGCTGTGTGACCCTGGACAGGTCACTGTCCCTTGCTTGGTTTTCTCATCTGAAAAGTGAGCATAGTCATAGAACCCATTTCATAGTCTTGAGAACATCGTTAACATGGATTTACAACGCTGCTGAGGCCTATGTGTAAACCGAGGCGCAGAAAAGAGAATTAAGGGCCCCAGGGTCTCACAGCTGTGAAAGAGCGGGGGGGCCGGGCACCCAGAGACTTTGAGAGCTGGTCTGAGAAGCCCCCGGGCAGACTGTGGGCTCTGGCGGGACGTTGGGCAAGGGGCCTCCCCACGCTGGGCGTCAGTTTGCGCATGTGTAACACGGGATCACAGTAGCTACCTCGTAGGGTTATTAGGAGGATAAAGTTAATACAAGTAATATGCTTAAAACAACGTCTGCTATAGAGTAAGCATTTGTTGTTGTGGATATCGTCATCAGTTTTATTTTCCTAACAAAAACCTAGTGACCTAGAGGCTACCATACCCATCTTACAGAACTCGAAGCTGAGGCACAGAGAGGTTAAGTCACCTCCCTAGGGTCACACAGCTAGCAGGTAGGAGTGGCTGGATTAGACTCCAAACAGGAAGCTCAGCATCCACACCCCTCTGCCCCAGGAGCGTCAGGGACTAGGGAGGCGGCTCTCGGGGCCCCAGTCCTGAGCAGCCCTCCATGCACCCCCCTCCCCAGACATCAACGAGTGTGACGAGGCCGAGGCGGCCTCCCCGCTGTGCGTCAACGCGCGCTGCGTCAACACCGACGGCTCCTTCCGCTGTGTCTGCCGCCCGGGATTCGCACCCTCGCACCAGCCGCACCACTGCACGCCCGCCCGGCCCCGAGCCTGAGCCCAGGCCTGCCCACCCGGCGCCTGCGCACTCGGGGCCCTGCCCCGCGGTCCCGCCCGCCCACCTACGCGCATGCGCACAGGGATGCCTGCCTGGTTGGAGAGTACAGACAGACCGATGGGAGGAAGGACGCCCTTCACTGTTCCCGCCACCCCCAGCCCCGTCTACCCCCGCCACGGGGCCCGGGACTAGCCCACGGTCCCCTTCACATTCCCTCTCCTTTTTATAAAACTTTTCAATTAAAAAAACACCTATTTTGTACCTTCTGCCTCTATCTGCCAATGTTTCTCAGAGTCTGGCTCCGGAGTTTATTCTTGGAGCCGCTAAATTGCATCCTCTTCTCACCGCTGACGCCGTGTCTGTCTCTTAATTCCCGTGCCTGCGTCGCTTAGTCTGTCTCTCTTGGTCTCATCTTTCTCCCTCTCCGTCTGTTTCTCTGTCTCTGTCTTCTGTCTCTTGTCTTTCTGCTTCGTCTTCTCTGCCGAATTCTCTGTCATTGTGTCTTTTCGTCTGTTTCTGTGTCTGTCTCTTTCCTCCTCTGTCCGTTTCATTATCTCTAATCTCCAGAGAGATCTTGCCTCCCGAATTTTGATCCCAATCAGCGCGGGAGCCGCCGCCTCCCCCTGTGTGGGGCCCAGGAAGGGATGGGACGGGGCAGCCTCAGCCTCTGCTCAGGGGGCTCCCCCTTAACTGAGCCAGAAGGAACCCCAGATTTCCTCGACTCCCCAAAGCAGTCAAAAGCTATCGTGGGACCAGTGGGGTATGGGGAGGGGGCGGGGGCAGGTGTCCCCGGAAGGCTAAACCCAGACCTGGGCCTCCCACTGGGGTTTGGCTGTGGCAGAGTAGGGAGTGGCCGTCCTGGTGGGTGGCCTGTGCAAGGACGTGTGGAGGCAGGAACGAGCTGTGTGTGTGACGGTAAAGTGCCCAGCACAGACCTCTCAGTGGCCGACTTCCTGGCCATGGGGGAGTCCAAAATTCCCCTCCGGGAAAAAGGAACAAAAAACAGCCTGGAGAGGCATAAACTCAGGGTCCAGAAGATGGTCAGGAACGGAGGAGCTCGCTGGCACCGAAACCAAAGACTGTACTGAGTCATTCGTCACCCCCCGATGAGTGTTGGGGTCTCAAAGTCAAATGCTTCGGGGACCAGGCAAATGATGTTAAAGGCAAGCAGGTGCAGGATAAGAAAATCGAAGTACAGAGGCTGGCCAGGGCGCAGCGGTTAAGTTCGCACGTTCCGATTCTCGGTGGCCCAGGGTTGGCTGTTTCGGATCCTGGGTGCAGACATGGCAACGCTTGGCAAAAGCCATGCTGTGGCAGGCGTCCCACGTATAAAGTAGAGGAAGTGGGCATGGATGTTAGCTCAGGGCCAGTCTTCCTTGGCCAAAAGGGGAGGATTGGCAGCAGATGTTAGCTCAGGGCTAATCTTCAAAAAAAGAAAGAAAGAAAAAGAAAGAAAAGAAAATGGAAGTGCAAAGGTGAAAACACACAATCAGAGACATCCTGTGTCAGGGTTGGGGCGGGTGGAACAGAGAGGGAAATCTCCCCATTTTAAAGAATAATATTTTTTTATGACCACCCTGTGGGTCATGTATGGCCCATGAGCCACCAGTTCTAATTCTTCCAGTGCAGCTCACGTTGTGTAAAGGGGGGACGGGCGTCCTTGACCTGACTCCTACCTACTTCCTGAGCTTCGGGGGGGGTTCGCGTTCCCGCCGGGGACCCACGAGGATCATCCTCGCCGTGCCTGCTCTGCAGGAGTGTCGGGGGCAGTTCCATGAACCGCTCTGTGTCAAGTCCTTAGACCTGTGCCCAGCACACGGCAAGCAAGCCTGGGCCTCCGGGGAAACGCCGAGCCCTGTGGCCGGTCAGCGGAGGACAGGCAGGTGGCTAGACCTGTTCTTTGCCCGATCTCCCTCCCAGGTCGGGGAGGAAGCCAGACTACATCTCCTCCAACAGGACAGCGAGAAACGCCCAGCACAGAGGCCCTGACAGGACGGGGCGTCAGACCCGAGGGGCTCAAGGCTCCACAGAGAGGGCACGGGCTGCACAGCTCTGTGCTAAAAACCACTGGAACCTACTCGTTAGCGGGGTACGTTGCATGGTGTGTGAGTTATAGTTCAACTAGACTGTTAAAAAGAAAAAAGAACTCTACAAAGGCGGCTCAGGAAGCGACCCGCCAGCTGACACAGGAACCCGGCCCAAACACTGACCTCTCATTCACTCACTCGACAAACATTTTTTACATCTGCTTTGTAATACGTGAGTATTGGAAACAAAAACAAACCCTAACTCGGCCTCCGGGGCTGGGAGCTGGGGAGGGAGAGCTGACGACTCGGGGAAGAGAGCCAGATGAGGCGGTGGAGGAGGGTGTGCCAGCAGGAGGGAGCAGCGTGTCAAAGGCCTGGAGGTAAGGAAGGCAAAGTCCTTTAAATGCCTTGGTTTTTTTTTTCATTTGTCAGTCTCTGTGTTGGACAATGCTGTCCAAAAATGGTGACAATTTTGGTCCCTAAGAAATCCCTGGTCCCTGCCTTCATGGAGCTCCAGTGAGGGACGCAGACATATACTGCCAGACATGACAATGTGTGCTGGGGTGGGCGAGGGGCGCAGGGAGAGGGGTCCAGGTGGGATGGGGGGCCCAGGTAGAGGGGTCAGGGCCCGGATGGGGGGCCCAGGAAGAGGGGTCAGGGTGGGATGGGGGGCCAGGTAGAGGGGCAGGGATGGGGAAGGTCAGAGGCTGTGAGTGCCCAGAGGAGGCACCTGACCCAGTCTGAGAGAATGTCAGGGAACACCTGCTGGAGGAAGAGAGAGTTTCGATCTGTTTTGGGTTCTAGATCTCTTTGAGAATCTCCTGAAAGCTCTGAACGTTCACAGAAGAAAAACACACAAGCAAACGTTGTAGGCAATTCCCGAATATTCCCATTCCAGGAAGCCCCTGTGCCTGGGAAGCCCCTGAGCATCCCATTCTCCCCAACAACCACCCTGCTGTATAAATGTCCCACCAGGGGCCAGCCCGGTGGTGCAGCGGTTAAGTGCGCACCTTCCGCTTTGGCAGCCCGGGGTTCGCCGGTTCGGATCCTGGGTGCGGACATGGCACTGCTGGGCAAAAAGCCATGCTGTGGCAGGCGTTCCACATACAGAGCAGAGGAAGATGGGTACGGATGTTAGCTCAGGGCCAGTCTTCCCCAGCAAAAAGAGGAGGAGGATTGACAGTAGTTAGCTCAGGGCTAATCTTTCTCAAAAATAAATAATAAAATAAATGTCCCCATTCCCAGCAATGGCAATGGGGACAGGGTTGGCCAAGTGCTGGGAAGCTGGGAAGCTTTGTCAAATTCCAGCGTCCTGTGGACCAGGGCATGAGGTCTGAGATGTCCAAGCATCCCTCTCACCCCCTGCAGGGCCTGGAGGGCGTGCCAAGGATCCAGCATTTATCCTGTCTACACCCCCCCCCACTGATCCCCAGCGCAGCCCCGGCGCTGTGGGGGTCCTTGGCACCGGCCGGGACCAACGCGTTCTCCTCTGGAATGTCCAGAGGACATGAGGGGAAAAAGTCCAGGCCGTCGCCGCGCTCGAGGGACAAGAGCCGCAGCGCCCCCTGACGGTCACCGCCCGCCGGCGCATCCCAAGCCGCCCGCGCCCCCTAATGGCCAATGCTCATACAGTCATCATCAGCCATCACCCACCTCCAGTGCCAGGCCGTGGTCCGCAGACTGGGATCCTCCTTGTCGCCATCGTCATCATCATCATCATCATAGCTAATACGTAAATAGCGCTTCCTATGTGGCAAGCACTATGCTGCTTTATATTTATCTATCTAGACAGATAGATAGATAGATCACCTCATTTAATTCGCACACCAGACCTAAGAAATAGGTACTAATCATCTCCATTTTCCTCATCTGAAGCACAGAGAGGTAAGAAAACTTACCCAAGATCACACACCTACTAAGTGGCAGAGTCTGGATCGAATCTAGGCAGCCTGGGCCCAGAGTCCATCTTCTGAACCATTCAAAACTAAGCATGAAGTGAAATAACCTGATGGTTGGGGATTGCTTTAATCCTACAGAACATCTGAGTGTCAAAGCGGAAAGAACTTAGGTGCCTGGGTCCCCACACTGCCAGCCTGGAACATTTCACCCTTGGCGTATTATGTGCGAATAAACTTCTTTTTTATTTGAGTCATTTTTTATTTTTTATTTTGAAGTCTCTTTGTTACAGCGACTTAGCTCATATCCTAAAAGGAGGGCATCAGAATCCCCTGGAGGGCTCATTAAAAGACAGATTGCGGGGCTGGCCCCGTGGCCGAGTGGTTAAGTTCGCGCGCTCGGCTGCAGGTGGCCCAGTGTTTCTTTGGTTCGAATCCTGGGCGCAGACATGGCACTGCTCATGAAACCACGCTGAGGCAGCATCCCACATGCCACAACTAGAAGGACCCACAACGAAGAATATACAACTATGTACCGGGGAGCTTTGGGGAGAAAAAGGAAAAATAAAATCTTTAAAAAAAAAAAAAAAAAGACAGATTGCTGAGCGCCCCTCCCAGTAAGTCTGCAGTAGGAACTGAGCATTTGTACTTCAGATAAGTTCCCAGGGGCTGCTGCTGCTGCTGCTGCCGATCCAGGAGCCACACTCTGAGAACCATTGCCCAAAATAACGCAGGTCCTTACGTGTGCTGTTTTGTGTGCCCAACACTCACTCTCTCTCTTTGGGAGAACTGTCTCCATGCAGCTGAGCCCCCCAGAAGACTCCAGGATTGGCCAATGAGTGAATCCCTTCCGCCTGGCCTTTGTAATTGGTTCAGGGAGGGGCGTGTCCCTGAAGCTGGACCAATGAGAGCCAGCCCTGGGACTACGCCTGGACTGTTGGGGCCCCGCCTCCTAGGCTAGCTGTGCTGGAGGGGCATAGGCCTGGAACACTGGGGGCTTCCACGGGGGAGGAGCTGGTCTGAAAACAAAGCCAACACAGGGGGAAGCAGGGCTGGGAGATCAACAGAGAGACGGTACCTGACATACGTCATCTGTGCCTCTGGGTCCAGCCAATCCCTAAATTCATCAACTCTATCAGCAAATTCCATCAACTCCACCTATGAAAGGTGGCCATCTCATATTGGAGGAAAAGCGACGCTATAAATTAGAACATCACTGAGTCAATGACAAAACTGGACGACAATAAGTAGATTAGGAAAATTTTGTGTATTAACGTTAAATTTACTAAAGTTAGTTATTGTACTGTGGCTGTGTAAGAGAATATCCCTATTCTTAGGAAATACACACTGAAGTATTTAGGAGTGAAGGGTCATGGTGTGTGCAGCTTAACCTCAAATGGTGCAGAAAGAAACCCACAAAACCACATGCTAGAGAGACAGAGCAAACAATAAAGTGAATAGAGCAACAATGTTAACATCAGTGAACGAGTAAAAAGTATATGAGTGTTCTTTGTACTGTTCCTAGTCTTGCAACTCCTTTGTAAATTTGTAATTATCTCCAAATAAAAAGTGAAAAAATATGTTTTAAAATGAGAGATCCGAAATCGTGGACAGCAACATAATATAAATAGCCCTGGGAGATAAAGATAAGGGACTCTGTGATCCCGGTAGTGTTTGGTACAACGATGCGACTCTTGATGAAACTTCAGACCTGAGTTTTCAAAGTGTGCATGGAGGGGCCGGCCCGCTGGTACAGTAGTTAAGTTTGCGCGCTCCGCTTTGGCAGCTGGGGGTTCGCGGGTTCAGATCTGGGTCTCCGACCTACACACCGCTCACCAAGCCATGCTATGGTGGTGTCCCACATACAAAATAGGGGAAGATTGGCCCAGATGTTAGCTCAGGACCAATCTTCCTCACCAAAAAAAAAGTGTGCATGGTAAAATTCCAAGGATCACTATTAATAGAATAGAAATGGTGCACTCATTCCAAACTAGCAGAGGGATTGAGAAAACATAAAACCAAACCAAAGAAAAAATGTAGCCATTTCAAAGATGCCTAAATGAGAGTGGAGGAGAAGTTTAGAAAAAAGGGGACAAGAGAGTCACAGAGTAAGACAGCAGATGTAGATAAAATATATCACTAATCACATAGTCAAAAGGTGTGTTCTGAGTCTCCACACTTCTTGCTGCCTCGCCTGCTTCCACCCAGGTCTCACCCTTCTCTCTGGGCTTCCTGTCCACTGCTGCCCCCGGGGGTCTCTTTCCTCAGCATAGAGGGACTCTGGACACCCAAGTCCTCGTAAGACTCTGCACCATCTGCTTCTTGTTCCCCCTCGGACCTTGTGTCTGCCCGCCACTCCCTGCCCCCATGGCCTGGCTCGCTCCTCTCCAGCCACATGGATCTCCTTGTTGTTGCTCTAAAATACCAGACATGTTCTCACCTCAGGACCTTTGCACTGGCTGTGCCCTTTGCCTGGGGGACTCTTTCCACTTGGCTCACCGCCCACCACCAACAGAGAATGGATAAATAAACCGGGTACACTCACACGGCCGAATCACACGGCTGCATGCAGATAACCCATAAGGACACACGGTTACAAGAACAAATCTCGCCCTCTGTGGAGGGGAAAAGCCAGACGCTAAAGATGACATATGCTCTGATTCCACTTACATACAATTCAAGACAGGAAGTCTGTGCAATCGGAAGTCAGAATGATGGCGACCTTGAGGGGAGAGAAGATGGATTGAAAGCAGCCGCAGAGAGCTTCTGAGAGGCTGGAAACGTTTCTTGGTCTGGGCGCTGGCGACACGTGTGTTCAGTTGGTGAAAATTCGCCCCGGGGCGCACTTACGGTTTGTAGCGTTTTGCATGTGTGCCTACTTCAATAAACAGTTAAAACAACAACAACAACAACAACAAAAAGACACGAAATGAACCTTCTTGTCCCCAGCTTAAGAAACAGGGCATTTGTGGCTGGCCCAATGGTGTAGTGGTTAAGTTCGCACACTCTGCTTTGGTGGCCAAGGGTTGGTGGGTTCAGATCCTGGGCGCGGACCTACCCATGGCTCATCCAGCCATGCTGTGGCAGCATCCCACATAGAAGAACTAGAATGACTTACAACTGGGGTATACAACTAGGTCTTGGGGCTTTGGGGAGAAAAAGAAAACAAAGAAGAGGAGTGGCAACAGATGTTAGCTCAGGGCCAATCTTCCTCACCAAAAAAAAAAAAAAAAAAAAAAACAAACCTGTTCCTGTAACTTTAAAAAAAAAAAAAGAAGGAAAGAAACAAGGCATTCCCAGCCCTCAGGCCACTCTCTCCCCTCACAATGAGCTTTTGTAACCTGAGTTCCTTTCCCCAGTTTAACCAGCAGAGCAGGAGCAGTGGGCTCTGAGCGAGTTGGGAGTGGGGAGGCGGGCCACTGACAGACGGACTTCCCGACGGAGCCAGGGCAGGGGGAGGTGATGTTTCTGCGATGCTCTTGCCCTAAATTCTGAGGGAGGGTGGGGGGAGCTTTGCAGGGCGCCCCCAAGTATTCAGGGCCCAGCGAGCCCTCTTGCAAAGCAGCCTCGGAAACGCAACCTGCTGGCGTGCTGCTCCCGCACCGTCTCTCTCCCTGTCTCTCTGGCTCTGCGACTCTCTCCCTCCCTCCCTCCCACCTCTCTCTCCTCAAGGAGAAAAAACTCGCAGTTATTTACATAAAGGTTTATTACATCAGATTTTAACCAAAGGATCCAAATTCAAACCTTCAATCTTTCAATAAACTTTGAATAAATAGTAGTGCTTTTTTTTTTTTACTTTGTACTGTAATATTTATTTTTTAATTCTTTTTTGCTGGCATGAATTTATATAGATGAGGCTCAAGACAAGAAAATGTTCCCCGCCTGCATTTCTTTTCTGGCCATTAGTACTGTTCGCTTCCTTTCCTGATGTTACTGGAAATAATTGTGTCATACAGGGAATGGAGGTGCCTGGCAGGGCTCTGTGACATCCCGAGGGATACGGGAGCGCGTGGCGAGATTTAGGAAGTCCCCTTAGATGGCTGAGGGGGCTGGGTCCCAGAGGACGCATGGCAGGGCTAAAGGCCAGGCAGGGACCCAGGTGGGACAGACCCTGGGGACTCTGGGCTGGGGAGGGGGTGAATTCCAGTGGCAATGGAGGTAGAAACCACAGAACTTGGTGCCCTGTTGGCTGAAGGGGAGGGAGGGGACAAGGAGCCCTGGCTGCTGTGTTAGGCCTGGTGCCTGGACAAGCAGATGACTCAGCCTGGGGGCTGTAAAGAAAGAAGGATGGGCAGGTCAGACGAACCGTAGCTGTGACTGGGAGCATCCTGGGTCCCCTTCCTAACGCCATAGGCCCTCACCACCCAGCTGACAGATGAGGAAACTGAGGCTCAGAGAGAAGAAGGCCCCAAGCTGGAGAGCGGGACTGGAGCCCAGGTCTTCTGCCTAACCCTGTGCTTTGAAATCTTCTTTTTTTGTGAGGAAGACTGTCCCTGAGCTAACGTCTGTGCCAGTCTTCCTCTATTTTGTAGGTGGGACGCTGCCACAGCATGGTCAGTGGTGTAGGTCCATGCTTTGGATCCAAACCCACAAACCCTGGGCCACTGAAGCGGAGTGCCTGAACTTAACCACTATGCCACTGGGCTGGCCCTGTGCTTTGAAATCTTAAGTAACTTTGGGGGCTGGCCCCACGGCTGAGTGGTTAAGTTCTCATGCTCCGCTTCAATGGCCCAGGGTTCACTGGTTCAGATCCTGGGTGTGGACCTACACGCTGCTCATCAAGCCATGCTGTGGCAGCATCCCACATGGAAGAACTAGAATGACTTACAACTGGGTTATACAACTAGGTACTGGGGCTTTGAGGAGGGGAAAAAAAAAAGAAAACAAAGAGGAAGACTGGCAACAGATGTTAGCTCAGGGCCAATCTTCCTCGCCAAAAAAAAAAAAAAAAGCGCATATCTTAAGTAACTTCAGGGCTTAAACTGCCTCTGAGTATTGCTTTTTCTCCCACTAGAAAAATAAATACAGATATATAAAAACCAAATACACTGAACTACAAAGCCTGAGGGAGTTTTTGAAGCGATAAACTGCCATGAATTCTGCCTGTGGTGGTGGTTACACAACTCTGTGCATTTGTCAAAACTCATGGAGCTCACAGTGCACACACACACCCATGGCTTTCACTGTTTGTAAATAAGAATATTAATAAACCAAAAACAAATACGATGAATGTACTTCGTCTGGATCCCAATTCAATCAGAACAACTGTAAAAAGATGTTTTTGAGACAGTTGAGGCAAATTTGAATACGGACTGGATATTAGATGATATTAAGGAATTTGTTAATTATGTTCGATGTGATAAAGCATTGTAGTTATGTAAGGAAGTGCATCCCCCACCTTTTTTGAGATGCTCCTTGTAGTACTGAAGAAGGAACATCCCTTGTATATATTTTTTAACTATTCAAAAAAAATGGGGAGGGGAAGAAGATGAAATGGCAAAATGTTGATGGTTCATAAAGCTGTGTGATGGGCCCACGGGGGTCCACTCTGCCTTTTGTATCTGTTTGGAGATGTTTATGATCTAAGTTAAAATTTTGGAAGATGAAATTAAAAAAGAAGAGTTTGTTGTTCCTTAAGCACAATTTGGAAAATACAGAAAACTAGAAAGACACAGAGACCTCTCCTTCTGCCGGCCCCACATCACAGCGGTAGTTAACATTTTGATGCATTTCCATTCAGCCTTTTCTATTTTATTTGGGCTTTTAAAAATGTGTGTGTGTGAGTGTGTGTGTGTGAGTGTGTGTGTCTTACATAACTGTGTGAGCAAATTGTTTATACAGTCCTGCTTTTTCCCTTCTTAAAACGTAAGCTGTTCCCCTGTTAAAACATCTTTGTGTAAACACAATCTCTAATGTTTGCACGATGTTTACTCAACCGGGCAGTGTTGCCAGACATTGAAGCTGTTTCCAGTTTCCTCCCATTATAAATAATGTCGCGATGCACATCCTTGAGCGTCCCAGAGGCAGGATTCCTGGGCCAAAGGGTGCGGATCTTTTGGCAGCTCACGCTCAAAATCTCCGTAGTTTCTGCCTGACTCGCAGCTGAAATGACCTCATTCGATTAAAGTGACATTTCACTGCTATTTGTTATTTCCTAAAGGTTTGATTCATGAGAGCATGCCTTTTTTTTTTTCCCCCAGTTGCAGGAAACAGAAATCCATTCACACTAGCCCATGTCAAAACCCGGTTGTATCACTCCATAAGGAAAGCTAATATTCTGCTTGGACAATCTATCTTGCTATGGAGATTGTTGAGATACTAAAAGGTTTCTGTACTGGCTGGTAGGTTATGCTGCCTCGAGGCCGGCAAACGTCCCTCATCATGACCACTCCAGCTGCCCTGGTGCCTCCCCCAGGACTTTCCACAATGCAAGAAAAGTGTTCATGTCGGGCGCAGCCATGAACCATTCTGATTGCTCAGCGCCCCAAGTACTGGTTGTTAAATATTTTTACTAGTCTCCGACGCAAGTAACAGAAAAGCTGACTCAAACGGCCTAAACTGTAAAGGGAATTTGTAACTGGAAAATCCACACTAGCTGGCTTCAACTAAAGTTGACACCACAGCTCAGCAACGTCATCGAGGACTCCGTTTCTTTTCACCCCTCTGTCCCATCTTCTCCAGTGGCAGCTCCCAAGACGGCTGTGAGCAGCCTTGCGGCCCCATGGAGCTGTATTCACATCCCGCAGGTAAAGGTGAGCACCTGGGTCTCACATCTCTCGGTCAAAGTAATGAGGCTGATTCTGATTGGCTAGCTGAGGTCACATGCCCAAGCCAGAGCCAATCACTGTGGCCTTGGTGGGGGGGGGGGGGGGTGGACCCGGATGCCCTGATTGGCTGAGCCAAGTCACATGTTCCTCCCTGCTCACGTGAGCGGTTAACGCCGGCTGCTGAAACCCCGACCAGGGTTCAAATTTCCATTTTTAGCCAATTCCTGCTGTCTTCGCTTCCGTGATTCCCATTTGTGAAACGGAGATAATAATGACGCTTGCCTCCTAGGGTGATGTGAGGAATAAATGAGTTGGTTAATGCCACTTAGAATGGGTCTCCTAGATAGAAAGCACCTAAAGGTTAGCTGCTGTTAGTGTCATTCTATGATCATTCTCAGCTCTCCAGGCTGCAGTGCTCTGCAAGCCCCTTATTCCTGCTCTCCACCCTCTTTCTAGTTACTATTGCTGAGTAACAACTCGCTCCAAAACACAGTGGCTTCAAACAACAACCGTCAGCCTATTCTCTCTCATCACGTCTGTGCTCAGATTTTTGGGAAGGGTCCAGCCGGGCAGTTCTGGCCTGGGATCTCATATGGTGCAATCAGCTGGTGGCTGAAGCTGCGACAGTGGAGCAGCTAGGGGTCCGGTGGACATCTCTGTCTCTCCTGTAGGCTCAGGCCTTCTTCATGTAGCCTCTCCGCGTGGGCTGGTTTGGGCCTCTTCCAATCATGGTGGCCGCAGGGCAGTCAGACCTCTTGCATGGCAGCTCTGGCCTCCAGCGCCAGTGTTTCCCAAAGGGGGCAGAGGCGACCTCACCTCTTCTGATCTAGCCTAGGGAATCATCCAACATCACTTCGGCCACATACTACTGGTCACAAGCATCTCGCAAGCTTGCCCGGATCCAAAGAGAGGGGCACACAAACCCCACTTTGCAATGGGAGGCGGGGTTCAAGGTTCTAGAAAAATATGTGGATGGGAAACGTCAACTTTAAAGCAAAGTCGCCCGTTATTTTACCTCAAAATGAGTTTATTCGTGAATAGCCAAAAGAATCACAATTGGGGCTCTGCACGCTATGTCGAACCATAGTCAAAGCCAGAAAACAAAGGAGGGGAGCTGCGTTTATACAGAAAAAGGGGGAGTAGGGAGGGGCTGTTCTGAAGGAAAATCCATTGGGGGAAAAGTAACAGTTCCCGGCGGCCTCGGCTCCTCATTGGCTGGGCTGCGGTGTTTCTCGTTGGCTGAGCTGTGGTGTTTCTCATTGGCTGAGCTGCGGTGTTTCTCATTGGCTGGGCTGAGGTGTTTCTCGTTGGCTGAGCTGTGGTGTTTCTCGTTGGCTGAGCTGCGGTGTTTCTCATTGGCTGAGCTGAGGTGTTTCTCGTTGGCTGGGCTGTGGTGTTTCTCATTGGCTGGGCTGCGGTGTTTCTCATTGGCTGAGCTGCAGCGCTTCTCATTGGCTGAGCTGCAGCACTTCTCATTGGCTGAGCTGTGGCGTTTCTCATTGGCTGAGCTGCGGCGTTTCTCATTGGCTGAGCAGCAGCACTTCTCATTGGCTGAGCTGTGGCATTTCTCATTGGCTGAGCTGTGGCGTTTCTCATTGGCTGAGCTGCAGCACTTCTCATTGGCTGGGCTGTTGCTGGGTGGGGAGAGAAATCTTCCTTCAGTGAAAAGTGGTTTTACGGCCTGTGGAAGATGCAAGGGTAAATCTTTTCCTATTTGGTGTAATCGGTGATGTGTGATAGGGCGTGAGAGTTCCCTCTCCAGGCCTTCCCGACTCCAATTTAGTTAAGGTTTCTTTTATTAATTTCCACAGAAACGTTTCTGCAGCCGTCTTTGGAAATTACCGCCTGTCTCTCTGGGACTAACTTAAGACCTGCCCCTGTACAGTCAGTGCCCAATACCATCCGCCGGGGGCACAGCCTCCAAGTCCCAATTCTACGTGGAAATAGTTTATGGAGACGTCTCAATTCCTTGGGATGGAAAACAGGATCGTTTTTTGCTTTTTAGTAACTGCGCCCACCTGCTATCTATGTGAATTTCCTTTTTCCCCGCTGGTTAAAGGCTACGGGGAATCTTAATGACAGTTTCACCAGATTCTCTAAGGTTTCTGTCATTTTCATTTATTTTTAAACAGTGTTGGATACTAGATCCTTTTATGGAGTGATTGCTCCTGTTTGCTAGGTGTGATAACGGTATTGTGGTTCTGTAAGAGGAATGGCCTCATTCTTAGTGGATACACGTTGGCGTATTTAGAAGCCAAGACTCAGAATGACTCAGCAAATAGTCTCGTGTGCGAGCAGGTGTGGGTATTCAGAGAGAGAGAAAACCAACAGCATGAAATGTCAACAACTGCTGATTCTAGGTGGAGGGTCTGTGGAGGGTAATTGCACTGTTCTTTCAACTTTCCCATAGATTTAAATTTTTTTCATAACAAATATTTGAGATGTCACCTTAAAAAGCAAATTTGCCTGTTATTTGATCTGAAAATGAGTTTATTCTGGAATAAACAAAAGAAGTGCAATTCAGGATGTGCATGCTATGGCAAATCACAGGCAAATCTGGAAAAGAAAGGCCGGGAGCTGCTTGTGTAGAGAAAAAGGGAGCATAGGGAGGGGCTGTTCTGAAGGAAAATCCACGGGGGGAGCTAACAGCTCAGGGCTTCAGGGCCTCTCATTGGCAGGGCTGTCGCCCGGGTGGGGAGGGAAATCTTCCTTTAGTAGTAAAGCAGCTTTACTTTTGGTCCAAGATGCAAGTGTCTGCCTCTTTCTGTTTGGTGTTATTGACGACGTGTGACAGGATGTAACAGCTCCCCCTGCAGGCCTGCCCGACTCCAGTTTAGTTGTTTTCTTTGATTAATTCCCACAGGTGGAAAAAAACTGGCTGAAACCTGATTTAAAGGGAAAGGCCCGGGGCGGCCCGGTGGCACAGGGGTTGGGTTTGCACGTTCCGCTTCTCGGTGGCCCGGGGTTCACTGGTTCGAGTCCCGAGTGTGGACATGGCACAGCTTGGCAAGCCATGCTGTGGTTGGCATCCCACATGTAACGTAGAGGAAGATGGGCATGGATGTTAGCTCAGGGCCAGTCTTCCTCAGCAAAAAGAGGAGGATTGGCAGTAGTTAGCTCAGGGCTAATCTTCCTCAAAAAAAAAGAAAAAAAAGGGAAAGGCTCAGGTTCTCTTGAGAACTCTACTCTCTCATTTCCCCCAAAACAGACTGGCACTTCTTTCCTCCTCTTCCTCCTTTTCTGGGGAGATGATAGAAGCTGGACCAGCCCTGTGTCCTCCCAGTGAGTTCTTTGGGTAGGTGGCTGGTTCCAATCACAGTGACCTTGAACTTAGGCTGTGGGGGTAGTTAGCTGCTTTTGTCCCCAGCTTTGGGCCTGGTAGCAATTCTGGAGGTCCTGGAATAATCCAACTCAGCATCTTTTTACAGAAGTCAGAAGAACAGAGACTCCACTTGGCTTTCAGCAGCTGATGGCTATGATTCTCGCCTAGGGACAGTGCCTTTGGAAACATGTGTGATGTTCTGTGACTGTCACAGTGACTTGGGAAAGAGTTGCTGTGGGCAGCTGTATTGAAACTTTCTGATGTCAAGACCCTTTTATACTCTGGGTTTTTGTTTTTTGTTTTGGTTTTTTTTTTTTTTTTTTTTGCAGGAGAAGATTTGCCCTAAGCTAACATCTGTTGCCAATCTTCCTCCTTTTTTCTTCCTGTTTCCCCCAAAGCCCCAGTACACAGTTGTGTATAGCTGTGAATTCTTCTGGTTCTTTAACACGGCTACTGACAGACGAGTGGTGTGGTTCTGTGCCCGGGAACCAAACCTGGGTCACCGAGTCAGAGCACACGGAACTTTAACCACTAGGCCATCAGGGCTGGCTCTCTTTTACACTCTTAGACGTACTGACCCCAAAGAGCTTTTATTGATGTGGGCTATAACTATTGATTTTTACCGTAGTAGAACTTAAAACTGATAATTTTGAAATACAAGCATCCGCAAGCACACATTCCATTAGCTGGCAGAACAATGATGTCATTGCACGTCGTGGAGCCTCTAGAAGACTCCACTGTACGCTCATAAGAGAATGAGAACGAAACAGGCAAAAAACATCCTGGTACTATGAAAATAGTTTTAACTTTGTGGACAAAAGTTCTCAGGGACTCCCAGGGGGCCCTGGACCAAACTCCGAGACCTGCTCTAAAGGCACGTATAAGCCTGGAATGGCCAAGCAGGCGAATGTGCTGCAGTGGGTGGGACGATGCAGCCCCAAATGTCAGAAGTGCCCCTTTGGATGGACTGGTGTCCCTTTGGTCCAGTTATCTGCGGCCTGGAGGGGTCCCTTGTGTACAAGCAGGGCTGCAGAGGGGGTGTGGTGGGGAGGCATCTCAACTACGGTGTTCAACTTGGTACCAAATACTGGGAGCCTCAGACATACATAGAAACTCTGGAGCTATCGCCTGGGTTCGAATCCCCACTCCATCACTTGCTAGCTGTGTGACTTTGGGCAAGTTCTTTAACCACTCTGTGGCTCTGTTTCTCATGAGGAAAATGGAGACAATAATAGTATCTACCTCCCAGGGTTGTCATAAGAGTTAGCTTGGCACATAGTCCGTGTTACGTGAGTGTTTACTCTGAGTATTCCTGTTGCTCAGTCACCGTTCCCATCCAAGGGGGCATCGATGGTAAGATGGACCCTTACTCCAAATCACCAAGAGAGAAAAAAGCTGCCAGTTGAACTATGACACACGATTATTATAAGAAGCATCCTGATTTCAGAGCTGTTAAAATATGGGAGAGGGGCTGGCCCCGTGGCGGTTGAGTTCATGTGCTCTGCTTTGGCGGCCGGGGGTTCACCGGTTTGGATCCCGGGCATGGACCTATGCACCATTTATCAAGCCATGCTGAGGCAGTGTCCCACGTATAAAGTGAAGGAAGATGGGCACGGATGTTCGCTCAGGGCCAGTCTTCCTCAGCAAAAGGAGGAGGATTGGCGGCAGATGTTGGCTCAGGGCTAATCTTCCTCAAAAAAAAAAAAAAAAAAAAGGGAGAGAAGGGGAGTTGATAAAATACAGTTATTATGTACATACATCTGCAGAAGAATTTAACAAGGAGAGTGTCCATCACAGCACCGCTTATGGTGGCAAATCGTCCTAACCCCCCAATCATAGATCAATCACGCAAGTCATGGGACAGCCACGAAACGTGAAGGAAGGAGTTTTCAAAGGCCGTTCCAAATTCCTGGGGCTCCTCACAAGGGAATCTCTCTCTTTCTGTTTCATTTTCTTTCTCATCTCTGTCTTTCTCATTCTCTCTCTCTCCTATGTGTGCACATAAAGTAAATAAAAGGCAAAACTCTTCTACAGACAAAAATCTCTGGGAAATGTGCGCTGACCCAGTCTAGTGCCTGCTGGCCCAACTGCCCAGAGGATGGAACGTGTGCCCCAGGCTAACCCCCTCGCCACACGCCTCTGCCATCCGTCGCCCGGCTGGAGCCAGCGTGAGCAGATGCACCCGGAGGGTACTTGTCCTCATCTCCTGTCTGTGTGTCTTCCACAAATACAGCCCTGCTGTCCCCTGTGCCCCGACCTAGCCCAGCCCGCTCCTCGGAGTTCCAGCCCCGCCTTCCAAGTCCTTGGGGACGAACCTATTTGGGGATGTCAGGCAAGTCTCACTGCTAAGCCGGATCCTTGTATTCAGTTCTCTCTGTTGAAACACCTTGTGTGGTTTCTGTTTTCTTGACAAGCCTCTGACGGACACTGAGGATGTCTTTCCTAAGCTGTCCGTTCTCCCCTTCGCGCCTGTCCCCTCCCCCACCACAGTCGTCCCAACCTCAGATCAGAGCTTCTCTCCCCACCCAGTAGCTCCAGCCAGGAACCTGGGTGATGGAGGGCACCTTCCTCTCCTCACTCCACAGATCCCACCCATCCACTAGTCTTGCTTGTCTCCAAAAGAGGTGCTTCCCCCCCTCCAACTTTCTTTCTTTTTTTTTTTAAGGAAGATTGACCTTGAACTAATATTTGCCACCAATCCTCCTCTTTTTGCTGAGGAAGACTGGCCCTGAGCTCACATCTGTGCCCATCTTCCTCTATTTTATATGTGGGACGCCTGCCACAGCGTGGTTTGATGAGCGGTGTGTAGGTCCGGGCCCAGGATCCCAACCGGCGAACCCTGGGCCAACGAAGCAGAACGCGCTAACTTAACTGCTACCCTAGGGGGCCGGCACCTCCCTCCAACTTTTAATTTTGAAAATTTCTAAACATGCACAAGAATTGCAAGAAAAGTACAAGGGCCGTCCTTCCACCCTTGATAGGGATTCACCGGTTTTAACAATCAGCCCTCTCTCTGTCTTTATATATCTGTCTCTATCTATTGATAGATATGTATATAGATATTGATAGATAAATAAAGAGAGTGAGATGACTGTTAAAAACTGGTGAATAGATAGATAGATAGATATCTATAGCTAGAGATATAAATGGGAAGAGAGAGATTCATTTGCGAATTGAGTCCTTTTGTGACATGTCACCCCTGATATTTCAGCAGACACCTCCCAAGAACAAGGACATTCTCCTACGCCGCCACAGTGCCATTATCCCACCTGGAAACTTTGACACTCATGCAGTATACAGGCCTTATACAAACTTCCTTGACTGACCTGCTGATGTCCTCCACTTAACATACCTTGATTTTCTCTCCTGATCACAGCTCGATGCATGCTCTCTCCCTCCTCTTTGCTCCTGCCCCCGACCAGCTCATCAGCACCTCTCACTCCAGCTCCCTGCCTCCCTGCCGGCCACCCCATCGCCCATTCTCCTCTCAGCAGTCAGAGTGAACCTTTGTAAAACCTCAATCAGATCATGTCACTCCCCTGCGGAAAATCACCCGCGGCTCCCCATCCTTCTTAGACCAGAAGGCAAACACTTACTGTGGCTTCCACGGCCCTATGGATCCGGCTGTCTGGACGCTCTCACCACCTCTCCAACTGCCTTTCCCAGCCCTCCAACCTGCTTGTTCCCACCTCGGGGCCTTTGCCCTGGCTGTTCCCCTCTGTCAGCAACACTGTTCCCTCAGTTGTGGGCATGACTTCCTCACGTCAGTCAGCTCTCTGATCAAATATTTCCTTCTCAGAGAGGAGCTCTCTGACCACCCTGTTGAAAATCACATCCCATCACTTGCTGTGCTCTCCACTGCTTTATTTTCTTCATAATACTTTTTCACAACCAGCCATTAAATCACATATCTACTTCTTTCTTTATTTTTTTAATCCTCTCATTAGAATGTCAGCTGCAGCCAAGCAGGATTTTTGCCTTTTCTCTTTCCCACCGCTGTATCCCTGGGGCCTAGCATAGTACCCGCTCACGCAAGGTGCCCGGGACTTATTTTTGAATGAGTGACTGGGTGAGTCATGCATTTTCCCGTTAGCTATCGCCCCAACCAGACTCTGAGGTCCCCGAGGGCAGGGCCTGTGTATGTCCTTGTGTATCCTCAGCCCTCAACACCTGACAGAAGCAAGTATTCTGGAAATGCTTCTAAAATGAAGAAAAGAACAAATAATGGTGGAAAGTAGATCGGTGGTTGCCTGGGGCTGGGAATTGATTGTGAGTGGGCACAAGAGATCTTTAGAGGGTGATGGAAATATCCTAAAATTGGATTGTGGTGCTGGCTGTACGACGCTGTAAAATCACCCCAAATCACTAAGTCACTTAAAACAGGTGAATTTTATGATACGATTATACCCAGTACATGAGCGCTCCCCGGGAGGAGCCCTGCAGGTCATCTGAGCCTGACTCTGTGCACAGCCCTGGGCGATCCTGGGGACACAGTAGTGACCAAGGCAACCCCTGTCCCTGGACCGTGACAGCCCGGAGGGGGCAGGGCCAGGCTGGGGGAAGCATAGGGGACCGTAGGAGCCCAGGGGAGGCTCCCGATCCAGATGCGAGGAGTCAGGGAGAGTTTCCTAGAGGGGCGAACGACTGAGACAGAGCCTGAAGGATAATGTGGCTCATGACTGCGACGCCAATTTTTTTCTTTTTTTACACTTTTTCTGCCTCAGCATCCGCCTGGCGGGTCCCTCCTTCAGAGCCTCGCATCTGGCCCTTCCTCGCGTTCCCGAGGCCGGGGCCACAAGGGGGCGCTGTTCGCTCGCGCTCGCGGGGTGTCTCCGGCGATCCACTTGGCCCGGCAGGAGCCGGAAGTCTGCGCAATGTGTCGGGGGTGGGGGTGTTTGTGGGGGAAACGTTCCAGAGGAGACCGCGCCAACAGGGCCGGCATGTGGCCCTGCGCACAGCGAAGGCGGCGGTGCCCCGGGGAGGAGGAGGACGCCGGCGCGGCGGGGGCTGTCCGGTCCCGCGTGGGCCCGTCCCGGGAGAACCCCGCCTCCAGGGTCGGGGCGCCCCTTGGCTGCAGCGCAGGGCGGAGCTTTCCAAGGAGCGCGGGAAAGGGGGCGCGGCGCTAGGCACCGTCCTGCGTGGAATGTTGCGAAACAGCCCTCGCTGTCCGCGTGGATGCTGGAGACGAGGCGCCTAAAGGGGCGGGGCTCCAGCGGGGGGCGGGGCTTTCAAAGAGCGCGGGAAAGGGGGGCACTGCACGCCGGCCTGCGCCAACTGGCATGATGTGGGCGCAGGGGGCGCCGGGCACTGCTGTCGGGGTGGGCGGGGCTCTCCAAAGACAACAGGAAAGGGGGTGCTGAGACTGCCTGAGCCGCATGCCCTGCTGTAACAACCTAGATGGGGGTGAGGTGGGGTGGTGGGTGCAGCACGTGGCCTTAGGTGGGACGAGGTCACCAGGCAGGGCGAGGGCGTTAACTGCACGTCCCTCCCGGTCTGCTGTGAAAGAGACGAAGCTTGGGGGAGTGGAGGGTGGGAGGCAGAGAGAAGTAGCGTGAAGAGCGAGTCTCCATCAGGCGTGGGAGGGAAGATGGGAAATCGGCTTAGAGGAGCCCATGGGAGGTCCTCGGAGATAACGGGTCTGTGCAGCTCCGCGGGACCAGAAGTCTGCCTCTCCGGGGACTGTTGCTGGGGGAGCTCTGAGGAAGATCGCTCCGGCACAGGGAAGAATGGTTCCGGGCAAAGAGCAGCCTCTGGCAGGGAAGTGGACCTTGACTCTGTCCCCAATTTCCTGCGCACTTTGTGGCCTCAATTTCCCCATTAGTCCAGTAGGTCGAATCATCCCTGTGGAAGTCCTAGGCCCTTTCTGCCCTGCTCACTTGCCCGCGGTTTGCAGAGGTCAGTTACTGGGATTGCCTTTTCTGTGGCTGGCCCTGTGCTGGGACACGGAAGTGACGGAGACAGCCCCAGACCCACCCTTCATTCACAGTCCAGTGGGGACCAGATAGTGACAGCCCAGAATGGGTCGGCGCTGAGATGGGGGAAACAGGCAGAGGAGTTAGGGCCAGGATGGGGGAATCAAAGGGCCCTCTAGGATCTGGAGAGCCGGCGCTCCTGACTCAGCCTGAAGGGGGTGAAGGGGCAGCCTAAACTTTGAAAGGACTGGATGCGGGGCGGGCCTTAGAAGAGGCTCCACTTCTAAAAAGAGGTGTTTGAAGCCTGAAGAATGAGTAGCATTCTTCAGAAGGTGCAGTATCAGGAGTTTTCTAGGCAGAGGGAATGCCGTCTGCAAAGGCTTGGAGGTGAGTGTGGCTCATTTCTACCAAAATTCTTTGTTCCCTCCCTGGGGATCCCCTGGGTGCCCTGGCAGGGCCATCTGTCACAGATCTCTGGGTTCAGGATCCATAGCTGGTTGATGGCTGTAATGTAAACTCTTGAGGGCAGACCCTTGCCTTGGTCATCACAGCCTGGTAGTTTAATGACTGGCCTTGAGGTCAGCCAGAAGCTGGGTCTGAATCTCAGCTCCCCGCCTAATCAGATGTGTGACCTTGAGCAAGTGACTCAATTTCCCCATCCATCAAATAGGGATATAATACCGGGTTTCACAAAATCAATCACCGCATTTTAAACAGCTATAATAATTTAAACATATAATTTATATATTACATATTTAAAAATATAGAATTTGTAGATTAAATCAAGGACCCAAGAAACAATAGGGAGACATAAAAACAACATGCTGCCACGTCAGATGGCACTGTGTCTGTACCTAAGTTACAGAAAGTGCAATTGACAGAACGGGAATTGCCAGCTCAAAGATATAGTATTCCAAACTTGATTATTTAAAATTTTAATAGTGATTAGCAGATTTTTTTTTTTTTTTTTGCTTGAGGAAGATTGGCCCTGAGCTAACATCTGTGCCAATCTTTCTCTATTTTGTGTGTAGGATGCTGCTACAGTATGGCTGACGAGTGTAGGTCAGCACCCGGGAACTGAACCCGGGCAGCCGAAGCAGATCGTGCCAAACTTAACCACTAGGCTACGGGGCCAGCTCCTGGGTTATAATTTTTTTAATTCCTTGGTTCAAAATTTGTAAGAATCAAAAATGGGGTGAGTAATTTTGGGTGCCCTTTAACACCCACCTCTCAGGTGCTGGGTCCGCGTTACCTGCTCCCTTGTTGGGACCCAGACGTCAGACAGGGAGACCCTTTTTACTCCCTCTTGTTTTAGGAGATGACTCAGGAGGAAGGGCTGTGACCATGCCACCCCCCTGGACACACACCCTGCTTTCCCGAGGGGCACCGTTATATTCTTCCTTTATTGGCTGTCCTTGTATAATACAAATCTGCAAGTTTAGATACAAAAAAATCTGGAAACAAAAGATAGAAAAGTACCCGCCAGGCACCCCCCCATCTCCCCGGACCCCTCCCCAGCGGGCACCGACGTGAGGTAACTGAGGATCTCCTCCCCCTTCCCCCTACCCCGCCTCCTGGACCCCCAACTTGGTTCCTGCCCCCATGAGACCTTGGCCCAAAGAAGAGGTGGGCCCCATGTTGGGGGCAGGGGCGACAGGGGTGAGCACAGCATTGGCAGTGAACGCAGCGGGTGGGCCAAGGGAAGCCCTTTGCTTGTGCTGTGTGTGGGCGGAGGGGATGACCAGACTTGGGGTGGGCACTCGGGGGGCGCCCAGGAGAGCCCCTAAGTGGGCACCCCTCCTGCATCCCACCCAATACTGGAAGGTGGAAGGTCAACAACAGAAACTAGGAAATGTAACTTGAACGGAGGGCGCTCAGTGGGATTGTGGCCATCCCCCTGCGTCTGGGGTGGGGGGAGAGGGGCATTGCCAGCCTGAGTCCGGCAGTGAAATAGGTCCCTTCGCCAGGCTGCATCCGTCCCTGAATTCCATCCTGTCGCAACCTGGGCGTCACAATGTTGGTTCTGTAGTGGCTGGGGGGGAGGGGGTGGTCAAGAGAAGGGGTTAGAGGGGGTGTTGGGGGCGCAGCCCCAGGGAGCAGGGCTAGGGGAGAGGATGCCCCCCACTCCCAGGCGTGGGGCACCTGGAGATGAGGGGGCGGGCAGCGTGGCTCGGGCTACAGTTCAATCTCGAAGGTCTTCTGCAGGTCGCCCGAGAAGGGGTTGGAAGGCTTTTCCACAGCGGGTTTGCCTTCTAACGCTGCCCACTGGGCCTCAAAGGGGTCCAACTCAGGGGCCGGGGCCGGCGCGGGCTCCGGGGGCCAGGGTGCCCCATTGGGGCGTGGGCGGGCCTGGCCCCCAGGGGCACTGGGCGCAGTGGGGGGCGGGAAGGCCCCAGCTTTCCCGAGCAGGGTGGCCGGCTGGGGCTGCAGCTGGGCAGCTGAGCAGAAGGCGTTGGCCACCATCTGTGAGGGTGTGATGCCCACCACGGGCACCCGGGGCATGGGCGGGTAGCCCAAGCCCGGGTAGGCGGGCACAAAAGGGGGCTGCATGTGTGGGGGCGGCAGGAACACGGCCACCTGGGTGGGGGCGGCATCGAAGGGCCCCATGGGGGCGGGGAAGGGCTGCAGGGCGGGGGGCACGGCGGGCACCGGGGCCACTTGCTGCTGTTGCTGCTGTTGCTGCTGCTGCTGCTGCTGTGCTTTGGCTGCCTGCGACACCTCCTCTAGCCACCTCTCAGCCTCCGAAGGGGTCCGCTTGTGCCCGGGCTGGAAGGCAGCTGCAGGGGGCACGGAGGGCTCGCCCCAAGCAGAAGTCCCTGGAGAGAGGAGAGAGGCGGATGAGGGGCATGGGCTGCGGTGGAAAGAACCCCGGGCTGGGCATCAGGCCCTGCAGCCAGGCTGCCTGCCTTGAGTCCAGCTCTGTTCCTCGCCAGCTGTGTTGATGCTGGGCAAATGGCTTAACCATCCTGGACCACATGAGGGGTCCGCAGTGCTGAGGAAATACACTTCTGAGATGTCAGGGTTATCCTGAGATGGAAAAGCACAGGGAAGACTGACAATCACCCGGCCTGGCTTCCCTTCTGATTGGTCAATGCCGAACCTGTGAGTAAACACTGTTAATATCACCCTTGGTTCTGACATTTTGCCAACATGCTGTCTTAGGAGGCCAAGATTCTGACTGCATGGATTATTCCCAGAGCATACTATTCTCACATACTGGGTAAGGTTCAACGGCTTTCCGTTTGTGTTGTCTAGGATTCTACAGTTCTAAATTTACGTTCTTTGCGATTCCAAGGTGCTTCTTGGTTCTAGGATAAGCTCATGGTCTAGGGTTCCATGGTGCTGGTTCTCAGTTCTTCTAAAGCTGTGAGGTCCCAAGGTTTCAGGGTTCCAAATCTGTTAATCTCCTTTGATTCTAAGGCTGTAGTTTTCTAGATTTTATGGTTCTAAGACAGGAAAGGTTAAAATTGACCCCACGGTTCTGAGATGACCCCATGGTTCTAATGTTCTCTCTGGTTCTAGGATGAAGCCCGGCTCCGAGATGACCCCGTGGTCCTAAGATCGTGCTACGGTAACCCCTGACTCTGAGATGAGCCACGGTTCTAAAGTGACACCCTGGTTCTAGAATGAGCCCATAGCTCTCAGAGGACACCGCAGGGTGTCTGCCCCAATAGAAGGGCTGAGTTTACCTGCTGAGGCTGGCGGTGGCCCTGCCGCTGGTGCGCCGGCACTGGCGAAGGACGAGCTGATCTGTGTGCACAGAGCATTGATGCCATCGCTGTCACTGGCACCAGGGGGCTCCATCTCAGGCACTGGGAAGTCAGGGAAGGGTGGAGGTCAGTGAACAGGCCCAGGCCGTGCCCTTGACCCCATGCCCTCAGGTGTCCCTCTCTTATGACCTGTGGACCTTTCCCTCGCAAGGTGTGTGGGTCAGAGGGTCCACTCTTCAGTAACCAAGTGGCCGTGGCCACAAAAATGATAACTCTGTGCCTATGTCTGTGTGACATCTGAGTGGTATAGCAGCCAAGTAGTGTGTGACGTTGGTTGGCTGACAGTTACAGGGACCCCAAACTGAGGAGGACCTGAAGACCTGTGCATAGCCACAAACCAGAAAAAATATTTAAAATGTTTAACCACATTCATGAATTAAAAAATATGTTCAACCACGTGTATGGCAAGAGCATCGACTGGTCAGAATGGATCTCGGCCATGCTGGTATTCACTGGCTGGCGATCATTTGTCCTGCTTTGGGTAGAGGACTGGGATCCTGCTCGCCCCACCCGGCCCAGCCCATAACATACATCATGAGGGCAGAGATGCACATGTGCCAGCAAGACAGGAGACCCTGAACAGGTGTGGTGGCCTCGTGAGGGCTTGAGCAAAGGCACATCCGAATAAACAACAGAGGACCACCAAGTGTGGTGTGTGACAAGTGCCTGTGACATTGCAGCAAGTGGCTGTCTCCAAGGGAGCATGCACGGTGTTTCAAGGAGCATCAGAAAGCAACTGGCGGTAGGAGCCAGCAGGTGTGACGTGGGGGTGCCCAGGTGGGAGGGTAGGTGGTTTCCAGGTCAATTCGATGATGACTGTGTGTGTTAGTCCAAACAGGTGTGCAGCTTCTGAGGGTGTGGCGTCTGAGTGTGACTGAAATCCAGGTGTGTGATGTTCTGGTTCTGATTCCCCAGTGTGAGCCAATCCGCCTGTGTGATGTATGAGTGGGTTGGCGAGTGTACACGAATCTGCATGTGCGACTTCCAAGTGTGTGTGACTGACTTCTGAGTGTGTGTGACACCTGCGGCAGAGTGTGACACCTGTGTGAGTCTGTGAAACTTCTGTGTGGCGAGTCACATTCAAGCAAGTGTGGAACTGGTTACAGTAGTGTGAAGCTTTCTCCAAAAGCCTGGGGAGCCTGCCACTTCTCAGGGAGCACGTGTGACAGCCCTGGGGGTGTACTTAAAGTCAGGCTGCATGAGGACAGCACATCTGAGGGTGTGAGATGGCCAAGAGGTCCTGCGGGACACAGAGTGAGTGTGCCTCATTCTCAATAAGCATTGGCGTCGGCTCAGCAGTCACCTTTTGGAGTAGCCCAGCCTCCTGGAGACAGCTCAATACCTCCCACGCCAATGCCCGAGGCCAGAAGAGGTAGGTGTCTCAGATCTGGCATATGGAGGGCAGGCCAGACCGCATGACTTCACTGACAGCTGGGAGGAGAGACAACCCTCCTGCCTGTCTCCCTCGGGCAAGACATGGTCCCGTGCCAACCTCTCTCTTCTCCCTTTCCCCCGGCAGACGTTGCTTTTAGATCATGACATATGCCACCTCTCTCCTTTTCCTGGCCCATGGCAGACATTAGGAATTAAACACAATGCTTTTTTCCCACTGAACTCTGCTCATCTCACCCCTCACCTGGCCAGATCTCACGGCTCTACTGGCCAAATGCTGGAAGACAAGACTGGTCCTTGTAACTGCATCTTCGTTCCATGCAAAACAGGACATTTCTACTGCCTCTCTCCTATCACTGCCCATGGCAGACATTGCTAATCGATGAGGATGCGCTACCCCGTTCATTACTGTCCCTGGAAGACATGGCTAATCAATGAGGATGGATGCTGCCTCTGCCCCATCCTTTGCCCACAAGAGACATCGTGAATCCATCACTGTGGATGACCTGACCCCCTGATCCCCGTGCTCACTTGTGCCCTTCACCTCATGTTTCCATGGGCCAAGTTCTGGGAGTCTCCCCTTGGGCAAAACTCTAACGCTCCTGCTGCTCTCTCTCTCCTCCCTTGCCCACGGCAAACTTCGCTAATTCACCGTGTGGTATGCCACCCCGCTCCTTTTTCTTGCTCATGGCAGACTTTGTAACGAGATCATGACGAAGGCCATCACTCTATTCTCCCTGCCCGAGGCACACGCTGTTAATCCATCACAATCCTCCTTTCCTCTGAGGCTGTACCCTTCACCTGGCCAGATCTCATGGCTCTACTGGCCAAATGCTTGGAGGGAGCATTAGCCTGGTGCTTCAGCCTCCTCCTGAGCAAAAACATGGCACCTAGGCAGCTTCTCTCCTCTCCCTTGCCTGTGGCAGATTTCGCTAATCAGTAATGACATATGCTACCTCTCTCATTTCCCTAACTACAGCAGACATTACTAATTGATAATGTCTTGTGCTACATATTTGCTATCCTTTGCCCATAGCAGACATTGCTAATCAATCATGATTTATACTACCTCTCTCCTATTCCTTGCCAGTGGCAGACACTACTAATTGATCACCATGTGTTCCACCTCTCTCTCCTTTGCCCATGGCAGACAGTGCTAATCAATCATGGTGTGTACCACCTCTTCTCTATCTCTTGCATACAACAGACAGTAGTATTGATCCTGATGTTCCTTCCACTGAGCCTGGAGCTCACCTGTGCCCTTCACCTGGAAGTCAGTGCGGCGCTGCAGCGTGGATGGCAGCTCATTCAGCCGTAGGCTCAGCTGCCGTTTGAAAGGCGAGTTCTTCTGGCTGAGTGCCGGGAACCCACGGAAGGAGCCCTGGCGGACCAGCTGCTCCAGGGGGGCATGGCGCCGGGGGATGGCGGCCGCAGTGGTGCCTGCAGCCACTGGGGTGCCTGCCTCACCCTTCTCACCAGGGGATGTGGTGGCTGGTGTCGGGGACACATGCCCAGGCTGGGCAGGGCCGGGAGCCGCAGTGGGGGCAGCTGCTGCCTCTGCTGGAGACATGGGGGAGACAAGTGGTTAGATTCCTCACCTTGGCATTTAGGCCTGTCCCGCCCAGTCCCCTGATCATTTTCCAGGGCTTTCTTCCTCACTGCATGTGTCCTGCCCTCAAGACAGGCTGGTCAGAGCCCTGAAATGTCCCTCATTCCTACCCAAGCCAAGACCACCTCGCCCAGGAGGCCCTTGGGGAATTGTTCCTGAACCTGAGCTCTGTGTCTCTCCAGCTTTCTGCCTCTGATCTATCTTCTTCTGCTGCTCCTGCTGTTTTTGCCTCTGAGACCTTCTGTCTCCCTTTCTGATTAGTTTAACTAACCTTTGGTGCACGACCAGTGTATCAGGCATTGTTCCAAGGCCTTGCAAGTATTAACTCATTCGATCCTCACAGCCATCCAATGAGGTGGATACTACCATTATCCCCATTTTACAGATGTGGAAACTGAGGCCCAGCAATGGTAAGTGACTTGCCTGAGGCACATGCTAGTCAAGGGGCCGGCTGACTCCAGTGTCTGTGCTCCGAATGACAGTCCTACCCTGACCCTCCTTCCAGCTGGTTCTCCACACCATGCTGTCTTCCTGTCATTCTGTCTGCTCTTCTCTCTGTTTCTCCACTTCCCACCTCAAGCACCTCCTCCCTTCCTCCAGTTGCGACCCATCGTTCCAGACCCAGCTTGGCACACTTCTTCCTCTGGGGAAATTTCCAGATTGTTCCAGCCCCTCAGACTGGGCTCCCTCCACTCTGGGACCGTTCTCTGTCCTCTGGGGGTACCTGGTCTCCCCACTCAGCAGAGAGGCGAGCTCTTCAATGGCAGGGTCTCCCCACCCCTGCCAATACACAAACCCATCCCCATCCTCCAATCAGGGCCTCACCTTGGCTCCAGCCTGAATACCGGTGAGATTAAACTCAGGCCCAGAGAGGGCAGAGAGGTCACCCAGCGTTTCTTCTCCCATCTTCAAGGTGGAGGTGGGGAGGTTCTCACCCAGGCCTGGCCTGGGGCCATGGAAACAGGCTGAACCAGGGAACCACCTCTGCGCCCACCTCACGTGTGACCTCAGGAAGGCCCCTCCCCTCTCTGGGCTCCTTTCTGGACTATAAACCTGGGATGCACATCCCTACGCCACCTCCCCAGGCCTCCTGGGAGGGTGAGGCAAAGCAGTGAATGGCCAGTCTTTTGGAATCTGACGAAAGCTTGGTAAACAGCTTTGTGGAGAGCTCACTGCTCAGTACTCCTAACTCGAAAGGGCTCTGCCTACAAGTGTGGGGGCTTGAGACTGCGAATCAGCGCATAGCAATGGTTGTGTGAGGTGTTTGGCTGATCAAAACACACTCTGTAAATTCTCATTTTGCTGTGCAAGCTGTAAAGGGCTTTCCACATTGCAGAGTACCTGGAAAGTATAATACCCTTCGGAAACAGCAAAACCCTTTGCAATCTCTAAAGCATGTGACAACATTCTTTGTAAATTCTAATATCCTATATAAATAGTAAAGAAATATTTGTAAACTGTGAAGGGCGGTGGACCCAGTGTTCTTTTGTAAACAGTAAAATATCACATACATTATCAGGCCCTCTATTAACTTCACTTTGCAATCTGCTTTGCCGAGGATAAAATTCTTTACAAATCTAATGGATGATGTAAACAGTGAAATACTTTATAAGCTGTGAAGAACTTTGTAAATTTGTAAAGAGGCTTGTAAATAGCCACGTAATTTACAAATAAAAGCATACTTTGTCAACGCTAATATAACAGTAAGTGATGAAAACTTCTGTTTTCCTAACTTTGTAGTTAGAAATATTTTAAACTTACAGAAAAGATGGAATAATGGAACAATGAGCGCACAGTTTCTCTGAACCTATGGTCTCCAGTGTTAACATGTTACCGTACTCGCTCTCTCTCTCCTTCCATCATTATTTTTCTGTACCATTTAAGAGTAAGCTGCAGACAACTCAACCCTAAAACCTTCAGCACGTACTTCCTAAGAACAAGGACAGACTCCTGCTAAACCACAGAACAATTTCTCACTTGGGAAACGTAACATGGATATGATGCCATTAGCTAATCTACAGCCCATATTCCAATTCCCCCAATTATCCAATTCCAATCACGTGATTCCAATCACATCCTTTATAGACGTCCTTTACATATATATATATATATAATCCAGGATCCAATTCAAGATCGCACATTGCATTTATTAAAACCTGTCAAATCTCTTTAGTCTCCTTTAATCTGGAACAGTTCCCAATGGTAAATTCTTTATAAATTCTAACAGAAGCGGCATTTTCCAAAAATCTTAAAACCAGAATCCACAGTAAGATACATAAATAAACAAAATAAAATGAATTACACTGTGACTCAGCGCTTAACACATTTACATTTTAAAAAAAACAACTGTTTCACAATTTATAGACTATGTGCCATTTACTTAGAATGTTAGAGTTTACCAGGTATTTTTCAAACTTTCTTGATGGCAACCCAGAGTAAGAAATGCCTTTTACATGGGAAACCATTCCACACACACACACACACACATACACACAGCCCCCTGCGTGCAAATACACCTACTGAAAGGGAACAATCCCTAAACTATCCTGACTCTTACTACATTCGATTACTCTGGTCTTTTCTATTCTTCTCTCTTTCACTTCTCCAAACTCCAGCCTCAGTCCAGTGAGCTAACTTCACACCCATGAACAGGTCTTGACACACAGTCTGAAAAGCCCAGGAGCCTCCCTGAGTTAGCAGAGAATACAGCTCTGGCTTGGGGCGCTCTCCTGGGATTTGTGGCCCACAGAATACGGCCCAAGAACTCCTTAAACTGAAGGATGCTGTATCAGCTGTAACCCAACTTTGTGGTTGGTGCCGTGCTTGGTAAACTGTAGAGTCCCTGTGCCTTCTGCAGCGCTCCCTGCAAACTGGATCCCCTGGCCCGACCCCAACCCGGGGCCCACTCTGTGCCCAGCCCTGCCCTCTGGGCAGCACCCACCTTTCTTTTTGTCGGCGGCCTCTCGCTCAGCAGGCCGCCCGCCCCCAGACAGGCGGAAGGAGCCCTCGCGGGCGAAGCTGGTGCGGCTGGCATCGAAGGCGGCCGTGACCCCGCATTCCTTCTCCCGCCGCTGTTTCCGCTCCAGGCAGGCCGCAAAAGCACAGCCCACAGCGTGGCTCAGCCTCTCGCCCTAGGGGAAGAGGTTGGGGTGGGGGTTAGAGACACCGTGTTGTGCAGACTGGATGCCAGGAGCCCGGGGTTCCAGCAGCTAGGTGCTGGCTGATCCCAGACGAGTCCCTTAACCTCTCTGAGCCTCAGGGTGTATTTGCACCACGAGGGAAATAAATGACAGCCCCAAGTGAAAAAAGCCAGAAACAGTGAAACACTGTATGGCTCCATTTATATGAAGTTCTAGAATGGGCGAAATTAAACTGTGGTGAAAAAAGTCAGAACAGTGGCTGTTTCTTAGGGAGCAGGGTGGGAACTGACTGAGAAGGGGCAGGAGGGGACAGCCTGGGGTGGTGATGACGTTCTAGATCTTGATGGGGGTTTGGGCTACACAGGTGTATGCAGTAGTTAAAACTCAACAAATGTATACTTAAGGTTTGTGCACAGCATGTATTTTACTTCCAAAGAAAAAGAGCTGGAAACACATATGAATTCTGCTCCATGGTATGCATGCCGGCGTGTTTAGGGGAAGTATTCTGACGCTTACAACTTTGAAATGCATCAAAAATGAGATGGATAAATAAGCGATAAACTAAGACAGATAAATGTGAATGACAGGATCTGAGTGGTGGGCGTCCAGGTGACGGTCACCGTCCAAGCCTTTGTTTTTGCTTTTGCTGCGTGCTTGAAAACATTTTCTAATAAAATGCTGGGAGTAAAAATGACAGTTGCTGTTTCTTGAGTGCCTACTTGAGAGGCTCCAAGACCAGACAGCCTGGGATGGATGCTGGCTTCCCACTTTCCAGCTGTGTGTTCTCAAGAAAATCACTTCACTTCTCAGTACCTGAGGCTCCTCATCTGTAAAATGAAGGCCCTCATAGCACCTACTTCACAGGGTTGTTGCAAGAATTAGGTGAATTTATATACGCAAGGCATGCAGCACAGAGTGAGGCACAGGGAAATACCACATACGTGCCAGCGTAAATCTGTCCAGCTCTGGGCTGAGCCCTGACTTGCATCCTTTTACAGAATCCTCACAACAGTACCAGAGGTGGACACTCTTATGAACCCATTTTACAGATGAAGAAACTGAGGCTCGGTCAACACACCCGTGATAACAAGTGGCAGAGTTGGGATTCTCATAAGATCTGTCTGACTTCTGTTTCCTAACCAAGATGCTCAGTCATTCTTAAAGTTAAACTTGGACATAGAAATCCTCAACAAAATACTGGCAAACGGAACCCAGCAGCATTTTTAAAAGATTATGCATGATTATCAAGTGAGATTTATTCCAGGAATGCAAGGTTGGTTCAATATATGAAAATCAATGAACATAATACACCACATTAATAGAATGAAGGAAAAAAACCACATGATCATCTCAATTGATGCAGAAAATGTTTGACAAAATCCAACACCCTTTCATGATAAAAACACTCAACAAAGTTGGAATAGACGTGAACTTCCTCAACCTAATGAAGGACATTTATGAAAAACTCACAGTTAATGTCATACTCAATGATGAAAGACTGCAAGCGTTCCCCTAAGACCAGGAACAAGACAATGATGCCCATTTCCAACACTTATATTCAACACTGAATTGGAAGTTCTAGCCATAGTAATTAGACAAGAAAAAGAAATAAAAGGCATCCAAACTGGAAAGAGAGAAGTAAAATGATCTCTATTTGCAGATGGCATGATCTTATATGTAGAAAATCCCAAAGAATCCACAAACTGTTAGTGCTAATAAGTGAATTCAGCAAAATTTCAGGATATAAGATCAACAAAAATTAGTTATATCTATATACACTGGCAGTGACTAATGCAAAAATGAAATTAAAATAATAATTCCATTTATAATAGTATCTAAAAGGATAAAATGGTTAGGAATAAATTTAAGCAAGGAAATGAAAGACACGTACACTGACGACTACAAAACACTGCTGAAAGAAATAAAGACGACCTCAGTAAAAGGAAATACATCCTGTGTTCGTGTACTGGAATACTTAACATTGTCAAGGTGGCAATATTTCCCTGAGTGATCTACAGCTTTAACACAGTCCCCTGTCAAAATCCCAATGGACTCTTGCAGAAATGGAAAAGCCGATCCTAAAATCCATATGGAATTGCAAAGGACCCAGATCAGCCAAAACAGTTTTGAGAGAGAACAAAATAGAAGAACTTACATTTTTTATTTAAAAACTTACTCCAAAGCTCCAGTAATCAAAACAGTGTGATACTGGCTCAAGGACCGACATACAGACCCAATGAAATAGAAGTGAGAGCCAAGATATAGACCCAGACATCTACACTCAATTGATTTTCAGTAACGGTGCCAAGGTTATTCAATGGAGAAAGAACAGTCTAATAAATGGTCCTGAGACAAGTGGATATTCACATGGAAAAAAAAAGGAAGTTGGACCCCTACCTCACACCATTTACAAAAACTAACTCAAAATGGATCAAAGACCTAACTGTAAGAGCTAAAACTATAAAATTCTTAGAACTTGGGGCTGGCCCCGTGGCCGAGTGGTTAAGTTTGCGCACTCTGCTGCAGGCGGCCCAGTGTTTCGTTGGTTCAAATCCTGGGCGCGGACATGGCACTGCTCATCAAACCACGCTGAGGCAGCGTCCCACATGCCACAAATAGAAGGACCCACAAGAATATATGACTATGTACTGGGGGGCTTTGGGGAGAAAACGGAAAAAAAAATAAAATCTTAAAATTCTTAGAACATAACATGGGGTAAATCCTTATGACCCTGGCTTTGGCAGTGCATTCTTAGGTATGACAACAAAAGAAAAATAGATAAGTTGAACTTCATCAAAATTAAAAGTGTTTGTATATCAAAGGACATCATCAAGAAAGTGAAAAGACAACTCACAGAAGGGGGAAAAATTTTTGCTAATCATACAACTGCTAAGAGTCTAGTATGCAGAAAATATAAAGAACTCCTCCAACTCAACAATAAAAAGACAAACAACCCAATTAAAAACATGGGTAAAGGATTTGAATAGATATTTCTTCAAAGAACATATACAAACGGCCAATAAGCATAAGAAAAGATGCTCAACATCATTAGTCATTTAGGAAATGCAAATCAAAACCACAATAAGAGAACCACTTTATACCTATTAGGATGGCTACAATAAAAAAATGGAAAATAGTAAGCATTGATGAGGATGTGGAGAAACTGGAACATTGTTACTGGGAATGTAAATGGTGCAGCTGCTGTGGGAAACAATTTGGCAATTCCTCAAAAAGTTACTATGTGACTCAGCAATTCTACTCCTAGGTATACACCCAAAAGAATCAAAAACAGGTATTCAAATAAATACCTGCACACAAATGTCCAGAGCAGCACTGTTCACAATAGCCAAAAGATGTAAACAACCCAAATGTCCATCAGCGGATGAAGAGAGAAACAAAATGTGGTACCTCCATACAGTGGAATATTATTCAGCCACAAAAAGGAATGAATGAACACGCTGCCACATGGATGAACCCTGAAAACATCATGCTAAGCGAAGGAAGCCAGTCACAAAAAAACCACGTGCTGTATGATTCAATTTGTATGAAATATCCAAAAGAGAGAAATCTATGAGACAGAGAGCAGATTAGTGGTTGCCAGGGGCTTGGGATGTATGTGTAGGGGCTGGGAGTGGCTGCTTAATGGGATGAGGCCTCTTGTAGGAGTGATGGAAATGTCTGGAACTAGATAGAGGTGATGGTTAAACAATATTGTAAAGGCACTAAATGCCATTGAACTGTACACCCTAAAATGATGGATTTTATGTGAATTTCACCTAAAAAAACCCCCTTAAATTAGGGAATCTGAGAACTCTACTGCTTAATGTTTAAAACCTGAAGCTCAGAAGAGGGAAGGAGGGGCTGGCCCGGTGGTGCAGCTGTTAAGTGTGCACGTTTCGCTTTGGCAGCCTGGGGTTCGCCAATTTGGATCCCAGATGAGGACATGGCACTGCTTGGCAAAAGCCATGCTGTGGTAGGCATCCCACATATAAAGTAGAGGAAGATGGGCATGGATGTTAGCTCAGGGCCAGTCTTCCTCAGCAAAAAAAGAGGAGGATTGGCAGCAGTTAGCTCAGAGCTAATCTTCCTCAAAAAAAAAAAAAAAAGAAAAGAAACAGAGGGAAGGAATTCAGCCAACGCCACACTCTGTACCCAGAGGAGATGGCCTTGCTCTTTCCTTGCTCTGATTCTCATCCCCAAATACTTCCCCAATGACAGCAACGGTTCCTACTTATGGAACACTTACTGTGGGACTCTGTTTAGAACTTTGTGTGTGTGACCATAACAAATGCTTCCCCAGGAAATCTCTGAGCAGCCGCTGCTATGCTCCCCATTTCATAGAAGAAGAAACTGAGTCCCGGAGAGAAGTCACTCGTCCCTAAGGTCCCACAGCCAGGTGGTCTGACCCAAATCCACACTAAGCAGGTAGCATTTTATTTTCCAAAAACAGCCGCAAGAAATTTCTGGCCCCGCATGCTCCCCCTTCAGAGGCAGAGCCTATGTCCTCTTCCCTCAGCCTGGGAAGACCTCTGTGACCACCTGGACAGACAGACAGAAGACTGCAGAAGCAATGCTGTGGTTTCTAAGACCAAGCCCAGCAAGGCAACTCAGCTTCCTCCTAGCTGGCTCCCATGCTCATTCTCTCTCTCTCCTTGCTCTGGAGCCCTGAGCCACCACGTAGGAAGCCCAGCTCTCCACGCGGGAGAGACCCTACTGGGGAGGTGCCGAGACTCCACGAAGACAGAGACATGTCTGGCCGTTCTCCTGGTGTTACAGCTCCAGACACCATCTGATTGCAACAGCATGAGAGACCCTGAAGCCAGACGCACCCAGCCGAGCCTTCCCCAGATTCCTCACCTACACAAACCACGAGAGGGAAGAGATCATTGCAAGTTTCAGTCACTAAGTGTTGGAGCCACTCGTTCCTCAGTGATGGAGAACTGATACAACCACTGTGCCGGGCTCGGGCAACAGCAGCTGCTCCTGGCTCTGGGTTGCCAATATTTCCACACCAGCCCCTGGCAGGCACTAGTCAGGACTGACACTCGCAAATTCGTTTTGCAGCCCTAGTCTGAAAGTGTGTGTGTGAGTGAGGAAATTGGGGGCGCTGACTCACTTCGGGGGCTCAGCGCTCTTTGGAGCAGGGTTTCTGTAACAGGAAGGAATCCCTGAGTGGAGACTGGTAGCGTCTACAGACAAAGGCATGGTTGTACTTGCTCAGGATCCATTCATCCTGCTTTTTTTTTGAGAAAGATTGGCCTTGAGCTAACACCTGCGGCCAATCCTCCTCTTTTTGCTGAGGAAGACTGGCCCTGAGCTAACATCCATGCCCATCTTCCTCTACTTTATACATGGGACGCCTACCACACCACGGCTTGCCAAGCGGTGCCATGTCAGCACCCAGGATCTGAACCAGCAAACCCCAGGCTGCCAAAGCAGAACGTGTGAACTTAACTGCTGCGCCACTGGGTGGCCCCCAACCATTCGCCCTGCTTTTGATACCAGCACGCCAAATGCCTTTGGAGAACTCCTCTTCAACATTCTAAGTCAATCTGATGCTCCACCCTCCCCCGGCCAAGAGTCAGACCAATCCACGCCCTCTCACCAGAATTTGAACCCAGAGCCTCAGCAGTGGATTCATCTCGGCAGTGTCCCCAGGCTGCCCTGCTCTCTGCTCTTTCTGATGCTTAATGCTCTGACTGCCTTTGATCTTGTGAGATTCCTCATATCCTGCCATTAATTTTATTTTGGATTTAAATTAGCCAGATTAGTTTTGCTGCCAGCAACCAAAGAATGCTGGCTAATGTAAAGGGCTGAGACAGTGGCTTCCTACCAAGTCAGGTGGGGTCTGAAGTCAGGGGCCACAGGCCAGCGCAGAATAAAGACTATATTTTCCACCATCTTTTGCAGCTGATGTTTGCATCTTTTGCAGGGATGTTCATGCAAGAAGGTTCTGACCAATGCGATGTAATCAGAAGTGTTACGTGGCTCTCCAAAAGAAGAAGGTGTGCCCCTCTTCATGCCTCCTTCCTTTATGCAGCTGGAATGAAGAAGTGAAGGCTGGAGCATGAGCATCCATCTTGGATCATGGAGTGGAAGCCATATTCCAGCATTGCAACAAGATAAAAGGAGCCACGGCCCCTGATGAGAGGGGAGGAGTCACACCAATGCCGCACTGCCAGCCTCTGGATGTCTTTCACACGAAACAGAAACAAACTTCTACCTTGCTGAAATGACTGGTATCTGTCACAAGCCTCAGACTCCCAACTGTGAGAATGCTTCTGAGAAGACAGTCCATTTGTTGCCTCCATCAGATTCTCAGAGGGGGCCTTGAACCCCCAAATATTAAGAACCACAGGCAAAATGAATGGAGGCTGAAGGAAGAGCAGGCACCCTGGGCGGTACTGTTTCAGAAGGGCCCGAGGGAGCCCGCTGGGGGCAGGAAACGCTCTACACCTTGACCTGGGTGGGGTTTATGCCTAAGCAAAAATTCGTGGAGCTGTATCCGGACCATCAGTGCACATGACTGTGTGGACATGACCCTCAGGAGAAAAGTCAGAAGAACTATGGGTCGCTTAACGACGGGGACACGTTCTGGGAGATGCATCATTAGGCGATTTTGTTGTTGTGCGAACCACTAGAGTGCACTTACACAAACCTAGATGGTACAGCCTCCTACACCCCTAGGCTTTATGGTCCTAATCCGAAGGGACCACTGTCGTAGATGCGGTCCGTCGTTGACGCAAACATCGTTATGCGGCGCATGACTGGTCATGAGGAGGACGATGAGAACTAACGTCTTCCTGAGCCCTTCCTACGTGCCAGGCGTTGTTCTAAATACTTTGTATTAACCCCCTCAGGTCTCATAAGAATCCCTAAGTCAGGAGCTCCGAGTACACCCTGTTTTCCAGATGAGGACACAGGGCAGGGAGAGGAGAGGTGAGTGACCCGCTGACTCCACCAGGCCGGTCGGGGCCGGGGCTGGGACGCCAGGGCATGCGAGAGAAGTCAGCCGGCCCCGGGCTTTGGGGATACTCACGGAGTCCTTGAGTGCCAGGAAACAGTGGCAGATCCAGCGGCGGGTGGTGCCGTCGCGGCAGATGTAGGAGAAGGCCTTGTCCAGGTTGCGGTCAGGGGCACAAAAGGAGACCTTTTCGATGGTCTGGTCTACCAGCAGGTCCTGGGAGGGGCCGGGGAGGCCAGGAGAGGGTCGTGAACTGTCTTGCACGTATTCATTCAACATTCCCTTAGTGTCTGCTCTATGGTCTGTCCTGAACCGGGTGGGGACCCAGCACGGCTTGAAACAGCTGTGCGCCCTGCTTGCACGGGGCTCCCAGTTTAGTGCGGGGATCAGAGCCATCACCAGATGGAGACAGCCCCAAGTCACAGCCAGGCTGCAACGAGGGAGGCACAGGCAGAAGAGGCAGGGCCGGGAGTCAGGGGGAGGCCCAGGGGCCTGCAGGAGCCAAGAGGAGGTGCATGTCCCAACTTGTCGGGGGAGTCAGGCAAAACTTCCTTGAGGAGGTATTAACTAGGCAAAAAGGCAGGGAACAGCATTTCAGACAGAGGGAACTGACTGCGCAAAGCTGTCAGTCCTGTTCAGTCATTAACCTAACTTTCATCATGTGCTGGCCGCCTCCTTGGGCAGTCTCTGGTCCAGGGGCAGGGAGTTCAATGGTGAGCAACTGGACATGCGGATCTGGCCCTACGGTGCTCCCGTCTGGCTGGGTAGACTGACGATAAACACACAACAGCTAACATTTATGGATCTGAACGCTTACGCTGTTCCAGGCACCGTTTTAAACCCTTTGCATATCCTTTCTCCTTCAATGACAGGGTCCATTTATATCCCCATTTTACAGAGGATGCAACTGAGGCACAGAAGGGTTAAATCTCCTAGCTGGGGTCACCCAGCTGGGAAGCGGGTGAGCTGGGACGTGAGCTGAGGCGGCTGCTCCCCAGTCTGTGCTCTCACCCACTATCTATGCCAGCTCACAAGTAACAGCAGGACTCAACTCTGAATTATGACTGTAAGGTGTGCCAAGACGTTGTAGGAGCACATGGCATAGTCTAGAAGGGCCCTGAGGGAGGAACATCCTAGAGGTGGGCAGGGACGCATTCTCAGCCTCGATCTGAGTGGGATGAGGAAAGGCGCCCAGTGGCACCCACTCCCACCCCCACCAGCCTCCTACCTTGGTCTTGTCATCCACCACTCGGAGGCCATCGGCTGACACCCAAAGGACAGACTTCACAGACTTCCGGCCCATCTGGGGTGGGGGAGGAAGATAAAGGGCCTGCTCAGGGCTGCCTCTTCTGGTCTGACCTTGCCCCCTCACTGCTCCAGCCCCTCACTCACCGCCTTCAGCTTCTTCACAGCGTCTTCGCACACGTGCATACCCCGAGACTCCTCCACCTCCACGTGGCCCAGGTACTTGGGGGGAGGGAGGGGGGAGGGGAGGACATGCCATCAGCACAGTAAGCAATGACTCCTAGCATTCACTGAGCAGCTGCAACGCATCACAGTGTCCTGAGCACATCGTAGGCGTTAACTCATTTACTTGGCACCTCAACTCTACAAGGTAGGTACCCACTCCCGGCCCAGACACAGAGATGACAAAACTGAAACATGGCGTGTAGGAGAGATTCCCAGCCTGCCTCTATCCCCGGGCCTTAACAAGTCCCTGTCGTCCTTCCGAGTGTGAATGTCTGCATCTCTGGGGACTGGCCCCACGCAATGACTGACAGGAGCTGGGGTACACACGGCCCAGCTCCCTCACCTATGAGTGGGATGGCTCTGTCTCCCAGATCCCCCCGTGGCATCAAGCTCAGTTGCCCACAGCCGTAGTTTAGTGACACATCCTCCACTGGCTGCCTTCTCTTCCTCACCCCCACCAGCATTTCCTGCACCTCCCAAATGGACCCCTCGGACTTAAGGGCTACTTCCAGGGGAAGGGAAAATAAGGTGGAGGGGCTGTGACCACGGTGTGTCATCACCCAGCCGGGAAGGGACTGAGTTGGGATTTGGATCTGAATCCTGCTGTCTCGCTTATAAAAGTGTAACGTGTGTTGTAAAGGGTCATGGTGGTCTAAACCAGAAAGCACTTAACAGTAGAAAGCTTTGCAAATGCTACAGAATTTCTGTGACTTTCCACTGCCCTCTGGAAATTGTGAGCTCCCACAGAATAGGGCGACTCCAGGCAGGATGTCCCCCAGGTAATATTTTCTTGGTATAAGAGAACGTGTGTTGGTGTTTTTTTTTTTTTGGGGGGTGAGGAAGATTGGCCCTGAGCTAACATCTGTGCCAACCTTCCTCTATTTTGCATGGGGATGCCACCATAGCATGGCTTGATGAACAGCGTGCAGGTCCACCCCTGGAGATTGGCACCCCTGAACCCTGGGCGCAGCACAGTGGAGGGCACGAACTGAACCACCACACCCCTAGGCCTGTCCACGTGTTGGTTTTTAATCCCTCCTTTGAAGGGCTTGGGCTGTGCAGTCCTGCTGCGGCATGGTCCACAGTTCTCTGGGGATGGGCGTTTCTTCCACACATGACAGGGTCTCACCATAGGGCCCAGCCCTCAGACGCATGCGGACAGCTCCGCCCGCCGCCCCCACTCACCCTGACCAGGAAGCTGCACGTGCCCTTGCGCACCGCGTCCTCGTCCGCCTGCCACTGGTGTGGGCGCGACGCTTCGGGCACGTAGGCTGGCTTCCGCCGGCGCAGGCTCTGCCGTAACTTGTTCATGGTGCCCGCCCCGTCTGGTGACACAGGACAGGGGTGCAGGTCAAGGGCGGGGTCAGAGGCATGGGGCTCAAGGGGGAGGGAGACAGTGTTCAGGGAGCACGGGGTCAGCTAGCATGGGAGTAGGGTTACCGGGTTAGGGGTCACTGGGCAGAGGACATGACATTCAGGGAACATGGATCAGCAGCGGTCAGGGGACGCCCGGAAAGGGGGCAACAGAGGCAGGGGAGTGTGAGAGTCAGCAGTGGGGGTTCAGGAGACATGGACTAAGGGGCATGGCAGTTGGGGATGGAGCGCTCACAGCTTTTCGGGGTCTGGAGATTAGGGATCTGAGTCAAGAGGCATGAACATCCAAAGTAATGGAAAGGCATGGGGTTAGAGGGCATAGGCGTCAGGGGTCACAAGGTCAGGGGATGAAGTGGTCAGAGGGCAAAGGGGTTGGGAGTTGCATGGGTCAAATGTGGGGTGACTCAGAAGGTCCAGGGATTGAGGTCCAGAGCCCAGGCCAGAGGCGGGTGGGGAACGGGAGCTTGTCTCTGTGCCTCTGAGATACCGCCCCTCTGACAAGTAGGTCTAGGGTAAGGCAGGGGCCCCGGGGGCGGTGTGCACCTGTGACCATCAGAGGTAGGGGGAGGGGAGGGGGCGTGGCCAGCCACAAAGACGGTCTTCATTGACTAGGACAGTCTTCACTGACTGATAAGCCATACTGACAGTCCCAGGAGGAGGGTGAAGGGACACCCAGGACAGAGCACCAACAGCAGGGGGGGACTGTGTGTGTGTGCAAGCTGGTGTGCAGCTGGTGTGTTCCTGAATGGTACCTATGAGGGTGTCTAGATCTGAGCATGCAACTTTTGTCTGTGAGTGTATTTCTGAAGGCTGTATGGAAGGACGCAGGTCTGAGAACGGCTGTTTATGAGTGTGTGTCTGTGAATGCTGTCCCTGAGGGGGTCTGTGTCCAGGAGTGTAGCTGTGGTCTGTGAGTGCAGGTCCCTGAAGGTTGTTGCTGAAGGGTATCCATGTGTGAGAGTGGCTGTGCGTGTGTGTCATGGAATGTTGCCTGTGAGGATGTCTGTTTGAGCATGAGGCTGTTGTCTTTGCAAGGGTATGTCCATGACTGTTGTCTTTGAAGCTGTGTCTCTGTGAGAGTGTGGCTGTTGTCTTTAGGACTGTTGCCTGTGACGTTGTGTCTGTGAGAGTTGCCCCAGAGACCATGTCGCTGTCCAAGAGTGCAGCTGTTGGTGGGGAGGCTGTTGTTTGTGAGGGTGTGTCTGCATCAGAGCATGTGGCCACTATCAAAGTGAGTTGGGTCCATGGGTGTTGTTCTGAGGGGGTGTCAGTAGGCAACTGCACGTCCATGAGGGTGTGTGAGAAACAGTCCAATGAGGCTGTCGTCTTTGAGAGTGTGTTCATGAGGCTTATTTGTGAGGAGGTGACTGTGTGAGAAGGTGGCTCCTGTCTATGAGAGTGCTGAGTATTCTATGTGAGACTGCGTCTGTGGGCAAAAGTGTGGCTCTTTGTGAGAGCATGGCTCCATGGGTACTGTCTGGAAGGCTGTGTCTGCTTGTGAAAGTACAGCTGTTGTCTATAAAAGTGTGGGTATGTGCGTGTTGTCTGGGAGACTATCTGTGTGTCAGAGTGTGTCCCTTGGGAGTGTGTATCTGAGTCTGTATCTGGTTAGTGTCCGTAGTCGCCTGTGTGAGGGAGCCTGGGTGTTGTCTCAGAATGTGTCTGTTTGTTTGTGTGACCCTGCACCTGTGGGTGTGGGGATGTCGGTGTGTGTCTGAATGTCTGAGTGTGTGTGTGACATAGTCTAGGTGTGTGTGTGTGTGTGTGTGTGTGTGTGTGAATAAGTCGGGCTGTGACGGTTACTGAGTGTGCAGGGAAGAGGTCTGAGGGTGTCCACTCATGAAGGTGATTAGGCCTCTGTGACCGCAGGGGCAGTTCCTCTGATGGTGCTAGGCAGACCCACCCAGCCACTCAGCCCCTGCCCTGTCCCCAGCTGGTCACTCACCTGGCTCCGTCCTGGAGGTTTCAGGGGGCCCCAGGGCCCCACAGGGGGCTGGGGGCAGATGCTGCTCAGGCCTCCTGGGTCCGCCCTGCCCGAGGAAGGGAGAAGAAGGTAAGAAGCTGGCTTGGGATGGGGTTCAGTCCTCTCCCTCACCCCCTCTTTGGACATCAGCCAACACCCCTCCATCTCAGGCTCCCTGATGAGAGCCCTGGTTGTCATAGCAACTGTTACTAGAGAGATGAGCCACCTGGTTGCAAGGGCCCAGGAATGAGTAGGTGTGTTTGGGGGGCATTTGTTGGGGATGTCCCAGCCTCAGGAGGCCCTCAGTACCCAAGGAGATGGTGTCAGGAGGGAGTAACCTTGCTATCTAGACACACGTCCAGGGATACACACAAACATACAGCCATATGTATACATGCAACTCATGGCCACGGTTGTCCCTAGCACCTAGTGACAGCTCTGTGCTTTTACTTACACACAGGCACAACCACAGCCACACACACCAGATGACACAGATACCCATAAATGGTCACAACCACTGTAAACATCTGGTCACATACCTGTGTTCACAGGCATACACAGTCTCCATTACGGACACTGGTCCACCTGCCCACGGGGAGTCCCAGCCTGCCTAGGCACTGCCACAAACGTCTGCTCACATCAGCTGCTGGCATTCGGTCACTTCTATTTTCTCAGCCACACACAAACAGCTGGGGCCAGGCACACCCACCAGAGTGGCACAGGCACAGCCACACCAATGACAGTCATGTTTCCTCAGGCACCCACCCAAGATCCTCATGTCACATACCCACCCACAGAGAATCACACCCAGTCAGAGGTCATCCACTAGCACTAAGCCACACAGACACAATCACAGCACACACACTTGTCATACATAGCTCACTCCTGCATGTTGACATCTGGTCATGGATGCCTGTGGACATACTGACACGAATTTGGTCACACACGGCCACACCCCATCACAGCCATGTGTTTGATCATCTACAGCACACAGCTGTGCATGGACACTCAACCCCTTCTATCAGTCACACCAACACAACTTCTTGGTCACACACTGTCACACATACCCAGTTGTAGGGACACACATTTGGTCATAGTATCAGCCACACTTATATGGACAGTCCTCCATACCCAATCACACAGAGACACTGATGGCCACGGCCCAGGTGTTATAAACACATACCCCCGTGCCCCCCAAAACACTCAAGACACACATACAACCACCCAGAGACAACCATCCCTAAGGATGGCCACACTCAGACACAGTCGCAAAGTCGGTGGTGAGAGTCACAGCCATACACATTTCAGAAATGGTCATGTATGCAAAGTCACATAGCATCAGTGTCCGTAGTACCCAGCCATATATCACAGTCATAATACCGTCACCCAATGTGCCATGGCATACCACCACAGAAAAACACATAGTCTCTTTTCATGCAAACACACAAGTCACACACACAAGTATGTAGCCACACACAACCACAGCCCCATGTGGACTGACACATAATATCGCATACATAGAGATATTAGCACATAATTTCCATTTTACACATCAAAAGCGCACCGGCGGGTGTATGCTCAGAAAGGCAGTGACCCAGACGTAGCTTGATAGCTGCGTTTACACAGAAGACACGGTTCCTGACAGAGCCATGTACGCAGTGGCCCTGTCACCAAATCACACAGATTCAAACACAAGCAGTCCAGCATGCATGCAGACACACACACACCAAACAGTCACACAGCTACAGACACACACACTCTCACAGACATGACACAGACACAAGTACATATGGTTACCCAGGGTCACAGACATGCAGGTCACATAAAAATATAGAAGCCACAGTCACATACACACATCCGCACAAACACACACAAGTTGCCTGGTGCCACCACACACAGACACACCTACAGTTTCAGTCACACACAATGAAATAACCCACTATTAATAGTCAGCCAGGGTTTCAGACCTCAACTCAAATACACAACCCAAATCACACATACACAACTATAAATGTACACGGTCACTCAGTATCAACACACAGAGCTAGGTGCAGTCATTTATACCACCTGGTCACACACACAGATGTGGCCATGAACACACAACCACTGTCATACAAACATACAAGTCACAGTGCCACCACACCACCCCAGTCACATAGGCACAATGTGACTTCGTATACAATGGCAGTCACACACCCAGAGTTGCAGGGACATTGTGTAACACACAGCCACATGCGTGACACATATAAAATCAGTTACAGACACAACCACAAACACAGTCATTGGGAGAGTCGTACATGGACAGTCATAGACACAATTCTACTTACACACGGTCACAACTCCACCCACATCTTTAGTTAGCCACACACATGCCCCAAACCAGACTCAACGCATACATTGTCACATACCCAGTGATAGTCACCAAGGCACACAAACATAGGGTCACAAAAGATGTAACCACAGACACAACCACACAGTCACAACCACATACACACTCAAACACAGAAAGACTAAATAGTACAGTGTTCTGCACAGTGAGCAGCTATCACACACTCACACAAATGCTGAGCTCACACACAGACACAATCACAAACACTGCCAGACACAACCACAAAACAGACACACAACACAGCTACAGTAACACAAACATGGGGTCACAGTTAGCCACCTCCCCATCCGTTGCTTTCCCTTGTCCCCCCAGGTACCACACACAAAGCCACCGTCACGCAGACGCTGCAGACAGACAGGGCTGTACCCGGTCCCTGGGGAGCCGCCCCCCCCCCAGCACGAATCTGGGGGGTCAGAACTGGGAGAGGAAGGCGGCGCATTGTCTGCGGGTGGGGCTGCTCCCAGACAGCTGGGCAGCCCCAGGGACAAAAGGGGTGGCCCAGGGGACCTGTACCCTGGGACCCTTGATCAAGCCTTGGGGGGGGGGGCTAAAATTTCCCTTATTTTATTCAGGCTAGGGAGGGGATGGAGTCCCAGGCACAGGGAGCTTGTTTTGAAAAGGGTCTATTCTGGGACGCCGCCCAAGGATTGGGGGGATGCTGTGCTCAGGACGCCCTGAAGCCTGGGGACAGACTGTGTCTGGAATGCCCCCAGGCCTTGGCTTGGTGGGGACGCTGTGCCCAGGGACCCCATTCCCAAGACCTTGCCTAGACGGTTGTTGTGCTTCGAGATCCCCTCAGGCAGGGAGGCGTTGGGGCTGCGTCTGGTCTGGAATCGCCTCCCGGAGGCCTTGGCTTCATATGGGGGTTGTGTCCCGGACCCATCCCCAAAACCTTGCCTGGGGGGTTGTACCTAGAATCTATCCCCCTGTCCTTGATCTTTTTGATGGGGTAGGTCTACCTCTAGGGCCTTGGCAAGAGAGGGCCTGTGCGCAAGACCCCTATCTCCCAATCTTTGGCTTGGTGGGGGCCTGTTCCTGGACCCCCACCCACGACTACCCTCCCCAGCCCTCGCACCCTCTCTCCATCCGGGCGCTGCGGCTGCCTCCCACCCTCCGCCACATCAGCAGCGGCGCCGCCCCCCACCCGAGCCCCCCTCTCCCGCCCTTCTCACGCTGGCCGCCGCGGTGCGGGACATCCAGGGCCCGGGCGCCCCCGCCTCCCGCGGCCCCGGCTGGGCCCGGATCCCCGAGCGCTGCTGCTGCTGTGGCGGCGGCGGCGGCAGCTCAGTCTGACGCGGGCCGGGGCCGGGGGCCGGGGGCTGGCGCGGGATGCACGCGCGCGAGCCTGCTCCGCTCCCCGGAGGATTCCGTTCCGGGGGCGGGGGTGCGCCCCTCCCGCCTCAGCTCCCCGCCCCAGCCCCGCCCATTGGTCCGCCGCCTGCTGGATATGCAAAGAGGCCCCGCCCCTGCCCGGCGCCTCGCCGCTCAAGCCCCGCCCCTTGACCGTAGGCCACGCCCACACGCAAAACACGATCCCGCCTTCCCCGGTGCGGCCACCGCCCCGCCACGCCCATTGGCCGGTCCCTGACAGGGCAGGTACAAGAGCCTCGCTGAGCCCTGTCCCCAGGCTTAGGCTCCGTTCTCCTCCGTGACCCTTGACCTCAGAGCCCCCTCTGTCCCGCGTCCGACAGAGTTCCTTCGGGAGGCGCCATGCCGCCCCACATACCCAAATGTTCCCGCTAACCCCACGGTTCTCCCAGCCCAGCGGGGGCGGGCAGAAGCGGTGACGAGGCACTTTTTGCAAGGAAGGGGAGGGGGAATGAACAGACCCCGGCGTCCTGGTGCGCGAGCGGTTCGGCTTGGGGGGCGGAGGCGCCAGGCTGGGACGAGGGCGCGGTTCTGGCCGCCGCTGCGCCCCCGCCCAATCCTGTGGGTTTGGCAAAGCAGCTGGCAGGGGCATTAAGGCCCATTAGCAAAGGCGAGGTTGCTGGGAGGCGAAGGGAAGGGGCCCGGAGCCTGGGAGGTGGTGTGTGTTGTCGGGGAGGACTTCTCAGCTGCTGCAGCCTTTCGAGCAGGTGGTCAGCACGTGCGGGAGGGGCGGGTGAGGGGGTGGGAGGGAAAGGGGAGAAGGAAGTTCCCGGCAACAGATGGCCCAGGCAGGCCTGGGGCTTTCAGACAAGAGGATGGGAGGGGGCTGGCCATCTGCACCTGGAGGCAGCCCGCGAGCTCCTCCCCCTCCCCCCCAGCGCAGAGAAAAGAGCTGGGGGAAGGGGAGGGCCGCTTTTATTCGGACTGAAGGTTGAAACACCCGCCTTCCCCCTCCCCAACACAGAAAAGATGGACCGGGGAGAAGGCAGCTGGCGGAGGGGCGAGGGAGGCAAAGGTGAGGCTGCCTCCGCCCACCCCCCGCCCCTTTCACTGGCCAGGTCCGCGGGAGACCTGAGGCAGAGGGGAGGGGCTTCCCCTCTAGATGAGTCTGGATCTCCATGATGGCTGCAGGGGTTAAGGCTCTCTCGAAGGTTGGCAGAAATAAATTAATCCCTGGTGTAGGGTTCCTGGGTGCCCACTTTGGAGTGAAGAGGGCAGAAGATGGGGGCGTGAAAGGGAGTTCCCTAGCCCCAGGGTTCCTCAGCCCCCAGGGAAGGGAGCTAGGCAAAATGGGGATGCCCAAGTTGGAGGGGGTCCCCAGACCTGGAGCAGAGTGGGAAGGAGGCATCAGACCAGGGGATGGCCCGCTCTGGGGCCGGAATCACAGGATGGAGTCTCTCTGAGGGGTCTGACCAGACATCGCTCTGGTCAGGAGGCTGCGGGCAGTGGCTATGCCTGGCGACTGGCCCAGTAGCGGTGGTAGGTGTCCTGGAAGAGGTCCCGGCAGGCGATGTGGGCGCGGAGGCGGGCACAGGCTAGGAAAGCCCCTGCCAGCTTGCGGTGCAGGGCATAGGTCTCCTCAGGCGGGGGGCGGAGCCGGTGCCGCAGCAGCACAGGGATGAGAGCCTGCACCCGGCGGGCAGTGTCACCTGCCCCGAAGTCGTAGGGGCCGGGAGTGGCGAAGGGCTCCCCCAGGATCATCACCGCCTCCACGTGGGCGTCAGAGAATGCCTAGGAGTGAAGGAGAGCAGAGGCCCCCAGTACAGTCCTCCACTTACCAGGAAGGGACGCACAGACCTCAATCCCTCAGGGTCTCAAGTATGAACACAAGTGCCACCCCCCGACTCCCCAAAGAGTAATAAGCAGCCTCCACTCCCTCCAGATCCCCTAGGAGACAAGCAGTCCCCTACTCGCAAAAGAAATGGCCCTTCACTTCCTCTCAGAACCTCTGACAGACAAGTAGCCCTCACTTTAGAACAGAGAAGCAGCCTCCAATCCGGACCCCCAGTACCCACTAGCAGTCCCCTACTCCCTCCCCCAGAAAAGTGGCTCCCATTTTCCCAGGGTTCCTGAGTAGCCAAGCAGCCCCCCCCCCCCCCCCCCCCCCCCCCTCCCCAGAGGGCGTTCCCCCCCCCCACTATAGACAAGCAGCCCCCTAGACTTCCCCACTCCCTGAGAGAGTTCCCCCAGTAGAGACAGACAGCTCCGCGCTCCTCCCAGTGGACACCTGCCCCTACTCCTCCAGTGTCTCCTGACCTTGGTTTCAAAGCCTGTGAGGAATCTGAGGTCCCGGGATTTCTGCAGGACCTGGTCTCGGTCTCCGTTGGCTGCAGCCATCACCACCTGGGGGGATGGGCAGAGGGTCAAAGGCCCAGGGCAAGCAAGCCGGGGTTCAAGGAGGGGTCTGCAGCCGGAGCTAGAAGCCTGGCCCTCCCCATACCCACTTTCCTTCTCAGCTCCCTAAGTCCTCTGGCTAGAAGCCTCCCCCTCCTCCCCTTGCCCCCATGTCTCCCTGGAAACTGTCCCAGAGCCTGGGGGTGCAGCTGGTCAGAGGTTCTGCCCACCTCGCTGGGAACACAGCGCCTGCCTGGAAACTACCACAGGGAAACAGCACAGGAAGATAAATGTGAGGGGCTGTCATGGGTCCAAACCCTCAACTGGATGAGGATGTGACTGTGACCCAGAACTGTGGGCGAGGTTGCTCCGGGCCATCTCTGTGACGTCTGTCAATGTCTGTCTCCTGCACTGGATGGGGAGCCCAGAGAGAGCGGGGGTTCTGGTTGGGTGTAGTCCCGTGTGGCACGGGCCGTGGGGCCCAGAAGGCCCTTGGTGAACCTTTGTTTAGCAAATCAGTGTGCAGAGCTGAGCACCAGCCACGAGTGCCCATGGGGAGGGCACACGGACAGACAGACAGAAGTGGGAGCCAGCCTGCCTGGGCTTGATCCCAGCTCTGCCACTTGCTGGCTGGGAGACTCTGGGCAAGTCGCCTTGTCTCAGGCCTCTGCTTTCTCCTCTGTGAAGTGGGGACGAGGAAAGTCTCCTCCTCATGGGGTTGCTGGGAAGATAAAGGAGGTGATGCCTGTGGAGTATTTAGCACTGTGTCTGCGTGTAGGAAGCGTCATGAATATTAGGAGCTGCTGTTCTTCTCAAGAGGTGGCTATGAGGGTCCCCACGTCACAGAAGAGGGAGAAGGCTCAGGGCAGAGAATGGCAAGAAGTAGAGCAGGGCGAGCCCTTAGCCGCTGGGGTGCCCTTCCGTGGGAGGAAGGGGAATACAGGATTAACTCTGGCAGCTCTCTTCTGTCTCAGCTGCCCCTGCCCGAGCCCGTCCGGCCATCTGTCAGGCCTGTGGTCCTCGGGGGCCTGTGTGACAGGGCTTTTTTAAACTGGAAAAGGCTGGGGAGACGGGAGGAGGGCCTGGGGGCGGGAGGGCGGCACAAGATGTCCCAGCTACTCAGAAAGACAGGCCTCGGCTTTGTGTCTCAAGTAGCCTGCAGAGAGGGCCGCAAGGGGCCTGTGTGTGTTGGGGGGAGGATTACCAGCTCCTCCTTCCAGTCCTGATCCCAGGGGTGGCCCCACCATCCTCCAGTCCCCAGGCCAGAGCCCTGGGCCTTGTCCCTCCCCTCCCCTCCCCACAGCCTCCCAGCTCCCAGTCTTTTTTTTTCTTTTTTTTTGAGGAAGATCAGCCCTGAGCTAACTGCTGCCAATCTTCCTCTTTTCGCTGAGGAAGACTGGCCCTGAGCTAACATCCGTGTCCATCTTCCTCAACTTTATGCGTGGGACGCCTGCCACAGCATGGCTTGCCAAGCGGTGCCATGTCTGCACCTGAGATCCAAACCGGCGAACCCCCAGCCGCCGAAGCAGAATGTGCAAACTTAACCGCTGCGCCACCGGGCCAGCCCCTCAGCTCCCAGTCTTAAAGACCAGTATTCAGAGGGAGTTTTCTAATTCCGACTGTGTCCCTCCTCTGCTCAGATCCCTCCGTGGCTCCCCATGGTACCCGGAGGAAGGACAAGCTGCAAAGCATGGCTTCTAAGACCCACAGTGATTTGGCTCCAGCCTCATTGCTGGCTCCTGCTCCACGGGCCCAGTCAGAACATGAACTTGCTGCTGGTCCTCTAGAACCTTACTAAAGCCGTGTGCCACACGAGGACATTTCAGACATTCAGTCAACGATGGACCGCATGTTCGACGGGCACCGGTGAGGTTAGTACCACAGAGCCTAGGTGTGCAGTAGATTGTACCGTCTGGGTTTGTGTAAGTGCACTCTACGGTGTTTCATGACAAAATAGCCTAACGTTGCATTTCTCAGAACGTGTCCTGTCGTTAAGCAACATGGGACTGTACTCCAGGGGCTGTCCCTGTACAAGTAGCTTTGGCGTCACCTGGGGGTGTGTGAGAAACGCAGCATGTGATGCCTGACTCTAGGCAGAAGCTGCATTTTGACAGCATCATGGAGCAGGGTGTTCGTCGTGTACATTACAGTTTGAGAAGTGCTGCTCTAATGGAATACATCTGCTTCCTCACCTCTGGGCCCTTGCACATGTCATCTGTCTGGAGTGCCCTCCCAGCCTCTTCCTGATTGGTCTCCTCATCCCTCAGGTCTCCACTCTGATGTCTCCTCCTCCAGGAAGCTCTCCCTCATCCTCTAGGCTGGGCCAGGCTCCTCCTCTGGGCCCCCACAGTCCCCTGGGCTTCCCCATCCCAGCCCTGACCACTCTGGGTCCTTCTTGTCTGTCCCCTTACTGGCCTGTGAGCTCTGTGACGGCGGGGACCTGGGTTGGATGGGTCACTGTTAACCCCAGTGTTGCCTAGAATAGGTGGGAACAGAGGGCTGTCAGAGAAGGTTTGACTTAACTGAATGATTGGAAGACCAGGTCAAATGTCCAATCTCAACAAGTTAATGAGACGGTGTTGTCTGTGGCCTCTGAGACCAATCAAGCCCGGTGGGCAGGATGGACAGTGGGAGGGACGGGCAACATCAGTAAGGAAACACTTCCTGAGGAGAGCGAGGCCCCTATGGAGCAGCCTGCCGGGGAGGATGTGAGCATAAGGCTGGACACCAAGGCCCTGGACAGTGTGGGTGTGTGGAGGTGACAGGATGGCCGTCGTGGGCCTTTCTGTGAGGAAAGGGCTGGTCAGGGGTTGGGAGCATGGGCTCTGGACCCAGACTGCCTGAGTTTGAATCCCAGGTCTGCTGTGACCTTGGGCAAGTGAATTAACCTCTCTGAGCCCCAGTTACTTCATCTGTAAAATGGGGCTAAAAATGGTCCTTACCCCATAGAGTTGCTGTGTGGCTTAGATCACACAGCACAGGGACAGCAGTTAGAACAGTGCCTGACATAATATTAAGTGCTTGGTATTTCTTGGCTATTGATATTATTATTACGTATGATTTCTTAATTCCAGATACTGTATTTCTCCTTCTCACCCTTGTCTCAGTGTCTGGCTTGAAGCTCGGCCCCTGAGACCCCAGGGTTGGAGGGACTCACCTCGATGTAATGATCTGTGAATTCAGTTCCAAATTCCCGGCTTGCACCGAAGTCCAGCAGGGTCACCTGGAAATGAGGGATGGGGAAAGGGATGCTAGGAGTCCACCCATGCTCCTCACCGTCTACAGGGGTGGCCAGGGTCCCTCCTTGTCCCCCTCCCCCGCCGCCAGAGTCCCCACCCAGCTGCCTCCAGTCTCCACACTTCCAATCCACCCTCACATGAACCTGAAAGGACCCGGCTTTTATTATTTTGGTCCTAATTATTTTTATAATAACATGTTTTAAGCACGGAAGAAAATCCAGAGAATAATATATGGAAAAGTAAAATGAACAGCCACCAATCCCACCCCTCAGCTTAAAATATAAAACACCGCTAGTCCAGGTGGGGCCTCCCGTGTACCCCAGCCTGATCCTCCCTGCCCCATGTCCCCATCCTCTCTTCCATGGTCCCCACTTTCCTGAAATTATTATTATTAAATTATGATATCCTGAAATTCCCAGGTGTGCATTTCTATATTTTATACACATATGTATACGCATGAACAACATGGGCATACATATTGTACAATACACAGTAATCTTTTTGCCTATTTTAAAACTTCATCTAAATGGTATTTATGACGGTTATCCTGCAACTTGTTATCTGTGCCCGACATGGTTTTGCGATTTATTCCATTGCCACGTGCAGTTCCAGCTCGTTCATTCATTTTTCACTGCTGTGTGAAGACTCTGCTGTGTGACTATATCACAATGCATTTATCTGGTGGATGGACATGCTGGGTGTTTCTGGGTTTTGCTGTTAGAAACAGTGCTCGATGAACACACATGTACGAGTTTCTCTAGGGCAGTGAGTTCAAACTCTCGATCACAACCCACAGTAAGAAGTACAGACCACGCTGGGTGCCAGTGCTCATGCACATGTAAATGTAAATGTCAAACAAAAGTGTCCCGAAATAATACGGATCCCTCCCATCTGCGACACCCTGCTATTTTCTATTCTATGCCGTTAAAACAAAAATACTGTTGAGACCCAGTAAATCGATGTCAGGACTCCTATCACCCCCAGAGTCAGAAAAACACCTACCTCCCTGGGGAATGAGCCTAGGAGAGGATGCAGGGGGTATGTGTACTTGGCGGGAGGGGATGACAAGGGACTGAGGCTGGAGACTCAGATGGGCCACAGCATACTCGGCAAAGGGCTCAGACTTGATCCCGAGGGTGCTGGGGAGCTGTGATGGGGACAGACTGGGTACGTACCACTTTGAGAGCCATTTGGCAACCACGCACACTGAGAGTCTTGCCGTCCAAAGTTTCGCCCCAGGCCTGTGGACACCCTGTGTCCTTGGCTGGGAACACTCTTCCCTGCTCTTTGGATGGCTGTCCCTTCTCACACTTCTGGTTTCAGCTCTAATGGCACTTCCTTTAAGAAGCCTTCCTTGATCCCCCTCTGCCACCTGGGCTGGGTGGGCCACTTTCCCTGGCTCCCCACAACCCCCTCCACCTCCCCGATCACTGCCCACTCTGGCCTGGGCCTCCCCATCATGGGCCTAACACCTCTAGGTCATCACTGTCTGGTCACGGGTCCCCCTGTTAGACAGGGAACTCAGAAGGCGAGGATCAGGGATGTCTTGCCATCGCTGTCAAGAGGCAGACAGTGGGTGCTTGGTGTGCTCTAAAGGAAGGACAAGTGTGGTAGTGGTGACTTACTGCCTTCCAAAAGTTGTGCTCTGTCTTCTATACTGTCACACTGCCAGTAGGAAGCCACTGCCTAGCCAAGGACTCCATTTCCCAGCATCCCTTGCCCCTAGACAGGCCATGTGACCAGTTCTCACCAATGGAATGGTAAAGGGACTGGCCAAGGCAGTTAGGCAGGGGGTTACCTTCTCAGCCTCTCTTTCCCCTTCCACTGGAAGCAGAGCATTGCCAGGCCTAGGGGCTGACACAATCAGAGAAGGGAAGGAGCCTGGGTCCCTGAATCACCACATGCAGAAGGACCACCCCAGCCTGTTGCGAGGGTAATAAACTACTATTGCATTGAGCTACTGAACTATCAGGAAATATTTCTTACAATAGCTAATGTACCCTGACATACATCACAAGGAACCGACCTGGTGGCTGGAGGCATCATACAGGAAGTTGGCCCAGTTGGGGTCCGTCTGCATGAATCGGAACTCAAACAGCTCCCGCAGACACAGCCTCAGGAGCTGGAAGCAAATCTGGGGCAGGGAGAAGGAGGAACAGACACCTCAGAGTGACCCGCCCCTGTAAAGCTCTCTCTGGCCTGGAGAAGGACCGTGGGTATGGCCAGCCCTGCCCTGGGCAGCACCCTTCCTACTGTCCCACAAGACCACGTACCTGGTTCCGGATGTCCTGGCTCAGGCCCTGGCACTGGTCCAGGGGCACCCCTCCAGCCAGCTCCATGCCCAGCACCCGCGTCGTGCACAGCTCCTTAATCACAGCCGGCACCCGGAAGAAGGGGTCATCCGCCAACAGCTGCCTGAGACAAGAGACAAGAGAGGGGAGGGGAGAAGACTTTGTACTTCAGGCCCCTATGGCCCAGCTCGAGGCCTCCTCCTCTGAGAAGTCCTCCATGAATGGCTGATGTCTTGCCTTCCCTCCTGCCCTCCTCTTGCTTCTGTCTGCCCTGAGTGATGGCCAAGACCTGGCTGGACTGACATGCACTCAGACATGTCACTCACTCATTCCGCAAATATCTCCACAGCACCCACTCTGCCTGCCCCTAAGCGGGGTGCTACTGGAGACCCAGCTGCCACTTTCCCACTAGAAACATTGGTATGACTTCCGGTTGTCCCAGTGTGAGCTCAATGTATTTAGCTTGCTGATCATTACTTTTTCATCAACTCATTAATTAATCCATCCAAAAAACAGTCACTGATATAAAAATCTCTGAGTCCATAGTGGTACTCATTGGTCACTCCGTGGAGTCACTGGTTCATAAGGGGAAAGCGTCCCTCTCGGTCTTGGTCCCTGTGCTGGACAATGGGCAGAGTAGCAGAGGAGTGTGGGTCTGCCCACCACACACACGGGAGACCACACTCTCACAAACAAAGAGACCGATCAGAGATTGAGATGAGTGTGTCAGGGTAAGATTGGGGAGGCAAAGAGTATGAGCGTGGCCTGTGGCTGGCGATCTGTGGGATGGGTGGAGCAGAGCGGTGGGGAGCAGGGAGACGGGGAGGGGCCAGGGGAATGATCTGGGCTTTATCCGAAGGGCACTAGGAAATCCTGTGTGTGTGTTGGGGGGTTGTCTCAGAGACCCCCAGGGAGTGCTCTGGCCCAGCCCACCTCGCACCCTCTTCCTCAACATCTTGCTTCCTTCGGGACTTGTATTTTTGTCCTCGTTTATAAATCTCTGATTTTGAACCACTCCTCATGGGCCATGCCCCGTGCTAAGCATTTAACCAGCACAATTCCCTTTTATCCTCACTCTCCTAGAAGGAGGTTACCCTTCCGAGGCCACTGTGCAGAGTGAGGCCACCCAGCCTGTGAGGGGCTGACCCGGGACTGGATCCCACATCTGAGGCCAGGGCCCATGCCCCTAACCACTGCTTCTACTGCCCTTTCTCTCGCTCCATTGTCTACAGAGCTTGGCTCAATAAATGTGTGGGCCACACTCCACACTGTGGTCTAATGAATTGCTGCCCATCACAATGCTTCTAAGATACAGCCGCATTGTTCTCTGTATCTGTCATTCATTCCTTTTCACTGCTGTATGACAGTCCACTGATGAATATGCCATCATTTATTTATCCACCCTGTGGGCTGAATTTGATAGATCTGAGTTGTTTCCAGTTTGGGGCCATTGCTGGGGCTGAGCATCCTGGAACAGTCTGATGGTGTCTACTGGTGTCAGGGTCCCTAGAGGAGTTAGCAAGGATGACTGTTGGGATGTAGGTGAATATCAAGCCTTGATGATGCCAGATTGTTCTCCAAAATGCTTCGATCAATTTCTCCTTCTGCCCGTGGTGCACAGGGAGGCCCTGGAGCCCTCTCCTCTCCAACTCCTGACAGTGAGACCGCTTCATCTTTGTCAGTATCTCCTTGTGCGGTTAAGTGCCTGTTGACAAGTCCGTCTCCCCCATCAGATGGCAGGGCTTATGTGCCCCGTTCGAAAGAGGAGGAAACTGACACGGAGAGGACGTGACCTGCCCAAGCTCCCAGAGGACCCAGGGGGTAAATGAAGTAATGAGTGAAGGGACGGATGGATGAACAAATGAAAGAAGAGACAAGAGTTTGCCAGCCCCACCCCAGGGCTCCAGCTGCCAGAGGCTGTGGGGGCATCCACCTCCCGTTCATCCAGGGAGGGGAGCTGGAGGGACCAGGTCCTTGAGGGGCCTGCAGGGGGCTCAGCTCACCTGAAGTTCTGGGCACAAGCCGCTTCCCGACGGTAGTCACACTCCCAAGCCAGCTCCTGCTGCAAGGCCTGCAGGCTCTGCTCAGCAAACAGGCCTGAGGGGGCGGTGGAGGCAGCCACATCAGCCAGGGAACGCCACAGCCTGTCCCCTCCACCTCCCGCCCAACCCCTCAGGCTCCTAGTCATGACGATTGTGTTACTGGTGTCTCCTCCTCTCCGTCTTGCTGTCCCTCACAGCTTCTGCTACGTGCCTTTTACCTGCATCGTCTGTCCACACACTTCTGCTCTTCTGAAGCCCCTCTCCTGGGGTCTGTCTCTCTGACAGGCACATACAACAGTCCCGCGAGGCATCTCTTTCATAGTCACACATGCCACCTCCTCGGTCTCTTTTCCCTACTGTCTCTCGCACACTGCTCTCTGCCTCTTAATCTTACTTCTAGGCCTGCCTCTCTGTCTCTCCCTCTCGCTCACACACACACCCTGCTCCATTGTCTCCAGGCGCTTTCTCACATGCTGTAGCACAAACACAAGGGCCCGCTTACCCTGCCTTCCTGCGTCTGTGGCTCTTTTTTGCACCTGCTGTCCCCCTTTGCACATCCTCTGTGTGTCTGTTTCTCGATTTTGGTCTGGGCGTCCGTCTCTCTGTTGCAATCTCTAGTTTGTCTTTTTCTCACATGTTCCTACTCTCTGGGCTCTCCCTGCTTGGTGTCCCTTCTTTCTGTCTCAAACGCACAGACTTACACATTCACTCACACACACGGCGCACCCTGCCCCAAGCCGGCTGCCCTCCCTCCGTCCAGCCCCTCTCTTCGGGGTATCCCGCCCACACTCAGGGGTGGAGCGGGCGCCTCACCCTCCGGCAGGGCCACGCTCATCTTGAGCACCGCCAGCAGGTTCTGCATGTCGCTCTGAATGCTCTGGGCAACACCTGGGTACTGCGAGGGAGGAAGGGCCGGAGGGTGGGAGTCACTCCTCTGAAACAGCAGGGTGCCCACCCCCGCTCCTGCCCCGTCTCCCCTCTCACCTGGATCTTCACGGCGACCTCTGTCCCGTCCCTCAGCAGGCCCTGGTGCACCTGCCCGATTGACGCAGCGGCAAAGGGCACCTCCTCCAAAGAGGCCACCTTGGCCTGCCAGTCTGTGCCGAGCTCCTCCTCGAGAACTCTCTGTGGAGGGTGATTGTGACAACTGTCATCATGGTGAAGGGCAGCTGAGTTTACTCCCTGGGCTGAGCGCTTTGCGTATTAATAACCCCACTCACCACACACTGGGCCCTGGGCTAAGCTCTTGGCTACTATCCCACTTTACAGACGAGGAAACTGAGGCTGAGAGAGAAGTCTCTTGGCCAAGGTGACGAGCCAGGCGCTGGCAAACTGGGAGGCCCAGCGTGAGCCTGTACTCCTGAGGCTGTGCGGGCTGTTGTGGGGACTGCTATCGTGTATAGTGAAGACTGATAATAATCCTTCATTATACTCATATATTGTATTATTAACTCAAAGTTAATGTGATAAAGAAGAGCTGACGATTACAGAGGGCCTCCTGTGGGCCGGGTCCATTCCAGAGTGGCTCAGCAAGGGGCAGTAATTACCCAGAGTCGCATGGCGAGTAAGCAGAACAGAGATCAGAAGGAAGGCAGGGGCTGGCCCGGTGGCGCAGCGGTTAAGTGTGCACGTTCCACTTTGGCCACCCGGGGTCCGCCGGTTCAGATCCCGGGTGCAGACATGGCACTGCTTGGCAAGCCATGCTGTGGTAGGCATCCCACATATAAAGCAGAGGAAGATGGGCACGGGTGTTAGCTCAGGGCCAACCTTCCTCAGCAAAAAGAGGAGAATTGGTGGCAGATGTTAGCTCAGGGCTAATCTTCCTCAAAAAAAATTAAAAATTAAAAAAAAAAAAGAAGGCAGGCAGGCGGCTGGACTCTGGATTCTACACCCTCACCCAGTTATTAGAAGAACAGCTCATGTCTTGGGCACTTACTCAGTGCCAGGCGCTGTGCCAACCTATTTACAGACATGATGTCCTTTAATTACAAAACCAGTAATAATAATAGCAAAAACTCGCACGTCACTCCTGGTGTGTCAGAAACCCTTCTAAGTGCTTTCCATATACTAATTTACGTGACCCTAGGATGTCGGTGATGCAATCACCATTGCCACTTCACAGATGAGGTAACTGAGGCACAGAGAGGTCAGGCCACATGTCTGAGATCACACAGGTAGTAAGCAGCAGAGCCAGGGTTTGAACTCACGGAGTCTGGCCCCTAACCACTGCACATCACTGCCTCTTTATCAGCCGTGACAGAGCCTGCCAGGGACTGGACTGAGCACCCCGCACCATTCTCTCAGTTAATCAACACAACACTCCTCTGAGATGTGAGCTTTAGTGATCCCCATTTTATAGATGGGGAAACTGAGACTAGAGTCAGATGAGGAGTCGAGCAATGAAGCCAGGAGGCTCAGGCAGGTGGAGCACGCCTCCCCGGCCAGCCTCGCCCCGGCAGGCACTCACCAGCATCTGCCAGCGGGGCATGAAGTCGGCGCTCTGGCGGACCCGCTCGAAGATGCGCTGCAGCTGGGGGCTGATGAAGCTGTTGTCTTGGGAGACAGCGGGACAAGGGAAGCAGTGAGCGAGGAGCCAAGGAGGGGCCCCTGTGGGAGTATCTGAAGTCGGGGCTTGTTGATGGGTGGGGCGGGGGAGAAGTGAGGCCAGGGGTCAGGAGTCGAGGGTCATGCTGTACCCTGGATGCTGAGCATTTGGCCAATCTTGAGGGCGGCCCCTCGAACTGTACACAAGGTCTGCACAATCCGCTCGGCGTTGGCCTCCGACAGCAAAGGGCTGGAGCCTGGCTGGGAGCTGCCTTCTGGGGTGGAGAGAATGATCATTCGTATGACAACCACAAAAATAATCATTATGACACCATAGCGCCACTGCACACCCACTCGAATGGCTAAAATGAAAAAGACAATACCAAGTGTGGGCAGAGATATGGAGCAGCCTGAATGCCAACACTGCTGATGAGAGAGCCAGTCATGGCACAGGCCCTTTGGAAGACAGTTGGGAAGTTTCTAGTAAAGCACACACCTACACCTGAGGCAATTCTGCCCTAGATCTATACCCAAGAGAAACATATAAATGTGTCCACGGACAGATCTTCCAGGAAGGTTCCTGGCAGCACTATTTGTAACAGTCCCAAACTGGAAATAACCCAAATGACCATCAACAGAATGAACAAAGGAATTGTGGAACAGTCACAGAGTGACGACTACAGTAATGAATAAACAACCCACGTCTACTCAGAGCAACGTGGATGCATCTCTCAACAGGATGTTGGGCAGAAGAAGCCAGACACAGACGAGAATACAATGCCCGATTACATTGGTGTAAAGAGAAGAACAGGAAAAACTAATCTCCCGGGTCACAAGCCGGGATAGTGGTTACCCTTGGTGAGGGGAGTGGCCAGGACGGGGCGTGAGGGGGGCTTCTGGAGACCCAGGGCAGTGATTCTCAAAATGTGGACCGCAGTCCCCTGAGGGTCCCTGAGACCCTTCAGGAGGGTCTGTGAGGTCAAAACTATTTTCATAATAATATTAATACGTTATTTGCCCTTTTTGACTCTCATTCTCCCAGACACGTTCAGTGGAGTTTCCCCGAAGCCCCACGACCTGTGATGATGTCATTGCTGACGGCCGAGGGAATATGTGTGTATATTCCTGTGTTTTAAAAATTTCTCAGTTTTAATCTCTGATATAGTAAATATCCGTAAACTATAACCCACATAAACAAGCTCTTGGGAGCCCTCATTCTATGTTTTAACAGCTTTCTTGAGCTATAATTCACATACCATTTAATTCACCCATTTAAGCTGTACAGTTCAATGGCTTCTAGTATATTCAGTTTTCCAGCTATTGCTACAACCAATTTTGGAAGATTTTCATCACCCCAAAAATAAACCCCATACCTATTAGCAGTCACCCCCCCATTTCTCCCAACTCCCTCCCCGTGAGCTCCTGGAAACCATTAATCTACTTCCTGTCTCTATAGATTTCCCTCTTCTGGACATTTCATATAAATGGAATCACACAGTATGTGGCCTCCTGTGTCTGGCTTCTTTCACTTAAGACAATGTTTTCAAGCGTCATCCACATTGTAGCTAGGATCAGTACTTCATCCCTTTTGATGGCCGAACGATGTCCCATTGTATGGATATCACACATTTTGTTTATCGAGTCCTCAGTTTTAACAGTGTGCAGGGATCCTGAGACCAAAACGTTTGAGAACTGCTGTTCTAGGGTTTCTTGATCTGGGTGCACAGACGTGTCCACTTTGTGAAAATGAACCAAGCTGAATGCTTATGTTATGTGCACAGTTCTATATGCAAATTATATTCTTATTCGGTAAATCGTTTATTAAGCTCTTATTTATTTTATAAAAAACTTACTGAGCTCTTTACTGAGGGCTCACCCTGTGCCAGGCAGAATTGTAAGTGTCTCTGTGGATTCTCTGGCTGAATCCTCACAATCATCCCAAGAAGTGAGAACTACCAATGCCTTAATTTTTGAGGTGAGGAAGCAAGAGATTCAGAGAGGTACAGTGCCTGGCCCTGGGTCACACAGCACAGGTGGAGCAGGGTGGAGACTCAGGTTGTGGACTCAGCTTAATCTTCCACCTACCCTTAACTTGTTTTTCTTTTTTTTTGAGGAAGATTAGCCCTGAGCTAACATCTGCCGGCAATCCTCCTCTTTTTGCTGAGGAAGACTGGCCCTGAGCTAACATTCGTGCCTATCTTCCTCTACTTTATTTGTGGGATGCCTACCACAGCATGGCTTGCCAAGCAGTGCCATGTCTGCACCCGGGATCCGAACCAGCGAACCCCGGGTCGCTGAAGCGGAATGTGCGAACTTAACTGCTGCGCCACCGGGCCAGCCTTACCCTTAACTTTTTATTTTGAAAAAAATCCAAACAGACAGAAAACTTGCACACATAGTATCATGAACACCCGCACGTTTGACTCAACATTTTAACAGTCTCATCTTCTTTTTCTGTTTGTGAACCCAAACACTTACCACTATTTTTTGCTCATCCATTTGCATGTAGTTGTACTTGACCTGTGCTAATAAGGCTATTCTCTACACAATCCCAGGGCCGTAATCACACCTAAGAAAATTAACACTACGGGGCGGGCCCCGTGGCCAAGTGGTTAAGTTCGAGCGCTCTGCTTCGGTGGCCCAGGGTTACGCCAGCTCAGATCATGGGCGCGGACACGGCACTGCTCATCAGGCCATGCTGAGGCGGCATCCCACATGCCACAACTAGAAGGACCCACAACTAAAAATATACAACTATGTACCGGGGGGCTTTGGGGAGAAAAAAGGAAAAATAAAATCTTTAAAAAAAAAAAGAATGAAAATTCACACTGAATCTCTAATATCTACTATCCGGTCCGTATTCAGATTTTGCCAGTTGTCCCTGAGAGTTTTTTATACTTATTTTTTTCAAACTAACATCCAATCATGGTTCACACATTCCATTTGTCAGTTATGATCTCTTTTTAATCTCGACTCTCCACCCCCAGTTTTGTTTCACGACTCTGACTTGTTGGGGAATTCTGCCCACAAACGCTGATCTCTACTCATCTCCTTCCATCCCTGTTGTACACAGACCCCAGTGGCACTCCTGTTTTCAGCTTCCCTCTCCTGCTCCGAGTTAGGAACTAAACTCTCCATGGCTTAAATCTTTTTCTCACGTGATACGCTTCTACCCATCACAGCCCTGATGGTGGCTTCACCCTGTTCTGAGCATTTCGCAATGACCCAAGGGGTGGATATATTATCATCACCTCCATTTTCCAGACGAGGAAACTGGGGCTCCGAGAGGTGAAGCCACTTGCCCCAAGTCACACAGCAAGGCCACTGTGGCTCACTCACCTGATTGTCGATGTCCTCCTGGCAGGGACTTCTTAGCCACCTCAGCCAGCGCTCCAAGTCCCAAGCCCACAGCCAGTCCTGGGGAGTGAGAGAGCAGCCTGAGTGCCCGCTTGCCCGGGCGTTCCCCAGACCCTCTCTGCTCTCTCAGTCTCTTTCTAAGCACCCTTGTCTCCCACCTCTTTGTTGCCAGCTCTCTGTCCTCCGCTCAACCTCTGACTCCCTCCCTCCCTGCTTGGGCTTCCCTCCAAGGTGAGGCCACCTATTTCTCGATCCGTCTCTCCACGTCTCTGTCTCCCATGTCAGCAGTTCTCACCCCTGGCTGCACATCTGAGTCACGTGAGGAGTTTTGGTAAATACAATGGTCAGGCCCTGCTACAGAGCTTCTGATTCAAATGGCATGAGATGAGGCCTTGGAATTCGCTGTTATTTTTAAGCATCCCAGATGATTCTAGTGTGTAGCCAAGGGTAAGAAGGCCTCAAAATAATCCCCCTGGGTCTCCCCGTCATCCTAGGACTCCTGTTTCTCTGTCCACACCTCCTCCTCTTCATGCTCACCTCTCCCTTTCTAAATCAGTTACTTCTCTCTCTCTCCCCTTCGCTCCACTTGGCACGTCTGTCTAGGCCTCTTTCTCTCTGTTCTCCCTTTTGATGTTATCTCTCCAGCTCTGATTCCCTCTGCCCCCTCTGTCTCCTTGGCTCCAAAGACATCTAGAGTTTCTCTGTCTTTTTCACTGTTACCACCTCTGTAAATTACCGTAGCTGGCATTTTCTGAGCACTTCCTACCTGGCAGGAACCATTCCTAGTGCCTCATATGCATTAACTCATTTTGTCCTCACACCCTCATGAGAAAAGTTTTACAGGAAAACTTCCGTTTTACAGAAAAGGAAATTGAGGCTCAGAGAATAACTCATCCAGAGTCACAAAGTGAGGACACAGCAGAATCGTTCCTTGAAACTTGGGCAGCCTGGTATCACAGATCTAACCAGGGCATTCCACTCCTTCTTTATACTGTGAAATGGTATGTTTAAAACTTGAACCGTGACCCACAGTAAAGAAGTCATTTGCATTATAACCGGTAGAGACCAATGTACGTACAATATTTCATGAAATAAGACTTTCCCTTACTCTGCAGGGGCACTCATATTTTCCATTTTATTCTTTTTCATGCTGGTTGCAACCCACTAAATTATTTCATGCAGATTGTGACCTGAAGTTTGATCATTCCTGTTGCGTGACCTGGCGTCAAGTCCCTTCACCTCCCTTAGCCTCTATCTCCTCATCTACAGAATGGAAATAAACACTCATTGAGTCAGTGCAGAGATCACATGTGCTTGAGGCCTTGTACATTCCACGTTCTCAAAAAATGTTAAGTTCCTCTCTGTTCCTCTTGGTTTTGCAGGCCTTTGCCTTCCTTCTCTTTCCATCTCTCCCTCCCTTCTCTGTCTCTGATTCACCCTCTCCCTTGCTTCATTCGGTAAATGTTGCCTCCTCTGATCTGGGTCACATCTCCCCGGGGCACACCTACCCCCAAAGTTGGCCAAGCGGCTGATGCGGGAGGCGGGCACCTTGCGTTCTCGAGAGCGATCACTCAGCTGGGAAATGGGGAAAAGGTGTGAGGGCGGGAGGGTGGGCATAGCGTCCAGGGAGTCCAACCAACGTGCCTCCACACCATTCCCCAAGCTCAGGAGGCCAGCTGCCTTCAGGCAGTGTTGCTGGGTGAGTGGGGGGCAATGATACCTGGGGCCGGGGTGTCTTCCTGATCCGGGCCTCCCGTGCCCGGCGAATGTCTTCCTCACCCAGACCTCTGCCTGGCCCATCCTGATGAAGCTTTTGGGCCCAAGAACCCCCACATGGCCCCTGCAAGAGACATGGACACTGGTAAGGAGTGGAGGACACGAGTGTGCCTGACCCTTTTGGACCCTCCCTCTCCTTTTACTCCCTGAAGGCTCCCTCAGCCTCTTGCCCTGGGAGACCACTCCCCAGCCTCTTACCCACCAGTGGGGCCCAGGCCTCGGGGCCCCACAAGGCAGACCAACAGTCCGACCCAGCTGTCCACAGGTCCCCCGCAGGAGGCCCCCCACCTCCAGCCACATCGCCTGGGGGAGAAGAGGAGGGATTTTTCCGGTGGGAGTTGTGGGATTTCCACTCCAGGCTTTGCCCCAGTCTTTGCCAAGCCCTCACATTCCTCCGCGTACACCCTAAACTAAGACCCCCACCCATCAGACTTCCCCCTCGGTTAATAGGCCCCCAGTTTCTCCTGGTTCCCTCTCTCGTTGCTAGAAACCCACAGCTCTTCCTGCGCGCCTCCCTAAACCCACTTTCCCCCTGTCCCGCGCCTCCCCCGTGGCTAGACACCCACAGATCCTCCAGGGCTACCTCTTGGCTTCTCTGGGAGCCCCCCCTCATTGCTAGGCACCGCCTTTCCCTCTGTTGCTAGGCACCCACAATTCCTCCCGTGTCCCCCCTACCCGGTTACTGGGCACCTCCCCCCGTTGCTAAGCACCCACTGCTCCCGGGCTCCGGATCCGCTACGCTCGAAGGCCTCTTGCGCTTCCGGGAGTTCCCGAAAGCCCGCCCCCTCCGGTCAGCCAGCCAATGGCGGAGCAGCAGCTCTCTGACTGGCACGAAGCACGCCCAGCCGTGCGTGAGGGGGCGGAGCCGGGGGCGGGGTCTAAGGGTGGGCTTTGAGGCCTGCTGGGGATTTTGCCGGGGCAGGCGGGAGCGCTCACGTGCCTTTTTACGCCCTTCCCTCGGTTCAGGGGTCTTTGTACGCGGGGGTCTTTTTTGCAAACACCCCCGCCCCCCGCCCCCGCCCCTTACGAAGTTCACACCTCTCCTCTGCGCCAACATCTTGCTAACCTCCCTTCTTCTTTTTTCTTTTAAAGCTTTTATTTTTTCCTTTTTCTCCCCAAAGCCCCTGGGTACATAGTTGTGTATTTTTAGTTGTGGGTCCTTCTAGTTGTGGCATGTGGAATGCCGCCTCAACCTGGCCTGATGGGCTGTGCCGTGTCTGTCCCCAGGATCCGAACCGATGAACCCAGGCCACCGAAGCGGGGCGCGACAACTTAACTACTAGGCCACTGGCCGGCAGGTCCCCCACCAACCTCCCTTCTTATTTTTACCCCCAACAGGCTCAACATCCCTCCTTGGAACACACATCTTCCCAGCAAACATTTCCCTTGCACATGGAACCCCTCCACTTTACACAGCCATCCTCTGCTTCAAACACCCACAGCCGGGCACCCAGCCTCTCCCCTTGCACACATCGACCCCCTGCCTTGCTCTCCAACTGTCGCTCCCACACCCTCGACTCTCCCGTGTACCTAACCCCCCTCGCACTCAGCCCCTCGCACACTGGGCCCCTGTTCCGTCGTACACTCTGCTCTCTCTGCTCCCCGCCCACCTGCAGGATGGTGTGAGTGGGAGCCCTCTGTTTCCTGTTGGCCTGACATTTCCCAGAACACACTCAGCCAAGATTCCCAATGCTGAGTCAGGAGCCTTGGCATCCCAGAAAAACAGCTTCCAGCCCATCTGGGTGTGTGTGTATAGTGGGGGATAGGCTTAAAGCCTGCTCCCCCCACAGCAGGCTGACTCACCCCTCTTCTCACAGTCTGGAACAGAAGCAGCTGGCTGGGGCATCTCTCCCACCCCTGGGAGAGGGAGGGATGTGACGCTTCCCCCACCCGTCTCTAACCCCCTTTGTCAGGAGTCAGACCTCCCTGTCTCTGTCCCTGTGCTGTGTGACCTCAGAAAAGCCTCAACCCTTTTTGGACCTCAGCTTCCCAACCTGTATGATACATTACGGGGCCCCTGCTATGCCTCTCATTGGTCTGTGAAAAGATGACTCATTTTAGAGCCCTGGGCCTGTGCCCAATGCCCCTCTCCCAGGTGACTCAATTTCAAGACAGAAACCACCCCCTGTCTCCCTCCAGACATAAAGGTCTGACTCAGGAGCTGCGTGACAGCTCACCCTTGGGGGCAAATCTATATAAAAAGCACCTATGACAATAACTAACTCTACCGGACTGTGGCTGATGGTGCCAAACCTAGCGCCACTGCTTCACAAACAGGAGGTCATATCAGATAGCCTGGTGGCTAAAGGCTGACAGACTTCTGAGCCTCAGTGTCTCCATCTGTAAAAGGGGGACAGTGGCACTGCCTCTTGCTCAGTGTTGGTGAGAGAGAGATGCAGTTAAACAGTGTCTGTAAAGAGACTGGCACAGGGCCTGGTTCAGAACAAGAGCTCTATACATGGGAGAAATTGCTTACCGAAAAAAAGTCATTCTTTTCAAAATTCCTATTAACCACTTACCATGTGCTTTTCTAGACACTGGGGACACAGCAAGGAACAACACAGGCAAAAATCTTCGTCCTCTTGGTGCTGGCTTCTTGTGAGGGGCACAATATACAAAATAAAATAACTCTATTTAATAAGGTGACATGTGTTAAATAGAAAAACCAGGGAAGGGGGGCAGGAAGTGGAGTGAAGTTTGTGAGTTGAAATAGTGTGGTCAGAGAAGGCCTTACTGAGGAGGTGATGTTTGAGTAAAGACTTGAAGGAGGTGAAGGAGAGAGCTATTGGAATATCTGAGGGAAGAATGTTCCAGGCAGAGGGAATAACCAGTACAAAGGCCCTGTGGTGGAAGATATCTCAGAGAAACAGGAGAGAAGCCAATGGGCAGAGTGAATGAGGGGAAAAGAGAGAGGAGAAGAGGTTGAGAGTTAACTGGAGCCAGATCACAGAGGGTATAGTGAGTCATGGTGAAGACTGTGGCTTTTGCCCTGAGTGGGATGGGAACTGATGAGGATGAAGGCTGCTCCAGGGAGAGAAGCCCAAGGTGTCCTGCCCTACATACTGATCTGTATCATCTTCCAGGAAGCATAGGACGTCCTGACTTAATCCGATCTGATTCTTATCTAAAGTTACCAGACCCCACCTGCACTGATACCATTTTAATGATTTTTTTCATGATCTTTCCTTTGTCTTGTACAGAAATAACTCACATACCTATGCCTTATAAATTTAGCTCTAACCCTCAACACATTGCAGCTCTTACTGCCCATGGGTCCTGTCCCCATGCAATTCCATACTATTCTCTGAATAAAAGAGCACTACTGCCAAACCTTGAGAGTCCAAGAAATCTTTCTTTCGACTCCTTGACTCACCCAGCCCCCATCAGGAAGCATGGAGGGTTCTGAGCAGAGGAGGGACATGATCTGATTTAGAGAAAATACTCCTACTTCCGGCTCTTCCTCCAATACCCCCAGCCTCAAAAGCAAGTTAGACCACCCCAAAAGCCCAGACGATGGGTTGGGTGGGCCTGGGTTCAAATGTATACAACTTAGATGCGTGACCTTGACCTCACTGCTTTGCCTTTCTGTGCAATGGGGATGGTGATCCCCACTTTACAACATTTGGGGTATAAAGTGGCAAGTATAGCGCTGGCACAAAGCAAGTGCACTAATGTCAATGCTATAAATAAATAAAAATTCCCATAACAACCCTGTGAAAAATTTATCATCACTATCCCCCTTTTACACATGAGGAAACTGAGGCCCAGAGGAAACAGTCTGTTGGGAAAGATCATCCCAGAAGTGAGTGTTGGAGCCAGGATTTGAAACCAAGCATCTTAGCCTCAGAATTAAGGCCCTGGCTTTGCCTTTCATCTAACCTCCCTTTGACCTTGAGAGAAATTCTTTCGTTGTTCTAGGCCATTTCCCTCTTAGTAAAAGGGCTTGGCTTTTGTGGCATTGAACACATTTTCTCGAAACAAAATATTGTGTTTCCTCATTTTACAGGTGAGAACATTCAGGCTGGGGCAAGGGGGTAGGGAGCATAAATCACTCGCTGAAGGTAACACAGCTAGGAAGTGGCAGAGGCGGGTCTCGAACCACGTCCTTGGAATTCCCGAGTCTTTGAAAGTCAGTCCCTGCCCTGGGAGAAGAATGGGCGCGCTGCTGGACTGGTCACCGAGGGCTGTAGAGAGGCTAAACTGGTCACTCGAAGGTGTAGAGGAAGGATGGATTGGTTGCGGGAGGCTAGGAAACGGCCTTACCAGCCCGCGACCCGGCGCCCGGCGCCACAGACCCAGCCTGGACCAGCGTCCGGCGCTCCGAGCCCACCCCCTCCAACGTGGGAGGGCGTGGCCAGGCGAAGCCCGTCCCCCCTTACGTCACGTCCGGCGGGGCGGGGCTCCGGGGCTTTCCTCGGGAGGAGGAGTATCGGTTAACCCCTGCGTGGCCGGGCGGGCTGGAGCTCCGCGGGCCGGAACCCGGGAGTCGGGGCTCCCCAGCCACACCCCTCGCGGGGTTTAAAGGGGCAGGAGGCGCCGGGTCAGGCCGAAGCCCGAACCAAGGGAGCGGGCATGCGGCGCTGCCCGTGCCGAGGGAGCCTGAGCGAGGCGGAGGCCGGGGCGCTGCCGGGGGCGGCCCGCATGGGGCTGGAGGCGCCGCGAGGGGGGCGGCGGCGGCAGCCGGGGCAGCAGCGACCTGGGCCCGGCGCAGGGGGCCCGGCGGGGCGGCCGGAGGGGGGCAGGCCCCGGACCCGGACCGAGGAGTCCAGCCTTCACATCGAGCCCGAGAGGGCCGGCCTCGGGCCTGAGCCGGGGACCGACAGACAGGCTGAGCCTAAAGCAGCTGGCTTCGGAGCAGAGACGGAGCGGCCCAGTCGAAAGACGGAGCCAAACAGGTCCAGGCTCCGGACACATCTAGAAAGGAGCAGCCGCGGGTCAGAGCTGGAGACAGCTGGTCCTTGGACTGAGACTAGGACAGATGGCTTTTGGACTAATCCACACAGGTCCGGCCTCCAGCCTCAGCCAGAGCGGGCTCGCCTCTGGACAGAGCCAGGGGTTGACGGGCCCTGGACAGAGCTAGAAATACACGGGTCACCGACCCAGCTAGAGAGGGCCAAGCCTTGCACCAATCTCTGGACCCACCAGAACAGGTCCAGCCTATGGACTCAGCCAGAGAGGGGCTGTCCCTCAACAGAGCCAAGCGCTGATGGCTCCTGGAAGGAATTGTACACTGATGGCTCCAGGACACAACAGGATACTGAAGGCCCCTGGACGGAACCTCACACTGATGGCTCCCAGATACAACAAGATACTGAAACAGCCTGGACACAGCCTGGCGCTCATGGTCCCCAGATGCAAGATACTCACAGACCCCAGACAGAGTCTTGGACAGATTGCCTTTTGGGGGAGCCCAACCAAGATGACTCATTAGAGGAACCAGAGCATGGGGAGTTGGTGACTCACCTGTACTCTCACCTGGAGAGTAGCTCCCTGACCCCTGTGCCCCGCCTCATCATCACTCCTGAAACCCCTGAGCCTGAGGCTCAGCCCGTGGGACCCCCCACCCGGCTGGAGGGGGGCAGTGGCGGCTTCTCCTCTGCCTCCTCTTTCGACGAATCTGAGGATGACGTGGTGGCTGGGGGCGGAGGTGCCAGCGACCCCGAGGACAGGTCTGGGGTGAGTGGGACCCATCCTGCCCTTGAGCCACATCCCCTTGGACCCCTAATGCCCCTGCCTTTGCTTTGAGAAGTTTTCTAGCACCTACCAGCAATTTCATCTCCAGGTACCTCTTTCATCCACAGACCTCCCTCTGACAGACGGGGTTACTAATCCACTCCGGGCACCCTCCTCCTAATTCTCTCCTTCCCTCTCACCCACTGCCTCCAGTCCTGGGGTCTAAAATGGACGGCCACTGGCCGACTTCATGGCACCCAGGACCCCCTGAAATTGTACGCTTGTGTGATTCTGTGTGTATACCCAGAGATTTTTGCAGCAAGGGTCTGTGACTTCTGTCAGATCCTCTGGAGAGTCTGTGACCCCCAAATTGGAAGAGCACCAGTACAGGGAGTTGGAAAGGGTGCACTTTCCACCCCAGATTTCTTAGTCTGGGGCCTGTGGCTGCTTTAAGGGGTTGTCAACCTTCAGCCCTCCTTAGAACCCATGCACTTTTGTAGAGAGCGAGCCCCCAGCCTGTATCCGATTCTCAATTCTCGCTGTGTGAACCCCAAACGCTAAGGGATCCCCAGGCTAGCCAGGGACGCTCTGGTCTCCCCCCTGTCCCCCAGCTCCCAGGGGGCCCCCTGCAGACTTGTTTACATCCTCCGCCCTCACCCCCAGCTTGGGTGCGGTTCTCCCCGGTGAATCAGGAGGGCCGGCAGGGCAGGTTCAGGGAGGGAGGGCCAGGTGAGAGAGGCTCGTTCGCGTCTGCCCGCTGGGTCCTCCCAGAGTCTGGGGCCCCTGGCTGGAGTCTGCCCTGAGCCCCCCTCACCCCACATGCCTGCCTTAGGAACATGCTCACACATGTGGCAACAGCTGTGAGAGACAGACGTGCCTCGGCCTGCCTGCGCCCCAGCAAAGGAGCTGACCCTCTGGGGCTTTCTGCCATTGCCTTTCCCTCCCCCTCCTCTCTCACCTCCTTGGCATCTCAGCACAGCTGAGCTGGAAGTGGGTGAAAGAAATAGAGATCTAATAATAATAGCAGTTAGCACTCAGCCTGTGCTAAGCTCTTTGCTTGTCTTAATGCATTACGTCCTCACAGAGGCAGATACTGTCATTATCCCCATTTTACAGATGAGGAATCTGAGGCCCAGAGAGGTCAAGATGCTTGTCCAAGGTCACACACCTTGCAAGACACAGAGCTGAGATTCAAACCCTTAATGAATACCAGGCACTTTTCTTTTCTTTTTTGTGAGGAAGGTTAGCCCTCAGCTAACTGCTGCCGATCCTCCGCTTTTTGCTGAGGAAGACTGGCCCTGAGCTAACATCCATGCCCATCTTCCTCTACTTTATATGTGGGACCCTACCACAGCATGGCTTTTGCCAAGCGGTGCCATGTCCACACCTGGGATCTGAACTGGTGAACCCTGGGCCGCAGAAGCGGAACGTACGAACTTAACCGCTGCACCGGGCCGGTCCTGACCAGGCACTTTTCTAAGTGCTTTCTGTGTGTTAACTCTTTGAAGCCTTAGAACAAGACTATGAGTTTGGGATTATTATTATCTCCATTTTACAGAGGGGAAAATGAGGGATAGAGAGGCGAGGGTACTTGCTCAGGGTTGGCCGTATCTGGTCAGAGCCAGGATCCTAACTCAATTCTGGCTGAGTTTAAAACCCAGTCATGTTAATGCCTGCGGTGGGTGAATTGGTCCCTAACTTGCTTTCCTCCCAGGCCTCCCTGTCTCCCGTTTCTCCTCATCCTTCTGGAATGTGGGAATCTGCCTCCATGGTCCAGCTCTGATCAACTTTTGAACTTCCCCGCTCCAGTGCCTTCCATGGCTCCCAAGGGCCTTCCTGATAGCGATCAGGAGTTCAGTGCTGTGTTCAGGGCTTCCTGTCTCCGGGCTCCTTCCCACGTTCAGCTTCCCTTCTCCCCTCCTGACCCCCTCTGCCGCAACAAAGCGAAGTACACACTGTTCCTCGAACACGCTGCCACCATCCTGCCTCCTCTTGTTGCTTAAGCTGTTCCTGCTGCCCAGAATACCCCCGCTTCCTTCTCGCTTCATTTTGAAATCCCATCTGACATTGAAGGCCCAGCTACTTTGTTCCTTTCCTCCCCACTTCCTTCCTTCTCACATCCATCCTGTTCTCCTAATCAGACCACAGACAGTCCCTGAGCCCCTACTATTTGTTGGCTTTGCTGGGGACACAGCAGCGACCGAGACACTGCCCTCATGGAGCTTCCAGGCCAGTGGAGGAGGCAGACCCATCACCAGGCAGCGACAGCTCAGAGTGGTCAGGGCTGGGATGCAGGAAGCCCAAAGGGTTATGGGAGTCCAGAGGTGACTGGCCAGACCTGGGGTATCAGAGAGGGTTCCCTGGAGGAGGGGACGTGTGAGCTGAGTCCATCATGAAACCATCTGAGAAAGCCCATGTTAACCATCAGATCTAAGAAAAAAGGGAGAGAAGATATTGAATCTGCTTAGGATTAAAAAAAGACAATTTCAACTATCCTTCTTCAATCCAAGCAACATTTTTGGAGCACCCATTGTGTGCCAGGCTGTGAGCTGGAGACCCAGTCGTAACCATAACATCCCCAGTCCCTGCCCTCAGGAGCTTGCAGTCCAGCAACGCCGTAGTGGGTGAGGCCAGGGCAGTGGGGTCAGACCAGTGGTAGAACCCCAGCACTGTGCTGTGTGATTTAGGCAAGTGACTTCACCCCTCTGAACCTTTATTTCCTCCTCTGTAACATAGTCAACCATCCTCCTGGGGTTGTGTTTTGAGGATTAAGTAGGTTATGTCACACTAAGTCTTTGTCATTGTGCCTGGAATGTTCCAGGTGCTTAGTAAACAGGAACCTTTATTCATCACCTCCTCCCCATAGCTGGCAGCTGGAGGGGGTAGAGAAGAGCCCTTCCTGAATCCTGTAGTCCAGCCTCCTGACTCTATTTGACCTTCCCACCGTCAGTTAGGTGTCTGCTAGGTAGCTGGGTTCTGAGGGGCTGGGAGAGAACATGGCCTTGGACCCAAGGTAGTCGGGGGGTGGGCATGAGCCTCACAGATTCCTTCTCTGGAGACAGCTCATTCTGCCAGTACTTGCTAAGGGCCTGCTATGTGCTTGGAGCAGAGAATGTATTTGTGTGTGTGTGTGTGTGTGTGTGTGTGTGTACACATGTGAACGTGCTTGTGAGTCAGAGACTAACCTGGTCTCAGGAAGCTCTTGTTTGAGTCAACATGATACAACTATGTCATTGTTTTCTGTTGAGCTCTCTCTCTGTCTTTCTCTGCTTCTGTCTTTTTCTTTCTCTGTCATTCCTTTGTATCTGTGTCTCCCTGTCTTCCTATGCTTCTTTCTTTGTCTTTTGGTAACTAGCTGTCTTTGTATTAGTTAGGATAGGCCAGGGTTTGCTGTAGTAACAAACAAGCCCCATCTTAGTGACTTGGAACAACGAAGGATTGTTTTTGTTCATGTTTCACGTCGACCGTGGGTCAGTGGTGGGTGGGGGCCTCTGCTCCAGGCTGTCTTCACTCAGGGCCCAGGCTGAGGAAGCCTCCATTTCTCTTTCTACCCCTTTCTACTGGACGGAAAAGAACATGGGGAGTTGTGCACTGGCTTTAAGGCTTCCACCCAGAAGGGACACTCGTGCTCACATTTCATTGGCCAGAGCAAGTCAGTAACCAAAGTTCAGGAGGGCAGGGATGTTCCCGTAGGAGGCAGGGCTGGAGGGATTTGGTGAGCAGCTCTCATGACTGCTGTCGTCCCTCTTTGTCCCTGTCTCTCTGTCTCTGTCGTCACTTTGTCCTCTGCCTCTATTTCTGTCTCTGGTTCGGCTCCATCCGTCAACCTCTGTCTCGATCGTTTTCCGCAGAAGGTCTGACTTGGTTCGGGGACAGAGATGAGGCTTCCAGGTTTTTGGTGTGTGTGTGTGTTGGGGGAAGATTTGGGGGTTGCTGGTCACTGGAACAGAATCTAGCCTATCTTTACTCAATCGAGAAGGACAGAGAGACACAGATACAGAGAAAGTGATGACAGAGACAGACAGACGTGAACAGATTCTTCCCCACCTTTGCTGACACCTTTAGGGGATCCTGTGATTGCTGAAGTAAGTGGGCTTCGCTCACCCTCACGAATTTGGGAGCACTGATCCAAGGAAGTCCCCTGGCCCTGGCAGGACCCCAGGTCCACCTTGGTTCCCTCATGGCGGCACCCCCATCCCCTTCCCTCCTTGGCCTTGGCCTTGACCCCACCCTGCTCTGCCCCACACAGAACAAACCGTGGAAGAAGCTGAAGACGGTCCTGAAGTATTCACCCTTCGTGGTCTCCTTTCGAAAACACTACCCTTGGGTCCAGCTGTCTGGACACGCTGGTGAGAGCCGGGGGGCGGGGCGGGGGGCACACAGCGCTGGGCAGACGCCTGGGCTGAGGAAAGAGCTACAGAGCTGCTCTCTGGAGTTTAGTTTCCCCATCTGTACAGTGGGCTTGGTGACAGGGTGCACCTCGTGGGGCTCCTATGGGAAGTGCTTAGACCTGGGCTGGCCCATTCATACATCAGGGCTGAGGGCTGTTCCCTCTTATCCTGGTGTCGGGGAGAAAGTCCTCAACTTTGGGGACAAATGGGCCTGGGCTCAAATCCTAGGTCTGCTCTTTATTCGTGGGTGACCCTGGGCAAGTTACTTTCCCTCGCTGGGCCTCAGTTTCCTCATCTGTAATATGGAGATAATTGTGCCTCCCCGGCAGGGTTAACTGAAGGGTTAAAAAAATCAAAACGTACATCAAGATTGAGAGACAGGCCCCTCATAAATGGAAATTATCATTCCTCGTCCTCGCCCTGTGTCCAGAGCAGGGTGGGCCCCCAGTAAACAGCAGCTGTAAGGGTTTGCCCCAGGACCCAGCACAGTGTCTCCAGCACATAGTAGCACCACGCCCAGCATATAGCACTTTTTGTAAAGGGCTAGATGATAAATCAGCTAGTCAACTCTGCTGTTGCAGCGTGAAAGCAGCCATAGGTGATGCGTAAACATATGAGGGTGTCTGTGTCCCAATAAAACTTTATTTACAAAAACGGGCAATGGGCTGGACTAGACAAACTGTTCCCACCACCAAAGGGAGACAAGAAGGGAACTTATCTGCCTTGTTCATCCTTAGATCTGAGTCAGAGGAAAGGCAGGGCCCCCGAAACTATAAACTCAGGCCTGTCGTCTATATGTGTTCTAGTTACTATGGCTGAGTTTACAAAAACAAAAAATAGAAAACTTGAAACTAAAAAAAAAAAGTGGTTGAAAAAAAAACTTCATGGGGGCCGGCCCCGTGGCCAAGCGGTTAAGTTCGCGAATTCCGCTTCAGCAGCCCAGGGTTTCGCCAGTTCAGATGCCAGTTGCGGACCTAGCAGCATTCATCAAGCCATGCTGAGGCGGCGTCCCACACAGCAGAACTAGAAGGACCCGCAGCTAGAATATACAACTATGTACTGGGGGGCTTTGGGAGGAAAAAGAAAAAAAAAACGCAATGGAATAAAACAACCATTTTATTACACTCACAGGTTTTGGGTCGGGAATTCAGGCAGGACATGGCAAGGATGGCTTGTTCCTGCTCTGTGATATCTGGGAACTCAGCTAGGACAGCTCGAAGGCTGCAATCTGGAAATTTTGGAGGTTCATTCGCTCACACGCCTGGTGATTGATACTGGCTGTTGGCTGGGTCTCACTGGGGGCAGCTGGCTGGAAAGCCTATATGTGGCTTCTCTGCATAGTTGCTTGGGCTTCCTCACAGTATGGTGGCCTCGAGTAGCCAGATTTCTTATGTGGCAGCTCAGGACTGCAAGGGCTAGCGCCTCTGCTAATAAAGTGGAAGCTGCATGTCTGTTTATGACGTAGGCTCTGAAGTCACACAGTGTTGCTTCTGCCATAAGCCCTGCCAGAGTCAAGGGCAGAATTACCCTGTACTTCTTGATGGAGTGGGGAAATTCTAGAAGTGTGTGTGGGACAGGAGCTATTGTTGCAGCCATCTTGGGAAAATATAATCTGAAAATACAATCTGCTTCAATAAGAATTTGTAAGTCTAATCTATATTAACTATCTGCATGGGCCAGGAAATGCCAGATTTGTAAATGAACCTAAATAGGCTTCAGCAGTCAGCACTTTGGGGCTCCAGGCAGAGACAAATGCACATCTGCTCTGGAGAGTCGGGCTCTCAACTCAGATCTCACGAAAATTCCCACAGTTGATCCTGAGCTCACAATCCAAAATTAGAAAACAAATGAGGACACAGTCTGTTGTGAAGAGGACTTTGTTTCAACAAAGAGCAGAAATAGGCCCTTCCCTCAGCACCCCTGGCCCAGATCTTAATAGTTGCAGGGAGAGAGAAAAAACATGGCAGAAGGGTTAGGCAAGACGATGGTGGCCAGGATCTGATGCATATGGGAGATGGGGGGATTCGCTTGCTGATCCAGTTTCTGACCCTCTCATTGACTGTGCTGCTCATAGGGAACTTCCAGGCAGGAGAGGATGGTCGGATTCTAAAGCGTTTCTGTCAGTGTGAGCAGCACAGCCTGGAGCAGCTGATGAGCGACCCCCTGCGGCCTTTCGTGCCTGCCTACTATGGCACAGTGCAGCGGGACGGCCAGGCCTTCAACCAGATGGAAGATCTCCTGGCGGACTTCGAGGGCCCCTCCATCATGGACTGCAAGATGGGCAGCAGGTGGGGTCAGGAATAGCCAGGAGGCAGAGGTGGAGGGCGGTGGTGGGCATTTTTGAAGACAGTGCCAAGTCAATCTTCAAAGTGGTACCCGCGTACATTCCCACCGGCAGTGTATAAGAATTCTGGTTGTTCTATTTTGTCAGCAACACTGGGTATTATCTGTTTTATTAATTTTAACCGTTCTGCTGAGTGTCTCATTATGGTTTTCACTTCTATTTCTCTGATGACCAAAGAAGTTGAATGTTGATTGACCGTTTGGAAATCCTCTTTGGAAAAGTACTTATTTGAATATTTTGCCCATTTTTCTATTGTGCTGTCTGTCTTTTTCTTTTTGATATGTAATTCTTTATATATTCTAGATACAAATCCTTTGTTGGAGGGGCTGGCCCAGTGGCGTAGTGGTTAAGTTTGCGTGGTCTGCTTTGGCGGCCCAGAGTGCATAGGTTCAGATCCCAGGTGCAGACATACACATCACTCATCAAGCCACGCTGTGGTGGCATCCCACATACAAAATAGAGGAAGATTGGCACAGATATTGGCTCAGCGACAATCTTCCCCACCCCCCCCAAAAAAAATAATAATCCTTTGTTGGAGATACACACACATTGTCCAACTCTCCCATTTCACTCTCTTAATAGTGTCTTTTGATAAACAGAAGTGCTTTTTTTTTCTTGAGGAAGATTAGCCCTGAGCTAACTACTGCCAATCCTCTTTTTGCTGAGGAAGACTGGCCCTGAGCTAACATCCATGCCCATCTTCCTCTGCTTTTTACATGGGACACCTGCCACAGCATGGCGTGCCAGGCAGTGCCATGTCCACACCCAGGATCTGAACCAGTGAACCCCAGGCTGCTGAGAAGGGGAACGTGTGCCCTTAACTGCTGTGCCACTGGGCCGGCCCCTGAAGTACTTTGAATTTAGTCTAGTTTGTCAATTTTTTTCATTATGGTTAGGAGCTTTATGTTTAAGAAATCTGTGCACTCCAAGATCATGAAGATCTTCTCCTGTGTTTTCATCTTCAAGCTTTATTGTTTTAACTTTCCCATTTAGATCTGCAGTCCATCTAGAATTAATTTTTATTTGAGGTAGGGATCGAGGTTCATTTTTTTTTCCCATATGGAGATCCTATTGACCCAGCACCATTTATTTATTTTATTTTATTTTTTTAAGATTTTTTCTTTTTTCTTTTTTCTCCCCAAAGCCCCCCAGTACATAGTTGTATACCCAGCACCATTTATTGAAAAGACTTGCCTTTCCCTGCTGAATTGCAGTGGCTTCTTTGTCATAAATTGGGTGAATATACACGTGTGTGTCTGCCTGTGGACTCTGTTCTGGTCCATCGATCTATTTGTCTGTTCTTGTGCCACACGGTAGTTTTATAACGTGCTTCGATACCAGGGAGTGTAAGTCCACCACCTTTGTTCTCCATAATTTCCTTCGTCATGTCCTCTGTGTCCCAGGACCTACCTGGAGGAGGAGCTGGTGAAGGCGCGAGAAAGGCCCCGGCCCCGGAAGGACATGTATGAGAAGATGGTGGCCGTGGACCCCGGGGCCCCCACCCCCGAGGAGCACGCCCAGGGGGCAGTCACCAAGCCCCGCTACATGCAGTGGAGGGAGACCGTGAGCTCCACCTCCACCCTGGGCTTCCGGATCGAGGGCATCAAGGTGAGAGCCAGGAGCTGCTGGCCTGTCGCTAGAGGGCTGGGAACTAGATCTGAGGCAGGGCTTCTGGGAGAACGTGGGTTTCAGGGAAGGCTGGAAAAAAGCAAGACCAGGAGAGAGAGCAGGAGACTGCAGACGATGAAAAGACTGAGGCGGGGTGGGGGGATGGGGAGTGGCGTCCTGCTTCTCTCTCACCCCCACACCCATCATGACCAAGTTTAGTGTATCCATGTGTCTGAGCATCTCTTGATTCCATCTTCTCCCCTCCCTGTGGCCCTGTCCTAGTCTGGCCCTGCCTTCTCCTGCCCCAGCCTCCCTAAGCTCCCGGGCTGTGGTCCTACCCCCTCTGATCCACTGTCCCACACAGCAGTTAGAGGGGTCCTTTTACCCCCCCTCCCACCTTATGGAGAAAGTTTTCTTCTTTTTCTTTGGTAAATTAAGTCTAATTGTTTGAATAGGCGTTCACACAGTTCAAAAGTCAAATGATATTATAAAAAGGTATACAGGAGAATTTTCTCTCCCAGCCCTGCAGCTGTCCTTCTCATTCCAGCTCTGCACCCCTCACCTGCTCATGGGGAGCCCTTTATCAGTTTCTTATATTTCTTCCTGCAGACACCAACAAATGCAATTGCATATCCTAACTTTCCCTCCCTCTCTTACACCAAAGGTGGTGCACTACACACACTGATTGGCAACGTCCTGGAGAATTTCCCCCATCATTCCATAGAAAGTTTCCTCTTTCTTTCTTTCCTTTTTTTTTTTTTTTCATAGCTGCGGAATAGCTTTTTGTGGATGTGCCACAGTCCCCTATAGATGGCCACCTGGGTGGTTCCCATTTTTGCCATTACAAACAATGCATCAATGAGTCACTTTGTACATAAGACATATTGTAAATGTGTGGGTTTAGCTGTAGACTAGATGCCCAGAGCAGGACTACTGGGTCAAAGACTAAACGCATTGGGAATTCGGTTAGAGATTGCCAAACTCCTTTCATGGGTGTCGTACCACTGTGCATGCCGCCAGTGAGAGTGCCTCTTTCCCCACGGCCTCACCTGAGCCATCCTTCCAGGTTGCAAATCTGACAGTGTCATTCTCCTGTTCAAGACCCTTCCATGACCCCCTAGTATCCTCAGGAGAAGTTCCCTGGCCTCGAGGGCCCTCCGGGGTCTAGTCTCATCTCTCATCCCTCTCTTCCTCCTTGTTTACCTCAGGCCACAGTGATGCACTTTCATTTCCATGAAGGGGTCCCACTGTCTCGTGCCACTTGGCCTCTGCACATGCTGTTCCCTCTGTCTGGACTTATCTTCCCTCTACTGTTCCCCTGATTGACTCCCAGTCATTTTCCTGTCTCCTTTTAAATTTTACTTCCTCCAGGAAGCCCTGTTTGATTTCCGTCCTACTAGATCAGGGCCCCCTCTCTACCTCCTCATAGCTTCCTGTTGTTGTTGTTAGTACCGTTGAGTAAATTCTGACTCCTGGCAATCCTGTGGACAGCAGAGTGGAACCCTGCCCGGTCTTTTTGGACCATCTTCTCACCTTCTGGCATTGTATCAGTCAATGCTTTGCTGCTATTGATAGAGTTTTCATGGCCAATTTTTTCGGAAGTGGGTGGCCAGGTCCTTTTCCTAGGCTGTCATAGTCTGGAAGCTCCACTGAAGCCTGTCCACCATCGGTGACCCTGCTGGTATTTGAAATACTGGTGGCATAGCTTTCAGCATCACAGCAACACACAGCTGCCACAGTCTGACAACCGCCAGACAGATGGTTCCCTGACCAGGAAATGAACCCAGGCCACAATGGTGAGAGCGCCGAATCTTAACCACTAGACCACCGGGGCTGGCTCATAGCTCCCTATACTCCTTCATTCTTTTTTTTTTGGAGGAAGATTAGCCCTGAGCTAACTGCTGCCAATCCTCCTCTTTTTGCTGAGGAAGACTGGCCCTGAGCTAACATCCGTGCCCACCTTCCTCTACTTTATACGTGGGATGCCTACCACAGCATGGCTTGGCAAGCGGTGCCATGTCTGTACCCAGGATTTGAACTGGCGAACCCCAGGCCTCCGAAGCGGAACATGGGTACTTAACTGCTGCGCCACTGAGCCTGCCACTGCTTCATTATGCTTATCTCCTTTTGTGATGATCTTATTCAATATCTGCCTCCCTCATCTGACTATGTCTATCCTGTTACCTCCATGTTACCAATGCCCACACGGTACCTGGCACAGAATGGCAGAATGACTCAGGTGGCTTCTCTGTGCCCCTCTCAGATATAAAAAGTAGCATTGGTCTCCTTTATCAGGTGCTTCCTTACTATGTGCCAGGCACTGTGCTATGCATCCTACACATCCGGTTTCCTCTAATTCTTACACAGCTTTAGCAAGTGGGTACGAGCACAGTTCCCACTTTCCAGATGAGGAAACTGAGGCTGAGACAGGTGAAGTGACTTGTTTCAAGCTGCCCAACTAGGAAGTGGCAGAGTCATGATTCAAAGCCCACTTGGCTAGACTGGCTCAACCAGGGGGTTCAAGGTGAGAGCTGGAAGGACTGGTTGCTCAGAAGTGTGACTTTGGCTCAGTTGAGCTGGGCTGAGCAGTTGGGCTGACTTCCCCCGAACAGCAAGTAAGCGTGGAGGCAGGGCGATGGCCCCAGGAGGTGCTGGTGGCTGCTGGCATTGGGCATGGGAAGGAGAAGGCATGACACTGTGCCTTCACCCCTTGCCCTGCAGAAAGCCAATGGGACCTGCAACACCAACTTCAAGAAGACGCAGGAGGTGGAGCAGGTGACAAAGGTGCTGGAGGACTTTGTGGATGGGAACCATGGACTCCTGGTGAGTGGGTCACCCATGCCCCAAACTTAGCAGCTTGGGACCACCACCATCATGGTTGCTCCCAAGTCAATGGGCTTTTACTTTGGGCTGAGGTTGGCTGATACTGGCTGGTGTTGCCCACCATCTTTGGTCACCTAGGGGCTTGGCTAGGCCTGGCTGGTCTAGGATAGTCCTGCTCACACGTCTGGCGGCTAGCTCGCTGTCTCGGCTCATGACTTGGCCACATGTCTCTCATGATCCAGCAGGCTAGCCTGGGCTTGTTCTCAGTGTGGAAGCAGGTGGCCAAGAGAACAAGTGAAAACGCAAGACCCCTTGATGGTTAGGCTCAGAATGGCCACCATCATTTCTGCCATGTTCTATTGGCCAAAGCAAGTCCTATGACCAAGCCTAGATTAAACGGGAGCAAACTCCACCTCTTGGTGGGAGGAGCTGCTAGGAATTGTGGGTATCACGTAACCTACCAACCACACTCTTTTCTGTGCCACCCTGATGCATCCGACCCCCCAGCCCCATCCCATTTTCCCCATGGCTCCCCTTATCCCATCCTGGCTGGGGTCTGCCCACTCCTTTTGGGGTATGGAACGAGGTCAGGTCTCAAGGTGAGTAAGGACCCACAAGGTCCCTGTGCTAACCAAGAAACCCTCCCTCTCACACACAGAGAAAGTATGTGGCTCGCCTGGAAGACCTTCGTGAGGCCCTGGAGAACTCGCCCTTCTTCAAGACCCACGAGGTGCGAGCCCCGGCCACCATGGGAGCAGACGGCCCTGTCGGGGTGGGGGGGACTGTCGGGGTCCAGGTCAGGTGGCACTGAGGGGAAACTGCTGACAGAGTTACAGGCCACAGCTGTAAAAAGGAGGCCCCAGGTTTGGGGGTTTGCCTTTTTGGGGTAGGCAGCACAGGGGATTTCTGGGAGGTGGGACAGTTAGGAGCACGGACTCGAGCCGGGTGGCCTGGGATGAAGGCTGGTTGACCCTGGGCGTGTGAACTACCCTCTCGGGCCTCGGCTTCCTCCTGACATGGGGAAGAACAGTAGTGCTTTCTTCACGCGGCTGCTGAGGCGTGAGACGAGCGAAGAAGTGCTTTTACCTCCTAGCTCTTGCAGCTAATTTATCATCTCAGTTAGTTCCAGTTACTGTTATCTGCCTTCCTTGTTTGGTGGCTCGCCCCTTCCCTTTCCCTTCTCCCTCCCTTCTGCAGCTGCGTCTCTTTGGAAACATTCATCACTCTGGGCCTGTCTCAGAAAGTCTGTGAGGTGGTGAGGTCACCGCCTGTGTCCTCTCCAAGCTCCTCTGCCATCAAGCCCCTCTCTCCTCTCTTTCCTGATATCACTCACTTCTGAAAGAGCACTGATCTGGGGTTCAGGCCGGCTTGGGGTCAAACCCCAGCTTTGCCCTCCCCAGTCGCCTGGGCCTGGGCAGTGGTCCCACGGGCCTGTCTGCTGAGCTGCATGCTGGGGTGACAGGAGCACCTGCCTCCGGGGCATGGGGGAGGTTATGAGGGTGAATGTAGTGCAGGCCCAGCCCATAGTAAACCCTCAGTGTGTGCCAGCTGTTATTGCCACGTTTGTTATCAAACGTCACCCTCGTAGTCCTTGTCACTGCTTTCCGGCTTTGTATGCAAGTCACAAAGAGGAGGCCAGGGGACTGCATCTCTTCTGTCTTCATGTTTGGTTTCACCTGCTTAGTGACTTAGTACTTTAAAAAAAGAGTTTAAACATTTAAAACGTGAGATTTCACACCAAAATTGGGATTTCCAGTTTCCCTCGGCACACTGGGAGACGTGGCAACACAGGGCCCCTCGCCGTGTGCCCACAGCCGTCCAGAGCTGGGCGGTGCCTGCCTCTTCTCACCTGCCCGTCTGCCCAGTCATCTGGGTTCTCTGGGAGCAGTGGTGATTGAAGCCTGACTAGAATAAGCGAGGGGCTCACAAACCTGGAGTTAGTTGAAGGGAAGGAACATATTGCTAATCAAAAAAAGAAAAACAGCATCTACTGAGGGCTGTGTGCCCAGCACCACAGGGCAACTTAGGAGCGTGTGGATTGTGGAATGCCGCCAACGACCCCAGGAGGTTGGGGCTGTTCCCGTCACCCCATTCTACAGATGAGGAAACCGAGGCCTGGAGAAAGGAAGCCACTTTGCTTGGGGTCACCAGCAGCAATCTGCTGGGGCTGAGGAGTTGCTGCCCCTTTCTGTGGGGTGAGCATTATCCACTTCCTTAGTATGACCCCCCCAACCTCCTGCCAGGGCTCTTGTGACCCACCCAGGATCCTGCAGGCATGTGAATTTGTACCCCAGCCTGAAAAAGGATGTGTGTTAACCTTTGTTGTGAGTTTGTTATACTGGCAACTGTTCTGAGAGTTTTATATGGATTAATTCATACATAAAAATATGCACAGCAACCTTTGAGGTCGATGGTGCTATTATTCCAGTGCAGAGATAAGGAGAGGTTAAGTCACCCACCCAAGGCCACAAAGCCAGTAAATGGCAGAGCCAGGACTTGAACCCAGGCAACTGAGTTCCAAAGTTCATGCTGTCAGCTACCCCCCTCAGCTGCCTGTGGGGAAGGGACCTTGACCCGGGCCTGTGCCTCCCCCTAACCTCCGGCCTCTTCCCCTGCAGGTGGTAGGCAGCTCCCTCCTCTTTGTGCATGACCACACCGGCCTGGCCAAGGTCTGGATGATCGACTTCGGCAAGACAGTGGCCCTGCCTGACCACCAGACGCTCAGCCACCGGCTACCCTGGGCTGAGGGCAACCGTGAGGACGGCTACCTCTGGGGCCTGGACAACATGATCTGCCTCCTTCAGGGGCTGGCTCAGAGCTGACCCGCTCGCCCCCCACCATGTTTATTTATTGGATGGTGCCTGTCTGGCTGGAAGAGCCTGAGATGCACGGGGCCTGAGGTTGGCCACGGGGGAGCTGGCATCCAGGCATGGGAGAGGTGGTTGTACACCTCACAAGACCGGAGTGGAAGATCTGCAGGGCCTCGGAGACTGGGTAGCACCTGGCCCTTTCATGGTACAGGGGTTGTAAAGAACAGAGAGGGGGCCTGACAGATTGGGTCTGCTGACCAGCCAGGAAGGCTCCTGAGGGGCTGCCGGAGGCCACAGCTAAACCAGGTGCCCCGAGAGAACACAATGCAGGTGCTGCAGGTACACGTGTGACCTGGCGCCTGTCAGTGCATGAAGAACTGTAATCACTGCCTCCTTGTCAGCCCCCTCCCAGCTGGAAGCTGGCTCCCTGAGGCCAGGGACCGGTCAGCTTCGTCTGTGGTGTCCCAGAGAACTAGACATTTGTGAACCAATGCTGGAGCCGCTCGTCCGCCTAGAATTACAGCCCCATCTCTTCATCTGGGGGCTGTTCCAGGGCTGTGGGAGGCTCTGAGGAAGGGCTGACACCACGGGACCTCTCCGAGAGCTGACACTGCTGGGTGGTGCCCGGCTCACTCTGTCCTGCCCTCCCTTCCTCCTGGGAGAATTCTGCTGACCCTCTGCAGACCAAAACCACAACCACATCCCACGCCAGCAGTGTGACCAGCACAAGCTTTCCTCGAGCACAGTGCAGCCTCACTTTCTCCTTCCTGGCCGACTGCAGTGGCACACAAGGCTTTCCAAAAGGTCAGGAAGCAGGGCTGCATTCCTCCGGAGGGCCCCCATCCCTGAAAAGTGCCCAGCTCAGGCCAGGGGTGCAGGGTGGGGCCGCTGACCAGGACTGCAGGCTTGCAACTTGGTCCCAGCCCAAGATCCCAGCCCCCTGAGGTGTGGGTGATGGCCTTCTGTCCCCTCCTCCTGCCCGTCACTTTGGCTTCCTGGCCCACAAGGCTGGGCCAGGGTGGGGGGTGGGGGACAGGCACCTCCCTCTCCCCAAGGCTCTCACACTGTCTTCTGGGCCTGCGGTGCGCTCCTTTTCTACTGACCTTTATACTTATTTATACGAGACAGTAGTTGTTAGATGGGGCAGCGTCGGGAACAGGAGGCAAAACTGCCTCACTGCCTTCTCCCCCGTGACGACCCCCCAATAAACAGGACATTCAGAGTCAACTTTGTGGCGTTTTTCCTTTTGCATCGGGGTGTGCGGGCTCAAAGCTCCTGATCTGAGCCTTAGTGCCAGGTGGGGTAAGGGGACAATGATCCGTCTGGGGTAAAGGCAGGCTCGGCATGGGCTGTCCGGTCATCAGTGGTTACTGAGCTGTTACTCTTGTGCTTGGCTCTGTGCCGGACGATGCAGGAGACACAGTGATCACTAGGCAGCTCCAAGCTCTGCCCTCAGCGGCTCCCAGGCCAGTACACCTGTCAGTGCCAACCAATGTCAGGGCTGGGATGGGGGACACCACACTTCTGGTTAGAAACACTACACTGAACCTTTGCTCTGGCTAAGACTCTTTGCTGGGCACCGGGGACAGAGCAGTGACCAAGACAGATTTCTCCCTCTCCCTCCCCTTTCAGAGTAAAGGCAACAAGTATTCACTAAACTGATAATTGCTCTACGTATATATCTGTATGGGTACTAACTCCCTGGTTTGAATCTTGGCCCTGGGACTGGCCAAGCCACGTGACCTTAGGCTGGTGGCTGCACTTCTCCTGGCTTCAGTCTCTCATCTGGAAGACGGAGAGGATCTAGCACCTTCCTTACAGGCCTGGAGGATTTCATGGCTTAACACAGGTACGGGGGTTGGCACGTAGTAAGTGTTCTCAGAAGGATTTGCTTGTTGTTTTTAAATCAGAAGAACACAGAGATGGGAGAGGGGCCCAGCCGGGGCTGAGGGCACCTTCCCTGAGGAAGTGACAGCCATGATGGGGCAGTTAAGGAGTTAGCAGAGGGCTGCAGTGGGGTACGACAGGGGCCTGACAGGCCAGTGTGGCTGGTGGCAAAAGTGTGAGGAAGAACGGCCTAGGACAAGGAGAAGCGAGCTGAGGCTGGGAGAGGTCAGTCCCTATCGTGTGAGGAACAAGGAGCTGCTAGAAGCTTCTCTGGTGGAGAGTGGGAAGATCTGGTTGGTGTTTTTTTGCTCCCTCAGCCCTGGCTCCATGTGAACAGCCACGGGGCAGCAGGGGGTCCAGTGGGGGGGCTCCTGCAGATGACCAGAGAGAGGACAGTGGTCTAGAAGGGGGGGGGTCACCAGTGAGAAACGGATGGGTGCAACATCGAGGTGTGATGGACAGGACATGGGGTCTGAGCTGTCATCAGTCTCCCCTGGAGAGAGGGAGCTGGTCTGTCAGGCTCCTGGCTGTAACCCCAGCCTACACAGTAGGTGCTCAATACTGGGGGGATGGGCTTGGCGGGGGGGGGAGTGGGGATAATGCCAGGATTGGGACTGGATGGACTGGGGGGGACCCTGCATGAAGGATCTCTGGCTGGAGGTCCTCAGAGATCCAACCCAAACCCTTGGGCTGTCATACAAAACAAGAACCTGGGGAGCTCTTCAAACAGTGACAGAGCCAGGCTGTGGCTGGGGCCCGGTCCCCTGGTTCAGGGCTGCAGCAGGCTTGGGGCTGGAGTCCTGTGGTCTGAGGAGCAGGGCCTGGCCACAGAGGCCGGCTTGCACCCCACCAGCAGGCACCACATACTCCCGGCCATCGGCGGCCCTCGTGGGCGAGAAGTCCGTCAGCTGCAGGTTGCTATCCCGGACTTGGTCGTAGTCCCACAGCTGGTAGTGCCAACTCTTGCCCTGCTTGGAGAGAAGGTAGACAGCTCCTGGCGAGCCTTCCTCCGGCAGAGATGGTGGCTGGTGGGGCATGCCAGGTGCTGGGTGGAAGAGGCCTGGCAGGTCAGGGTCCTCAGCATAGCTCAGGCCTGGCACATGCTGCACGCCCAGCAGGACCCCTGGGAGGAGACGGGGAGGCTGTGAGTGGGAGCTGAACCCTGACCAGGTGCTGGGGCTCACTGAGTCCCCCCACAGCCCTTCAGAGTAGGTGTTGCCTCGATGCCCACGTTACAGAGAAGTCGGGGGCCAGCAGGCAGGGCTGAGATTGGACCCAGGGTGTCTGGCTCCAGAGCCGTAGACATTTAAGTCTTGCCTCCCACAGCCTGTTAGCACAGGGAGGTGAACAGGCAGCATTAAACAGAGCAAACAGGGCTGGCCTGGTGGCGCAGCAGTTAAGTTCACACGTTCCGCTTCTTGGCAGCCCAGGGTTCACTGGTTCGGATCCCGGGTGTGGACATGGCACCGCTTGGCAGAAGCCATGCTGTGGTAGGCGTCCCACATATAAAGTAGAGGAAGATGGGCATGGATGTTAGCTCACGGCCAGTCTTCCTCAGCAAAAAGAGGGGGATTGGCAGTAGTTAGCTCAGGGCTAATCTTCCTCAAACAAACAAAAACAAACAGAGCAAACAGCTGTTTGCATCAAGAAAAAGACGCTCAGAGAGGAGGCCTCAAGGCCAAAGATACAGGCCACCGGACACATGCAAATCCGTCCTTCTTTCAGGCAGGTGGAATGACGACAATGCTGATCACAGCTAATGCTGAGACGGGTAACGTGCCAGGCACCATTGTACAAGTTTTACATGTTCTGCCTAGGAGGCAGGCCAGTGAGGTGGCTACTACTGTCACCTTGATTTCCAGATAGAGAAATGGAAGGCCAGAGTCAGAGCCTGAAAGTGGCTGGCCCGGGCCTGCAGCCCAGACTGTCTGATCCTAAAGTCTGTGCTCAGAGCTTGTTTGTGGAAACCCCGACTGGCAGACAGTGAGGCACCTGCTGTCCGCCAGGGCCCTGCTAAGGACCCTGCGGGGACAGGGATGACCCAGCCTTGGTCCCTGCCTCGAGGGACTGGGGAAGTGCCAGTGCAACGGTGAGACTGTGAGGAGGGGTGGAGAGGGGCTGGGGAGATGCAGGTGAGGGCTTGGGGTGCAGGTGTGGAGGACTCACCTGCACTCACTGCCCAGTGGGCCTTGCAGCCCCTCCTCTGACATGGCTCGTGGTTGAAGTCCTCGTCGTAGCTGGCGCTGGGGTCAAGGTCAAAGCTGTGGTGTGGCCCTGGGACCCACCCTTCGCTCTCCCCACCCTGCTCTCTTCATGGCCTTGGGATACGGGATAAGCAAGGGATGTCCGGCGACAAGGTGACGCAGGACATGGTCTCGGTTGGGACCTCCCAGGCCACCGCAGAGCAGCTCCGCCTGGCAACCCAGTGCCTCCTGGGCCAGCCTGCCCATGTCGGCCACTGCAGACAAAAAGCAGACACAGAATGAGAAATCACTGCGTGCCTGGCACCATGCCAAGGGCTCTCCAGGGACTGACACCTCTAACCCTCACCATGACCATCACCTGTTTGCACAAATGCAGAAAATGAGGTACAGAGAGGGTAAGCTGCTTGTCCAGGGCCACACAGCAGGAGGTGGCAGAGCTGAGCTGGGAACCCGGGCAGCCTGACTTGAGTCTACCTTCTAACACTTGGCTCTACTGGGTGGGGAGGAGAGCCTAAGGAATGGAATAAGGGCCCCTAACGCGCCTGGCAGTGTCCCACTCAGCCTCTACAGCCCTTTCCTCTCCACCCAGCTTGCGACCCTTCTACACTCAACTCACCAGAGAACATCTCCCCCTGGGCTGTGTAGCCTCTCTCCATGGCCATCTGCACGAGTCTCTCCAGGGGGATGCCGCTGGGGGGCACCAGAAGAGTGCCTGCCATCCACAAGGCCACCAGTCCGCACCTGGGGAGAGCCAGGCCCAGCCCCTCAACCCCTAAGTCACGTCTTTACTGGGCCCCCTCTGCCCTGGAAGCTGGCAGGTGGGGAACAGGATTGCTGCCCTGGGGGAGCTCCCCTCCTCTCTCTCAGGCCAGGTGGGGACACCTGACCCCTCTTCACGAGAAAGAGAATGGCCAAGGCCTGGGCCCAGGGCTGGAGGGCTGCAGGCGGGGTGGGAGGGTGGGCAGAAATGTCACCTGGGCTTCCAGGAGGAGCAGGTGCTGAAGTGGAGTTAGAGATGAGGCTCTGGGTCCATCTGTCCACTCACCTGCTCATTGGTTCCAGTTCTGTTTATGATGCAGGCACCCAGGACCCTGACTTGGTAAGTTCCCCCCTTTCCCTCCTCCTCCTCCCCAGGCTGCCTCCTCCCACCCCCCAGGGTAAATCCTCAGAAGCACAGCAAAGGCAGGGGCTCGCAAGACCGGTGGCCAGGGCGCTGGAGTTCCGCCACAGGGCACGTACTGAGGGCCTTCTTGGATGAGGGAGGGCAGCTCGGCACAGAAGAGGATCCACCGCAAGTCACTTCTGAAACTGGATCAGAGCCACACTCGGGTCACGCGGGAACCAGCTCCCAGAGCCCCCGCTGGAGGTCTGGCTGGGAGTGGGGCATCAAGGGACGCTGAAGAGGAGGAACACAGGCCTGGCAGTCCTGAGGCCCGAGGGCCGCTCCAGGCTCTATCGCTGACCACTGACGAGGCACTTCCCCTTCCCGAGCCTCAGTTTCCTCATCTGCTCAATGGGAACCATCCTTCCACCTGCTGCTCCCTGCTCTTCAGTTAGTGAAGGGGCAAAGAGCAGACTGCAAAGGGGCTGCAAATCCCTTAATCCAGCCTTGAGTAAAACCAGAACATGCTCCAGGCCTAAAGATCGCCTTCATAACGAGCCCTTGCAGGCCTGTCCAGCCCCTCCCCCCCACCGCCCACGCACACTGCTCCCAGGATGCCCATCCCACCCCTCCAGGGCTCCTGAGGGGCTGGGTGAAGCACTTATACTTCTATTCCAAGGCAAGGCTGGTGGGGACACCCCACCCTCCTGATGAGAGCAGGCCATATCACCATACACGGTTAAAAGTGTGGACCCCTGTTGCCAGAGTTCAAACTGGGCTCTTCCTCTTCTAGGCACTGTGGCTAAGTGACTTCACTTCTACGAGCCTCAGTTTTCTCATCTGGAAAATGGGCTAATAGTTCCTACCCCTTGGAGTTGCTGAGCAGATTAAATAAGAACTTAAAAACACTCAGCACAGTGCCTGATGTGTGCAGGGCACACACAGCGGATGCTGTTATTTGCATCAAATTTGCCTCACTATGGCTGGGGCACTTAGGGCAGATTAATAACTTGTCTGGAGAGCTGGAAGTTTCCTCGAGGAGTCTGGGCAAGTCACTTCTCCCTCTTTCCCTCAGCCAGGCAATCGTTACACGGGGTCCCCACAGCCTGAGCCCAGGTCTAGCCCCCTCCCCTCCCACCTGGGCCCCCAGATTCCAGTGTCACCACCTCCACTCCCCGCAGGTGGCCTCCCTTCCTGTATGAGGCCCTCCACGGCTCCCCGGGGCCCTCAGGACAGTCTAGCTTCCTTCACGTGCCCGTCCTGCCCTGCCCACCTGTGAAACCCCATCTTCGCCACTTCCCCTGTTCCGTTACAGAACATGTTTGCAGGTTCCTCAACAGAACAAGTCTTCCTCTCACTCTGGGTCTCTGCACAGGCTGCTTACTCTCATCACACAGCCCTGCAGGACTTGCTCAACAGCACTCGGGGCTCCCCTTCTCCAGACAGGCCCCACGGACCCCCAGCCTGGGTCGGGCAGTCCCTCTGGGTGCCCTCATCACAGCTCTGACCACGCTGGGCTGCCCCTGTCCCGTGGAGGGAGGGATCTGTCTCTCACTGGCCTGCTGAAGGGTCTCAGGACACGGCTGGAGCAGCCAGACTGTTTGACCTTGAGGGAATGGGAACCCCCAAGAGGAGAGGGCTCAAGTGATCTGGGCACAGGTGGGTTGGCGAGACCCTGTGCGGGTGGGGTGGGGCGGGGCACGGGGACCCTACCGGTCCTTGTGCAGCTTCAGGAGCCTCTTGACGTCCTCTCTGCCCCTGGGGACTGGGCCGGCCTTCTCCAAGGCCTCCTTCAGGAGCCGGCTCTTCTCCAGGCCGTAGACGTGAGGGGGGGCAACCCCTGGGGCGGTGGGTGGAGGTGGCAGTGGGGGTGGCGGGGGAACCGGGGCCTCAAGACTCGAGGAAGGGGGTGGAAGAGCTAAGTCGGGGAGATGTGGGGGCAGGGGAGGAGGTGGCAGGATGGGGGCCTGGGGTGCAGGCGCTTTTGGAGGAGGGGCTGGGGGCTCTGGAGGAGGAGGGCATGGAGAAATCATTTTGGGGTCTATGGCATGGGTTGGAAAATCGAGAATGGGAGAGGGAAGGATCCTCCAAAATGAGTTGGTCTCAGGGATGGAGATTGAAGCTTTTAGAGCTGAGTTCCCGAATTTGAGGGCTGAGCAGTCATGAAAAGAATCAGGGTAAAACTGGGACCATGGGAGCCGGGATGGCGGCTGACTCAAATCAGGAGGGATCTGAGGGTTAAGCAGGGTGGGGTCCTTTCATCCGGAGCCAGATTTGTGGTACAGAGCTGGCTGCAAGCCTCGGGGAGGGAAAGGGAGTGGGGGTTAACTTACTATCCGGGCTAGATATGGAAACTTGGGGGGTCAATTTTGGGATATGAAGGCTCAAATTTGGGGTGAGGCACCTAAAGGGTGGGATTTAGAAACCCAGGGCTGCAGCCTGGGGAGTTCAGGCTCCGTAACCCCTCACATTCCCAGGCCCGAATTCAGAACCTTGGCTGACCTTTGAGTCAGAGGTCAAAAGGACACCTGGCAGGAAAACCAGCCTAGTGGTGGAGAAGGTCCTGGAATCAGAGCGCCACAGGAAAAGTCTTGTGGGCTGGGGAAGGCTCAGAACGCGGAGGGCGCTGGGAGCCGCGATACCGCCGGCACAGGGAATGGAAGAAAAAGACGCCTCCGCCTTCCCGCAAAATGGCGGCAGCAGCACACAACCTTTCCCACGTCACGTGGTAGGGCTCGCAACTCGGGCCCGCCCCTTCAGCGGTCACGTGACAGAGAGGGCGGAGAGGTGGGGCTTCCAAAGGACTGCCTCCGGAAGAGACGCGTCCCGATTGGCGAGAAGCGCGTGAGGGGGCGTAGCCATCACTGATTGGTCCGTAGCCCCGGGCACAGCAGAAGGCGGAGGGTTTGCGGGGAGTGGGCGGGGCTTTCCTGCTGAGGCGGGAATCCAAATGCCGTTTCGATTGGCAAGATCTGGGCCCAGGGGCGAGACTTACTCTAATTGGCCAAGCTACCGAGTGTCCGCGCGGGGATTGGCTTGCAGAAAGACAGAGGCGGGGCCAGGAGAGGAAGCTCAGTGACCGGCGCTCAGAAACGTAGCAGGCGCCGCTTGCGGGAGCTGCGGTTCTGTCGGTGAGTAATCTATGGGTCAGGAGGTATTCGACGCCGGGCGGGCGTATCGCTTGGCTCCCGGGCCTTCCTGCGCCTCGTGTGGGGAAACTATTTTCCCGCTGCGCGAGGCCAGGGCGCCACAAAGTCATCTCTCCTTCCCCAACGGGCTCTTACATCCGGGCTTTTTCTCCTGGGCTGCCCTCTGAGCGCTTGGGCCAATGGGAATCGCCACTTAGAACGCTCCGCCTACTGATCGCGTAGAGCATGCTGGGACTCGTAGTAGCGCTTTCGAGAGTTCCCTCGCACGCGGGGAGGAGAAGCGGTGTCTTGCGTTCGCTTTGTTTCCCGAGCTTCGCTTGTCTCTTCCCTCCTCCACGCCCTACCTGACTTCCTCCTGGGAGGAAGATCTCTAGGCAGCCCGCGTTGGGGCAAAAGATTTGGAGAAAGCCAGGGCTGAGGTTGCCTTCTTCACTTTTTCAGCCCTACCTCACTCCATGGCAGTTCCCGAGACCCGCCCCAACCACACTATTTATATCAACAACCTCAACGAGAAGATCAAGAAGGATGGTGAGTTCTCGTAATAGTCCAGACTCCGGGCTGGCCCGCAGGAGCCGGCCCCCTCTTCCATCCCCGGTATCCGCCTGTCTTCCTCAGCCTTCTCCAGCCAGACTGTTAGAGTTGACCCCTCGGCCTTTGCACGTGCTGCTTCCTCTGTCTTCACCACTCCCTCCGCGCATCTCACACTCGGGCACGGCACGGTAACCTGGTCACTGTTGCTCATCCTTCAGGGTTTCGGCTTACAGGACCCCTCCTCCAGGAAGTCTTCCCCACCCCCTTTCCCCTCAGGTGCCTGCCTCTGACTTCCCACAGGCCCTGGACATTCCCCCTTCGCCCAGATCGTTCTGGGCTGTCATGGGGCTGTCTCTCCACTGGCCTCTGAGCTTCATGAGGGTAAGAATTGGGACTGCCCTGGTCACTGTTGTGTCCTCAGTGATGAGCCCAAGAAAAAAATGTTTTGTTCCAAAGTGAAAATGACTATTAATACTTTAATTTTTAAAAATGCGAAGAATAATCGTGATGGCCAGCACTCTGCCGGGTGCTGATATCGGAATCTTGATCACATTTAATTTTCACAGCAGTCCTGCAGGAAGGAGCTATTATTCCCATTTCTTAGATTAGGAAATTGAGACTCAGGGGTGATGTGACTTGTCCAAGGTCACACAGCAAGGAAAAGTGACTGAGGCCACCAGTGTGGAATTCTGCTAAAAGAATTGATTCTTTTTTATTTTTATTTTTTTGGTGAAGAAGATTGGCTCTGAGTTAACACCTGTTGCCAATCTTCCTCTTCTTTTTTTTTTCTATTCCTCAAAGCCCCAGTACCTAGTTGTATATCCTACTTGTAAGTCATTCTAGTTCTTCTATGTGGGATCTGCCACGGTATGGCCTGATGAGCCGTGTGTAGGTCTGCGCCCAGGATCTGACGCTGGATCCAGCCCTGCAAACCCTGGGCTGCCAAAGCAGAATGTGCGAACTTACTCACTCCGCCCTCAGGCTGGCCCCAGGACTTGATTCTTGACATCCAACATACTGTTCCATTTTTTCCAGCGAGTTTTTACCTTTATTGAAGCTCACTTTCTGTATTTGAAAACTGGGCAAAACATAATACCTGCTTGGCGTGGATGTTACGGGGATTACATTAGCTAAATCTCCGTGCAGCCCTTGTTTTTATGGTACCTGGCAGTTAGCAGGGGCTGGATGAAGGTTAGCTCCCGTCATCACCTCGAGAAAATTGTCGGGAGAACCGAAGGAGCTTGCTGGGATTAAGTTTCAGGTTACCAGTAAAGTTGCTGTTGAAAACAACAAGCCACGTAAAGCCCCTATGTGCTTTCTAGCATCATGCCCAGCCAGCACCCTGCAGGGCTGGGCATGCACTGGTGGCTCAGACAGTCCTGGTCCTGCCTTCATGGAGGAATTCGTTCATGAAATTCATTCATAGAAAGAGGGATTCATTCAGCTTCGTAGAGGAGGAGACATTCTGGAAGAGTGTTCCTAACCTGGACCAGCATGTGCAAATAGCTGGGGCCCAAGGAGAGCTGGGGCATTCTGGGAACTACAGGTAATCTGGTGTCCCTGAGGCCTAGAGGAGCAGCTTCCAGGGAGCCGTGACCTGGTGGCTCATGGGGCCCTGTGAGCCGGGTGCAGCATGGGACTTCGTCCTGAGGGCATCGGGAGCCAGGCAAGGGATGCAGTCAGTCGTGAAAGTTCTTCCCAACTGCGGAAGGTGAACTTGGGTGGGCGAGGGAGGACACTGGGGAGAGGCCCAGAGTCCAGTGGGATGACTGAGGCCCCGGCTGGGGTCATGGGGATGGAGGAGAGAGACAAAACCCAGAAATTTCGGGGCTGGCTCCACGGCCGAGCGGATAAGTTCGTGTGCTCCACTTCCGTGGCCCAGGGTTTCACTGGTTCAGATCCTGGGCATGGACATGGCACTGCTCATCAGGCCACGCACGCTGAGGCGGCGTCCCACATAGCACAACCAGCGGCACTCACAACTAGAATCTACAGCTATGTACTGGGGGTCTTTGCGGAAGAAGAGAAAAAAAAAGATTGACAACAGATGTTAGTGCAGGTGCCCATCTTTAAAAAAAAAAAAGCAAACAGAAATATCACCGGGAGAATTTTGGTTAATTGCTTCAAAACACCCTTGTGGGGCCGGCCCCGTGGCTGAGTGGTTACGTTTGCGTGCTCTGCTTCGGCAGCTCAGGGTTCGCCAGTTCAGATCCTTGGCGCACACCTAGCACTGCTCATCCAGCCGTGCTGTGGCAGATCCCACACAAGAACTAGAAGGACCTACAACTAGGATGGACAACTAGGTACTGGGGCTTTGGGGAGGGAAAAAAAAGAGAAAAAAGAAGATTGGCAACAGGTGTTAGCTCAGGGCCAATCTTCCTCACCAAAAAGCATTAAGAAAAGAAAATCTGGCTTCCCCCTGAACCCCACTTGCCCTGCCTACACACACATTTTCATTTCTTCCCTCCCCTAGAATGTCTTTCACTAGCCGTTTGAGCTCAGATACCTTCTTTGCGTAAGATCGGTCCCCTTTTCCAGCCCAGGCGGTAGGAGAGGTCCTTCCTGAGTCTAGTTTGACTTCCGCTTGCTGTCCAGTGAGGAGGCATCTTGCTAGTGAGCTGCGGTGACACTGGACTCAGGTGGACTTGGCTCTTCCCAGCTCTGCAGGGGTTTCCCGGCACCCTCGGGACACCCCTCCTAGGCCCGTGATAAACATCAGATCCTGCTTCCATCTTGGTAAAACGGAGACGGTTCAGTTGCTCCCTCGTGGGGCTGTTGTGAGATTTAATGAAGTTACTTCCATCAAGCGCTTCATGGTGTCTTTTTCCTTGGAAATGTTTGTGAAGTTTGTGTGCTGGAGCCTGTGCTGAGCGTGGGGATGCTGTGTAAAACAAATTGGATGGGCTGTAGGTCTTCAGAAGGAGAGCTAGACAACAAGTAAACATGTTAGGAGGTGGAAAATGCTCTGAAGGAAAAGCAGGTAGAGTACGAGGCCAGGGGAGAGTGACACGAGGGGGCATTTCTTTAGACAGAGTGGTCGGGGAAGGCCTCCAAGGTGGCAACGTTTCTGCTGAGACCTGGGTGACTAGAAGGAAGTAGCCATGTACACATCAGGAGAAAGGTTCCTGGAGAGGGAGCAGCTGGTGCAAAGGTCCTGAGGCAGAAATCTGTGTGACGGGCCCGAGAAAGGGTCGGGAGACTAGTGTGGTTGGAGATACCAGGGTGAGATGGAGTGTGGGGAGAGATGAGGTTGGAGAAGTCAGCCAGGGCCACATCACCCAGGCCTGTGTCAAGGTGCTAGGGACAATGAAAAGAGTGTGCATTTCTGGGGCGGTGGCTGTGTGCCCTTGTAAGTATGGCTCGTTCCTCATACAGCAGCCCTGTGGGTGGGTATTGTTACTGCCCACCTCTTACAGCGGATGCACATGACCACTGGGGCCATTCTTGGCTGCTGCTGGTGTTGCTGGCTCTTGAGGGATTGCTGACCCACGGCATTCTGGGTAGGCTGTCAGTTGACTGATGGTTTCTCTTCTGGGCTGCACTTCCTTCTGAAAAAGGGACTTCAAGCCCCAGGACGTGGTACCAAGGCCTCTGGTCACCCCTGGATCTTTCCCTCCCCCTCTGCAGAGCTGAAGAAGTCCCTGTATGCCATCTTCTCCCAGTTTGGCCAGATCCTGGATATCCTGGTGTCTCGGAGCCTGAAGATGAGGGGCCAGGCTTTTGTCATCTTCAAGGAGGTCAGCAGCGCCACCAACGCCCTGCGCTCCATGCAAGGTTTCCCCTTCTACGACAAGCCCATGGTGAGCACTGGGGGTGTGGAGGATGTGCGTGTGAGCATGCCTGTGTGTGCACACATGTGCCAAGTGCTGTAGGACACTGGGTGGGCCTGGACTTCTGGGACCTGTAGTCCAGTCTCTTAAGGACAGGAGTCTCTCTTCCTATCCCTCGGCTTTCACTGTCACTGTACTGGGGTGTGGGGACACACAGTGACCAAAGGAGCCCCCAGCCCTGCCCTCTCAGACCCACAATGCTGTGGGAGAGACAAGCCTGTCACCAGAGGGTGGCGACCCAGAGGGGTCAGGGCTGGGTTGGGGGTAGTGCACAGAGCTGGGGGAGGTTGGAGGAGGCCTGGCACCTAGTGAGAGGGCTCAGGGAAGGCTTTCTGGAGGAGGTGAGACTGAAGGAGAGGGAGAGAGAGCTGGGGGAGGAGAGGGAGAAAGTATCAGGCAGAGGGACTCTGTGGACTAAGACCCAGAGATAACCAAGAAGTAAGTAATTGAGGAAGTGAGTCAGATTCATTTGGCTGGAGTGAAGGGTGGAAAGTGATGGGGAGGGCGTGACCTGGAGAGCGTGTCAGAAGTCAGGCTAAGGAGCTGGGGTTTGTCCTGAAAGTGCACTGGATTCCCAGGGGGCTGGGGAGCCATGGGAGGGTTTAGGGAGATGCCCGTGGCTGTTGCGCAGAGTGGATTGGAGGAGGAACGTTAGGGCCCGCTCGCCAAGGTGAGGCTGAGTGGGGCTCCCGGGCAGGAGAGGTTGGGCCAGGAGCAGGGCAGGGGCCATGGGATGGGAGGAAGGGGTGGGCTGCAGATGTTCAGGAGGCTGAGTGGACGGCCCGGGGGCGGCAGTCTGGGTGGTGAGGAGAGGTTTGAAGTCCCTGCCCTGAACTAGAATTCTGCCCTGTTGCTAGCAGACTCTATCTGTGGTTCTTCAGGCCTTTTCTCTTGTGCCTCAAAGTTTTCACGTTTCACCTGATTGGAATACCCTGGACCAGCTCCCTTGGGGAGGTGACAAGTCTCAGTGTGTGCAGGTCCCTGGCAGGTCAGCTCGTGTGGAAGACAGTAGGCGGGGGCCCTCGCCTCCATCTGGAGAGGGCAGCCCTTTAGCTCCTGCCTGTTGTCGCCTCTGGGTGTGTGGACCCAGAGTCGCCGTACTTTCCACTGCCTTTCGGGAGCAGCTAGGAAGTAGCTTTTTTTTTTTTCCTTAAGATTGGCACCTGAGCTAACACCTGTTGGCAATCTTTTTTTTTTCCCCCCCCGCTTTTTTTCCCCCAAACCCCCCCCCCCCCCCCCCCGCCCCGGTCCATAGTTGTATATTCTTAGTCGTGGGTTCTTCTAGTTGTGGCATGTGGGACGCCACCTCAGTAAGGCCTGATGAGCAGTGCCATGTCCATGCCTAGGATCCGAACCTGCGAAACCCTGGGCCTCCAAAGCGGAGTGAGAGAACTTAAGTAGCTTTTGAGGTGTAACAACCATCGACCTTTTTGTGTTGAGTCTCCGCACCTTTTCTTGCCCAAATCAGGGCTGGGGATGTGTGAGTTGTTGGGGACTCCTGTTAGCTCCACCTTCAAAACATCCCCTGACTGCCTGGTTCTCACCCCTCCCCTGCCGCCCGCTGGTCCCGGGCACCGCTGTCCCTCGTCAGGAGTGTGGCAGCAGCTGCCTGCTGGTGCCCCTGCTTTGACCTCTGCGCCTCACAGGCTCCTCTATGCCACAACCATAGTGCTCCTTCGAGACACTCCACGGCTTCCGGCTTTCTCAGGAAAGGACAAAGTCTCACCATGGTCCCCAAGGTCCCTGCTGCCTCTGTAACCTTGTCTCCTCCCTCCTCATCCACACTGGCCTCTTGGATGGCTGTTCCCTTTGCTAGAATGCTCTTTCCCTGGGTGTCTACATGACTCCCTCCCTCCCTGTGTGTCTACACCAGTGTCCCTTCAAGCGGCCTTTGCCGGCCACACTGAAAATTTCAGTTCTCAACACTTCACATCCCCTTCTCCAATGCACTTTTTTTTTTTAATTTAAATTTTATTTTATTTTATTTTATTTTTGGGAGGGAAGATTAGCCCTGAGCTCACATCTGCTGCCAATCCTCCTCTTTTTGCTGAGGAAGACTGACCCTGAGCTAACATCCATGCCCGTCTTCCTCTACTTTATATGTGGGATGCCTGCCACAGCATGGCTTGCCACGTGGCGCCATGTCTGTACCCCGGATCCAAACTGGCGAATCCCGGGCCACCGAAGTGGAACATGCAAACTTAACTGCTGTGCCACCCGGCCGGCCACTTTTTTTTTTGTACTTTAACTTTCCTTTGTTCCTAGGGAACGAAACCATACACAGTGTTCTTCAGGAAATAGGCTGATAGTACCTTCCTTTTCCGAGGGTACACCCTCAGGTGGCTGTGGGGGCCAGGCATCCCGTCTTTCCTTCAGAATCCCAGCAGCCCCCTGACTGAGCCCTTGCTACGTGCCAGGTACTGTTCAAAGCATGTGACTCATTTAGTCCTCAGTCACCCTTGGAAGTGGGAACGTCACAATCCCCGTTTTACAGATGAGGACGCTGAGGACAAGTGGTCTTCATGACGTTGCTCACCAAGCTCCTGGGAAGGCCTGCTTTTCCACCTGGGTGATTTGGCTTGAGGTCCACTCCACTTGACCCGTCTCCTCTGTTTGGCAGCGCATCCAGTACGCCAAGACCGACTCGGACATCATTGCCAAGATGAAGGGCACCTTTGTGGAGCGGGACCGCAAGCGGGAGAAGAGGAAGCCCAAGAGCCAGGAGACCCCAGCTGCCAAGAAGGCCGTGCAGGGTGGGGCAGCTGCCCCCGTGGTGGGCGCTGTCCAGGGGCCTGTCCCGGTAAGCCAGGGCCCAGAGACACAGCCCTCTCATCCCCTGGCCGTCCTCAGCCACATGGCTTGGCTTGGGGCAGGGTGGGAGGGGTGTCTTCTGGGGGGCAGTTGAGCACCTGAATAATGATATCTCCACTCGGAAATGCCTGTTCCTGCCTGTTCCTCAGGATCTCTTTCTCTGTGTCTCAGTCTCTTGCTTCCTCTCTCTCCTTGACCTTGATTCCGCATTGTGCGTCTTTTAAGTCCGTGTCTGTGTAGCAAATGCAGAGGAAACCACTAACCAACAGTTAGGATTAGTAAGTGAATCTAATTTAGCAAGGCCGCTGGATAGAAGGTCAACATGGAACAAACAAGTAGACTTCAAACTGAAAAATAGCACCGAGGAGTAAATCCAACGAGAGGTGGGCATAACGGCCCGAGCGAAGCTGCAGAACGGTGCCGAGAGAGGCTGGGGGCGACGTCAGCAAATGGCTGGAAAGGCTCGCGGTTGTTAAGATGTCACTTCTCCAGATTGATCTAAGATTCAACACAATTCCCAATCAAAATCCCAACAGGAACTTTTGGAACCCTGACAGGCTGTTTCTAAATGCCTGGAAAGGCAAAGCAAGGCAGACGAGGCCTAGACAAGCCAGGGGACCTGTGATAGTGGTCAAGATGGTGAGGTGTTGGCGTAATGGTAGGAAGGTGGACCAGGGGGCAGAATAGAGTCTAGAAACAGATCTGAACGTGTATGGTTACTCCACATGCGATCAAGGCACCCCTCCATCCAGGGGTCAAAGGACTTTTTCTGCTCGTAAAGGATTCTGGGCCAATTTGATGTCTGTAAGGGAAAAATTAGCCCTACCTCAACTCTATCTAAGTTAACATGAGATGAATCATAGACCTGAAAGTGGCAGCAAAAACAATAAAGGTTCTAGAAGAAAACAGGAAAATGTCTTCAACCTTGGTAAGGGCATGACAAGTGGAAGCATCCTGTTTTCTAAACAGGATACAGAAAACACCAAGTGCTGGAGACAAGGTGGATGGCTGGGACCCCTCTCCCAGGTCTCCGAGTCTTCGTGTCGGCTTCTCTGATGGTCACGCTCTGTTTGTCCAACTCACACTTTCTCTGGGTCAGCAGCGCTGTCTGGGTTAGTGTCGAGCTTCCCCACTTGCCCTCCCCTCCCTGCACCCAGCTTTCTGTCCATATATGACTTCAGATTGTGGTTCCAGCTCTGGCAGCCCCCATCTCCCCTGGGTGCCTGTGCTGTGTGCCGTTGGACTCTCTCCTTCCCACACCACCACCCCTCCCATTTGTCTCTGCACCTGCCCTGCCCATCCTCGTCCAGCTCTGTCGTCCACTGTCACTTTTCTCTGTGCGTCCCTGAGTTTCTTTTTTTCTCCTTAAAGTTTATTTTTAGAAGCAAAAGTACGGCATGCTCAGTATGGTGTTTATTTCCACCGCTTTTAGTTAATTGTTAATGTTTTGATTTCTTTTGTAGTCCTTTTTTTCTTTCTTTAACATATCTCTAAACAAAGTTAGGTCATACTGACTAGTTTTTCTACGTTAAAATTTATTTTTAACTCCTTCTGATTTAATGTCCCTCTGTGGCCCTCGGTCTGTTTCGCTCCATCTCTCATTGGGTGCCGTTTTTGCCTCTTTCCGAGTCTGGGTCTTTCTCCCTGTGTCTCTCACACCCTGGGCTTCCTCTAACAGCCCATTCTCCTCTCCCCTCCTGCTGACACTGAAAGCACGTCTCCTGTCCCCTGCGGGCCTCACCCTCAGTCCTGCCCTCCCTCTCTCCGCAGGGCATGCCGCCCATGACTCAGGCGCCCCGCATCATGCACCACATGCCGGGCCAGCCTCCCTACATGCCGCCGCCTGGCATGATCCCACCACCAGGCCTGGCACCCGGCCAGATCCCACCGGGTGCCATGCCCCCGCAGCAGCTTATGCCGGGGCAGATGCCGCCTGCCCAGCCTGTAAGTGTCTAGTCCTCTGGGGTCTCCTGTCAATAGTCAGAATCAGAGCATGATAATAGGAGGGGATGGGTAGGGGCGCTGTTGTGGGTTAGGTGGTCTGGGCACGCCTCCCTGAGGAGGTGCTGTTGGAGGATGAGGATGGGGGTGTGCACTGGAGAGGGTGTGGCATACTTGTGGGAGGAGCTTTGGAAGGTTCTGGTGAGGCTGGAGCAGAGGCCAGCACCTAGATCCATTCAGTGAACTTCTGCTGAGCGTCTGCTTATGGATACGGCAGTGCTCTCTGGTGGCTTACGGTTAGTGGGGGCAGAGAAGGGTAGATAGCAGCAACAGAGGCTATGTCAGGTGAAGGGCTAGCAAGAATTCAAGCATTGTAGGGGATGGAGAGCAGGAGGGCCGTAGATCCTCTGCTAGACTCACAGGCTCCTGTCTCGCCCGCAGCTTTCCGAAAATCCACCAAATCACATCTTGTTCCTCACCAACCTGCCGGAGGAGACCAACGAGCTCATGCTGTCCATGCTTTTCAACCAGTAAGTGGGGCCTGTGTCTGGGCAGGGGCTGGAGGGCGATAGCCAGAAGCTTGTCACTGTGGGGACAGGCCTCAGAATTCTGGTGATGGAGCCCTGAGGCTGCTTATGCTTTGCAAGCAGGACAGGGGTGTGGTGGTGATGAGGCTGGAGCTCAGCCATAGCCGGGGCATGCCAGCCTTCATGGGGTGGGCGACCAGGCTCTGGGCCTCATCTTGCCGGTCTCTAAAGTGGAGGCATGCAAGGTGCATGTAAAACAGCAGCGAGACGTCATTGAACGCTGGCTAGACTGGCAAAATCAGGGCTGTCAAACTGCGAGTGTGGGAGGAGGTGTTTGAACCCTCTTGACCTGCTGACGGGATGCAGACCGCCGAGGCCATTGCCATTGCGGAGGGTAACCAAAAGTTGGGCAGTGTGCTCACCTGGCGGCTCTGCTTCTGATCTCATATCCTAAAGAAATTCTTAACACTGTCCGAGGGGTGTAGATGGGGAGTTGGAGGCAGCCTGGGAGAAGGGAGAGAGCAGCACCGGAGATGCAGAAAGAGCAGTGAGGTGGCCAATTCTGATCGCCCTATCTTCAGCTACAGACAAAGGAGGGTGTTGGGGGTAGTGGTTTGGGGCTTCAAAGGGGAGGAAGGCAATTCTCATGGAAATGGAAAAGCAAGTGTTTGGTAGATAAGAATGGGCTTAACCAGGACCCTCCCTGTCTACTGATACCCAGAGTTATCTGTGGTGATGGCCTGTCCTGGGGACAGGCCTTTTATCTGAAATTATCTTGTAGGCAGTTAGGGGGAAGGTCAAGGTTTCTTTCAGAGTCTTTTGTTCTTAAAAATAAGCAAGCTAGAGACACATCTTGAGGTAGCCAGTTCTGATTCCCCCCCAGCACTGTGGGTGGTTCTTCATGATAGCACTGGGAGGAAATTCTGAGAAACTGGATAAAACAGAAAAACAATACCATGTTGATAGCATGTCAACAAAACAATATGTGTTTTCTAAGAATGCTGATGGAAAAAAGGATACCCAGTAAACATGAGAGTGATTGCTTAATGGGGAAGGAAGTAGGAAAGAGAAGAGGGAAATGAAAGAGCAGATCATAGGGTTCAGGGTGGTGGTTATTTCTGGAGCGGAGGTGGGTGGGTTATGGTTTGGGAAGGATGGGGGTGGGGCAGTGTTGTTTCTTGATCTAAGTGATGGTCACATGGGTGTTCGTGTTAAAATTTCTTATTAAAATCATATGTTTACGCTGTATGCACTTGTTTATATTAGGGTTTCTCAACTTAGCACTAGTATATTTATTGGGGCGGGGTAATTCTTTGTTATTGAGGCCGTCCTCTGCATTGGAGGATGTTCAGCACCATCCCGGGCCTCTACCCACCAGAAGCCACAATGTTAGGGGGAAATGCTGACTCTGGATCCCTGAGGTCTGTCCCCTTCTCTCAGGTTCCCTGGCTTCAAAGAGGTCCGGCTGGTCCCCGGGCGGCACGACATCGCCTTCGTGGAGTTTGACAATGAGGTGCAGGCAGGGGCCGCTCGTGACGCCCTGCAGGGCTTTAAGATCACCCAGAACAACGCCATGAAGATCTCCTTTGCCAAGAAGTAGCACCCTTTCCCCATGCCTGCCCCCGCCCCCTGTTCTGGGGCCACCCCTCCCCCCTTGGCTCAGCCCCCTGAAGGTAAGTCCCCCTTGGGGGCCTTCTTGGAGCCGTGTGTGAGTGAGTGGTCGCCACACAGCATTGTACCCAGAGTCTGTCCCCAGACATTGCACCTGGCGCTGTTAGGCCGGAATTAAAGTGGTTTTTTGAGGTTCGGTTTTTCACAACCATTTGTTGTTTTTATTTTCTTGTCTTCTCTGTTTCCCTTCCCTGCACATCAGAATATTCTGGGTATTTGGACCTCCCGGCACATTGGGGGTTACAGCCTTGGTGACACACGGAGTGGTGTAGTAATATTGTCCAAGCTTAAGCCACCTTTACTACTCCGGGAGATTTCTGTTTTGTCTCAATCAGCATTCAGGGCAGGAAATTGAGACCAGGCTGCCATGTACACTGGGCAGGTTCTGTGCCGCACAAGGATGCCACCTTTGATGGCACACCATTCACTTTGTAGACAGTTCCAACAATTTGCTAATGCGATAGTGTTAAGGAAGAGGTTTTTCTTTACTTTTTTCTAACCTTCACGAAAGTGCCTTCTGTTGTGGCAAGAGTCCTGCAGAAACCACTCTGGGTCGTTCAGGAAAAAGGGAGGGAATTGGGTGCTCGTGAAATCGTTGCAGGGATGGTAGGAGTGGCAGTCTGGGTTTGAGAGTTCAAGTTCAAGTTCAAGTCTGCAGCACCTGATGGAGCTGCAGGCTAGAGTTGAGGAAGATGCCGCTGCTGCTGCTGGGGGTCCCCAGCTGACCTGATCACACGTGGGAAGCTACTGACCGGATGCTGGGGTGAAGAGTGTGGCCGCTTCAAGCACAGCTGCTCTCCCTTGCTGGCCAGCTGCCGGCCAGGAGGCCCGGACCGGTGGCTGAACCAAATTCCCCTCCTGTGCCCTAGCTGCAGGGGAGTCTAGGAGATGTCATTTCTGGCTGGACAGCCACGTACCCAGCTGAAGCTATGGATAAGAAAGGCAGATTGAATGGGGGACCTTTCTTAGCAGTCTGTCCCACACCTAACCTGGGAAATTTTAAATTGACTCAAAAACAAAATATTGGTTAAAACCCTTTCTCATCCCATATAGATAGGAAAATGAGATCATTTGCCAGAAGTAGAAAATTAACCACGAAGCAAAATACATAAGACATAGTGTTAAATTCTCTTGGGATGTTTCTTTCTGCCAAGGCTGTGAGCCCAAGTCTGCCCCTGCTCGGCTTTCTCCCATAAAGAGGAACATGAGTGTCCGGAGTGATGGAGACTTCTGGCACCAAGTGCACACCGTCCTGTAGGATCTGAAAGACTGAATGGAGAGGGTTTGCCGGCCTCACCAAAAGGCACAGTGTTACTGCAGACGACGAGTGGAACCATCTCACCCCCACACGGGCAACCACCGGTTCCGTGGTCAGCAGATCCTGGCTTCTGCTGTCTGCCTGGGGCACCCCTTAGCTGTTCCCATAAGCAATTGATGCTGGAACTCTGAGCTTCATTGTCTTCCTGCATAAAGAGGAATCTCTATATTGTTTGTACTTGTCACTGCCCCCAACACACACCCCCCACTGCCAGGCACTTAGTAAGCACTCAATAAATTCAGCAATACTTGCTGAGTACCTGTTATGTGCTAAATACTGTTCTTGGCATAAGCTAGGCAGTGGTGAATAAAATAGATAAGCTAATTCCAAATATTGTGTTCTGATAAAAACAGAACTGACTTAATGGAGTGATGGGGTGGTGGGGCTGGCACACAGTGACTGGACGGATCCAGGAAAGCCCCTCAGAGGAGGTGACATTGGAGTAGAGCTGTTTTACCCTCTCCTGGGACTTGGTGGTGGGTGTTGGGTATGTAGGGATGGCTTAGGGCCAGTCTTTGCCCCTCATGAAGTCCTCCCCTCTCTAAGCCTGTGTGTGTTCATCCTCTTCCCCCTACAAAAGGGTGGGACTTGCCGTCCCAGAGGTGAGAGAATGCTTGGGGAAAGAACTGGATGCTCAGGAGAGTGAGTTCAGCAGGGATTTCTGAGGCTCACAGTTAGAGGTGAGACTGGAGTTCAGATCCTCCAGCGCTTTCTTATTCTCTTGGACACCTGAACTCCAAGCTCGGTGGTGTGGGTGTGGGCCTGGGGCCAAATCTAGCCCCCCTACTTCCTGGCTGTAACCCTGGACAAGTTCCTTAAAGCTACACTTCCATGTCCACGTAAACTGGGGTTATGATAGCCCCTCTTGAGGAGATGCAGAGTATCCATGTGAGTTAATGAAAATACACATGGTGAATGCTGTATAAATAACCATTAGCTCTTATTATCCTTATTTTACAGATGAGGCTCTGAGAGGAGAACTAGCTTAGCCCAGGCCACCGGGTCAGGAAGTGGCTTGTGAGGATAAATGTGATCTTGGTAGGGCATCGCTCCAGCCTCGGGCCCAACATGTAATCTTTCAGTACTTGAGAGCTGGGGCTGTTCCTGCCATCAAAGGGCTGCCTTTTTCTCTTGCCCCTCAGCACAGGAAATTCCAAGGTAGTTTTCCATACCGGCTCCTCTGGTTCTGTCCCTGGAGGGGACAGCAGAGGGGCCCAGGTACCCAAGCAGACTCAGGAGAAGATAGAATTGCATATGTCAACCTGCCTGTCTGGGCCTCTCTGATTGTTGAGGGGGTGGCTGTCACTTGGAGTGGCCTGGGCTGCTTTGGGCCTACTGGGCATTTCCTTGGGCAGGCAACCCTCACCCTGCCCTTGAAATGGTTCTGGCTGGGTAGCAGCCTCTAGGTGGTGTGGGCGAAATTTGGGACTGTTTTAGGGCGGGGACAAGAGGCAGAACACAGGTTTCCTTGTCCTGCTGGAGAGAGGTGGGGCAGGAGGAAATCGGAGACCCCATTTCCCCTTGGTTGCACTCTCACTCATAATCCACGATGGCTTGGTCTCCGGTATTCCTCGGTGTCATCATCTTGCTGTCTGCCTTCCCAGGGCCTAGTGTCGGAGGCCCCATGCCCAAACTGGCTGATCGGAAGCTGTGTGCTGATGAGGAATGCAGCCGTAAGAGTTGGGGGGTGGCGGGTGTGGGGGCTTGGCTTGCTATCTTGTGAGGAGGGTCCTGTCATTCCCTTCTATTCCTTCCCCAGACCCCATCTCCATGGCTGTGGCCCTTCAGGACTACGTGGCCCCCGACTGCCGTTTCCTGACCATACACAGGGGCCAAGTCGTGTATGTCTACTCCAAGCTGAAGGGCCGAGGGCGGCTCTTCTGGGGAGGCAGCGTGAGTCTTGGGAGAACAGAAGAGGAAAGGGTGTGGGGCTAGGGTGGGAGTGCACCCTAATTTTGCTCTTGAAGGGGAAATTCGAGGGGGTGAACTGAAATAGTTTTGGGGGGCTACTGTGATCTACTTTACTTTTACTTTTGGGTACCTGCTGTGGGGCCAAGTTCTGTTCTAGACACTGCAGATAGAACAGCAAATGATCCCTTTTATTCTAATGGAAGGAGACAAGTCCTCAAAAATATCAGCAGATACGCGCTGCTCTGAGAATTAATACAGAGTGACCAGATGACTACTTTACATCCGGCGGTCAGGGCGGGTTTTTAAGCTGAGACCCGAGTCTCCATCATAAAGATGGAGCCAGCCATGTGGAGATCAGGGAGAAGAGAGAGTGCAAAGGTCTTCAGCAGGAACGAGCTTGCCATCTTCCCAGACCCTGCCTTGTAACCCCTCTTCTCCAGGTTCAGGGAGATTACTATGGAGACCTGGCTGCTCGCCTGGGCTATTTCCCCAGTAGCATTGTACGCGAGGAGTCCACTCTGAAACCTGGCAAAATCGAAGTGAAGACAGATGTGAGTGTTTCGGGGGCCTGCAGGGATCTGGAGGGAGGATCCTTGGGTTGTGATGATGGGCAAAGATGCCCCTCCCCTTGGCTCCCGGCAGCCTAGTTCTGCGTGCTGGGACAAATTCCCTGCTTCAGTTTTCTCATTTGTAAAATGGGGAGTGATTTCTAAGTCCCGGTGAAGTTGAGAGGTGCAAAGATTAGAGGGCCCTGGGCTAATTTGCATAGCACTTGTGCAGCCAAACCGGCGCCTGCCGCCACAGGCTTTGCTAAAACCACTGATCCTTTGTGGTGTGATCGCTGGGTTTCTCCCCACGGTTTCCCCTTTCTCTTTCAGAAATGGGATTTCTACTGCCAGTGAGCTCAGCCTACCGCCGTCCTTGCTGTTTTTTTCTCCCCGGCTTTATGCAAATACATCAGCCAAGTGCAAACTGCTGGTCTCTGTGGTCTTTGTGGTGGGGCTCTATAAAGGAAATGTTTCCCCCGCGTTCCTGCATTTAGCCAATCAACTCACTGACTGTGGTGACGTCAGTGGTTGCTGGGCAGAGTTTCACAGACTCAAAGCTCTTTGCTGCACTGGGTACTGGAGGGGGGCTCCTAAGCTTAAGTATCACATACAAGCAAATGAGAAAACAGCCCAATTGGGGGATGGTAGTGTCCTCTCGGCCAATGAAAGGAAACTGAAGTATTGGGAATGAGCCAATCAGACCGTGAGCAAGACACAAATCGCAGAGCAGAGGTTTTCTTGGCAGATTATCTGCAAAGGGAGGCGGAGGTTAACTTGCGTGTATCCCCCCCAATTTTCATCCTTCTTGCCTTTGAGGTCAGAAACCGCGTTCGCCAGCTCAAAATCCTCTCCTCTTCCAGGCTCTGTCAATCCTGCCCGTGGCCTCTTCTTTGCATCCGTATCCCCGCCCCAGTCTGCTCCTACCCAATCCGGAGTCGGACTCCTGACCAAATCCGTTTCTCTGCTCGGCGGAGCATCCTCTGCACCGCCCCTTCCCACTTCCTCCGCCAATCACTCGCTTTGGTCCCGCCCCTCTCGGCTCGTCCCCTCTCACACCGCCAATCCGCGCCTTTCGTCCCACCCCCCGGACGCCGAGTCCCCCAATCCCTGCCCTCGAGGAGCGTGGCCCGGTATCCCGCAACCCTAGCGGGTCGCGCCGGAGGGGGGTGGAGGCGGAAGTGGCGGCGCCGGGCCCCGGGAGTAGGAAGGAGCCCGGGCTGCAGCCGGAGTGGAGCGGCTGCCAGCCGAGGAGCAGGCGCGGCCGCGGCGCCATATTGTGGCCCCCAGCGGCCGCGACCGAGTCATGGCCGAGACCTACGGTGAGGGTGATGGACCGAAGCTGGGGTCTGGGGTCCGAGCTGGGGGAGGATGCGGCCTGTGGGGAGTGGGGCGGGGCTTTACATATCCGGGGGCGGGGTCTGGTATTGTGGGGCAGGGCCTAGTGGATGCTGGGAGGGGTTTAGTGGGTCTAAGGCTGAGTTTCATCGATTTGGGCGGAGCCTGAGGGTCTGGTGTGTGGTTTAAATAGATCTGGGGCGGGATTTGTGGGAGCCAGTCACGATGGATCAGAGATAGACCTTGAGGGAAAGGGTGGGCCTTAGTGTGTCGGGCGGAGCCTGAGAGGATGGGGCGGGGCTGACTGTGTGAATGGCAGGGGTCGAGCTTGATGGTTTAGGGGGAAGCGTGAAGGGATGCTCTGGACCCTGGACTGCTCTGGTTTGAGAGGTCTGGAGTGGGGTTGGGGATAAGTTGGCCTTGAAGTAGGGGCTGGGACTAGTGGCAAGGGGTGGGGCTTAAGCTTGAGAATATGGTCAGGGCCTTGGGCAGAGGGAGGGAGGAGGGACTGAGAATTGGGAAATCAGGATGGATGGATACGAGGTGCGACGACAGGGTGCAGTGGAAAGAGCACTGGTTCAGGAGTCAGAGAGTCTTATTAGGACTGGTTTAGGAGTCTCTATTCATTCAACAAATAGAGAAAAGCAGAGGGAGCAAATGGGAACCAGCTTGTCATTTTCAGGGAATCAACTGAAGGACAGAGGCTGGAGTGGAGTGACTGAGGCAGAGAGTAGTAGGAGGTGAAGTCGTGAGGGACAAGGACAAGATTGTAGACCTTGATAAAATGGCTTTCAAGAGACGATTGCCAAATAATTAGCTAAGGTTTTGGACTCTGGAGCCATTTGACCTGGGTTCCAATCCCAGTTCTGCCTAGTTGGGGGACCTTGGGCAAGTCAGTTAACCTTTCTGGCCTCAGTTTCCTCATCTGGAAAATGGGGATAATTATTAGTATACCCCTCTCATAGAGTTTTCCTGAGGATTAAGTGAGCTGTTGGTGTAAGTAAAGCACTTTATAACTGTGCCTGGTACATGGTAAGCACTATATAAGAACGATCTGTTATTGTTGTTATCCGTTGCTCAGTTTCTGCCTGTGTCTATTTCTCTCCCTGTAACTGTGATGATCTCTTGGTTTCTGTCTTTTCCCCTGTCTCTCTCTCTCCCCGAATGGGTTTCCCTGATTTTTGCTCCATCTGCCCAGACTTCCTTTTCAAATTCCTGGTGATTGGCAGTGCAGGAACCGGCAAATCATGTCTCCTTCATCAGTTCATTGAGAATAAGTGTGAGTTTCTGGGGGTGGTCCTGGGAGCATTGAACCGTGGGCATGGGCATGGCGTACGCACTATGGGGTGGACAGGGGCAGGGCTGGCCATAGGTCCAACTCCAGTGCTGGCTGCCTGCTCCTTGCCTTGGTGTATGGCCTTTGCTAGGTCCTCCTTGAGCCTCAGTAACCCCAGCAATGAGAATGGGTTTGTACAGGCTGAGGAGGCCTTGGAGGACAGGGAATCCTCGGAGCTCCTGCACTGCCTCTTCTCTCCCTCCCACTCCCAGTCAAACAGGACTCCAACCACACGATCGGCGTGGAGTTTGGATCCCGGGTGGTCAACGTGGGTGGGAAGACTGTGAAGCTGCAGATTTGGGACACAGCTGGCCAGGAGCGATTTCGGTAGGTGGGCTGGGCTCCCAAGGACAGAAAGAGGGAGAGGAAGGGGGAGGAGAGAGGAGAGAAAATGAGAGAGAGAGAGGTGTGCAGAGTCACTTGGAGATGATAGGAGCAGGGAGACACGGAGAGGGCAGGCAAGGCAGAGGGAGAGAGACTCTGATTAGCAGGTACATAGAGCCAGAGAGAGACGGATTCCTGGAGAGAGGACGACAGAGACAGTGAGAGGAAAAGAGATTGAGAAAGAAACATAATGAAGAGAGAGAGAGGCAGGGAGGGACCGACAGGCCCTGGAGAGACTATGATAGATAGACCCATGTGGCTGGAGGGATGGAGACCTGTGCCCAGGGAGAGATGGGGCCTGCCTGGAGAGAAAGAGATGTTTAGGGGTGGGTGCGAGGGGTCAAAGTTGAGAGAGAATGACTAAAACAGAAAGGGAAGCTTGCAAGAGAGATACACACACTCAGAGAGGGAGAGAGAAAGAGAGACAGAGACTGAGAAGAAGAGAAAGATAAGGGAGATTAGGAGACAGAAGAGAGCCAGAGGCAGAGACAGAGAGAGATGGAGAAGTGGGACAGGTGGAACCAGAGAGATGGAGAAATGGATGTGTTCTGGGGAAAAAGAGAGAAATACATAGGGCTTAGCACAGTATGTCTTCAGGACATGTCTGCAGAAAAGATAATAGACACATAGAAACAGAGACCGAGAAGGAGAGAAAAACAGGGAATCCAGTCCACAGAGAAGTGTGCTCCCTGGGCAGTCCTTAGTAGCTGCTAAGTTAATACTCATGTGTGAATTCCCTGGATGAGGTGCATGGAGCCCAGAGACAGACAGAGACAGGTGTGTGGCATGGGCTGGGTTTACAGGAAGTGCTCATTACATGCTTGTGGAATGATTGCACGAGTTCCAGAGGCACCCAGACGGTGATACAGGGAGATACAGACAGTCGGCCACACTGGGAAAGGGGCCTCCCTGAGACACAGCCGGAAAGGGACAAGTGAATGTTGTTGCATAGCACTTGGCCAGGACTGGGCAAAGGGGAGATGACAGAAAATGATGAATGAATGAATGAATGGGAAAGCAAGGGTGAGGATGAGAGAGCCAGAATCAGAGAGAGGCAGAGCCAGAGAAATAGAGAATTAAAGACATACGCACATAAGAGAGACAGACAGAAAGACAGAGACCAGTGAAGAGCTACAGAAAGATGGGGACACAGAGAGAGTCAAAGATGGGGGAGACTCAGACAGGCAGCTAGAGAGACAGACATTGAGGGACTGCCTCACAGACAGAGAAACTGTAGTGAGACCAGACCACGGCCAGGTTTTGGGGGATGGGCCAGCAGTGAAGGGGGGCCTCCGAACCACCAGTCTCTCTCCGCAGAGGGGGGCAGTCTCGGGGCAGACCCCAGCCTCAGGGGTGACTGGGTCCCCCTGGCCCCACAGGTCGGTGACACGGAGTTACTACCGAGGGGCGGCTGGAGCCCTGCTGGTGTACGACATCACCAGGTGGGTGCTCGGAGCGGGCCGGGCGGGGCCGGGGCCACCCCTCTCCTGCCTGGCCTCCCTCCTCTCTCCTTCCTCCACAGCCGGGAGACTTACAACTCGCTGGCTGCCTGGCTGACGGATGCCCGCACGCTGGCCAGCCCCAACATCGTGGTCATCCTCTGTGGCAACAAGAAGGACCTGGACCCGGAGCGTGAGGTCACCTTCCTGGAGGCCTCCCGCTTTGCCCAGGAGAACGGTGAGGGCCGAGCCATGGGCCGGCAGGGGCAGGGGGCTCATTGGAGGAGGGGACAGTTCTCTGGGCCTCCTGTGTCTCTGGCTGTACCCAGCAGGGGAATGTGGAGATTTAGAAGTCTGGGTTCAAATTTGAGTGCTGCCACATGCGAGCTGTGTGACCACTGTGATCGTCAGTTTCCTCATTTGGAAAGTGGGTATCACAGTGTTTCCACCTCCCATTATCCATGATGGTTAAAGGGAGATGGTACATGGAAAGCCCTCAGCACCTCCTGCGCTGGGTGGGTGCTTGATTAACATTGGCTGCTAAGGAGGTTTCCACCAGGATGGGGAGGCAGTGAGGGGGCTACTGGTATAAGGTGGAGACCGCAAACTCCCATGGCCCTAGGGGATATCTCATTCGAAAATATCACATTGGCCAAGCAGCTGCTGGCTTTAGCATCTGCCCATGTTCTCCAGTTTGTAATCTCCAAACTGGAGAGGAGGTTTTGCCGTTAGAGAGATGTGGGTTTGAATCCTGGCTCTTAACTTACTGCGTGGCCCTGTCACAGGGCGCCTAGGCCTGTGCTAGATGGTGCTGGGGACACAGTGACAAGGACAGTCTGGGCCCAGCTCTCATAGGCTCACAGTCCAGTGGGTGGGGGAGGGGGCCAGGCCCATTTGCAGATAGTGACAGCCCAGAGGGGTCAGAGCTGGGATGGGGGAGGCACAGGGGCTGTGGGAGCCCAAAGGAGGCACCTGACCCATCCTGGGAGGTCAAGGAGAACTTTCTGGAGGAGGAGATGTGTGGCTGAGCTCTGAAGGAAGAGCTGGGTGGGTACCTGGGGAGGGCGGCATTCATGGCAGGGTAACAACACAGACAAGGAGTGAGGGCAAAGGAGGAGCGTTTGAGGAACAGACTGAGGGGCAGCAGGTCAGAGTGGGATTGGGGGATGGGGACGCCCGAGGCCCTGACCTTCCGGAGCATCTGCCCCCAGAGCTGATGTTCCTGGAAACCAGCGCTCTCACCGGTGAGAACGTGGAGGAGGCTTTCCTGAAGTGTGCTCGCACCATCCTGAACAAGATCGACTCAGGTGAGGCCCCCGACTGACTGACCAGCAAGAGTCGGAGAGGAAGGTGGGGCGCCGAGGTCTCCTCCGAGGGACCAGTCCTGACCTCTGCCCTCCTCCCTAGGCGAGCTCGACCCCGAGAGGATGGGCTCAGGCATTCAGTACGGGGACGCCTCCCTTCGCCAGCTGCGGCAGCCTCGGAGCGCCCAGGCCGTGGCCCCTCAGCCCTGTGGCTGCTGAGACCTGCGGAGCCAGGTGGGATACTGGGGACTCAGGGACCGCAGGGGTGGTCTCCTGGCAAAGGGGTGTATGCGGCAGAGACAGAGACACGGGACAGGAGAGATGACGAGAAACAATGAGAGAGAAAGATGCAAGACCACTTGAGTTAAAGGAGCCATCTTCCTGGCCACAGGGAACTCACCGGTCCTTCTCATCCCACTGCCGGCTCTCTGCCCTGGATCTCTGACCCTCCATGCATAATTCACCAGATTTTTATTGAGTGCCCACTGAGGGCCAGGTCCTGTTCATGCACTGGGAACACAGACAAAAATCCCTGCCCGGGTGGAGCCCACATGTTCTTGGGAGGAGACAGACAGTAAACAAGATACATGAGTAAATGGCATAGTAGTTAGAAACATAAGAATATAGAGAAAAATAAAGCCAGGCAAAGAGAGGAGAGGGGGCGGAGTGGAATGTTGGACATGATGATGAGGAAAGGACTCACAGGGAAGGTGACATTTGAGCAAAGACCTGAAGGAGGTGAGGGAGGGTGTCATGTGGGTCCCTAGGGGAAGGTGCTCTAGGCAGAGAGAACAGCTGGTGCAAAGGCCCTGAGGTAGGGTTGTGCCTGGCCTGGGTGAGGAAGTCCAAGGAGGCCAGCATGGCTGGAGTGCAGTGTGTGTGGTGTGTATGTATTGAGGGGGGAGTTGAGCAGGAGATGAGGCCTCGGGTTGGGGGAAGCAGATCAGTTAGGGCCTTGTGGACCATGCTGAGGCCTCTGGCTTATACCCTGGGTGGGACGGGAGCCACAGGAGCGCTCTAAGCAGAGGAGGGACAGGATCTGACTCAGGGTCCCTCTGACTGCATATAGAGGAGAGACTGTGGGGGGCAGGAGACCAGCGAAGAGGCTACTGCAAAGTCAAGATGAGAGACGATGGTGGACAGGACCAGGCCGGGGGCAGAGGAGGGACTGAGAAGTGGATAGGTTTGTATCCTTCTGGCCTCTGTCTCCAGTCCTGTCCCCTCTTGATGTAGCCACCAGGTCTTCCTAAAGCACAGATCTCATCCTGTCCTCCCCCTGTTTGGACCATCCATGGTTCCCGGGGCCCAGGGGACACAGCTAAGCCTCCTGAGCCTGGTGTTTGACCCCCTGCAGGGACTGGCCACTGCCGAACTCCCCTGCCCCAACTCCCACCTCTCCCCACCTCTCCGGGGCTGTGTATATCTTCCCAATTCTCCCCTCTGTGCTTCCTGCCCACCCTCCTCCCAGCCATCGGCTGCTCCAGGGCGGCGGTGGGGAAAGTGGTTAGCCTTTGGCAGAGCCACTGTGGTTTCCTGATGGAATGGATCTGGAATTTGAGAGAGAGGAGTCAAGGGTGAGTGCTTCGGCAGCGCTCTCTCTTCCCTCCAGGCCTTTGTGTCTGCTGGGCCTCGGCCTGGCGCACCCCTCTGCCTGCCTTCTTTTTCCCGCCAGCTGCCACTCATCATCTGCTCTCTGCTCAAATGACTCTTCCTGCAGCAGGAAACCTTTAAGGGCTTCCCAGCTGGGGTTACTCCCTCTTGCTGGGTGGTCCCCCAAGTGCCCTTTCCTTTTTGAAAGCATCCAGCTCTGTACACTTGATCATTGTTATCTGTATGGCGTTTGTCTTCCCCATCTGAGAAGGGAAGGGGGTGCTAGACCAGGCTCCAGAGCCAGGCTGCCTGTGTTACACTCTGGCTCTCTCACCTGGTGCCAGAGTGACTCTGGGCAAATTACTTAACCTCTCTGGGCCTTGGTTTCCTCATCTGTCAAATGGGGCTATAATAGTACGTCCCTCAGGTGGGTATTCAGAAGATTAAGTTAGTTCACATAAAGTGCTTAGAACAGAGCCAGACACTTAGTAAAGACTTGGTAGACGGAGGGCTACTTGTTATTTTTCTTCTCACTCCCCATTGGAAAGCCTCTGGGCTGTGCAGAAGTGGGTGGGTGTGTACTGCTCACGTCAGGGCTTAGTATATCTGTTTCAGAATTGGCCTCAGTGAATCCAATGTCCTAAGACAGTGCTCTTTCAAACTTTGTTGACTGCGATCTGCAGGAGGAAATATATTTTCTATGTTGACCTAATATAGTCACACACAAATAGAAAACTGAAACACATGTTTCCTAGCACCAATCTGTTTTTTTAAAAAAATGGATGTGTAATTCACGTAACATAAATTTAGGCCTTTTAAAGCGTGCCGTTCACTTGTGCAACAACTTGGGCAACCACTGCCTCTGTCTAGTTCCACAACAGTTTTATCACCCTAAAAGGAAACCCCTCACCCACTCAGCAGTCTCTCCCCATCCCACCCAGGCTCTGGGCACCCACCAATTTGCTTTCTGTCTCTATGGACCAGTATATTCTTATTACATATGATGCGCTCTGATATTTTCTATTCTATTTTATTCCATTTCAATAAAAAAATCGGTCCAGGCCCACCAAACTGATTTCCCAGCCCATTCATGTGCTGCACACTGGAATCACCCGGAGAGCCTTAATGGCTGCTGCAGCCCGGGCCTCACCCCAGAGATTCTGAAGTGGTTTCGGGATTTCTAGAAGCTCCCAGGTAACGCTATCTGCAGCCAAATCAAGAACCGCTAACTAAATGAGTCTCCGCATTTTAGAAAACACTGGAACGGGATGTAGAGCCAGGGTGGTCCAGAAACATAGAAGGACGTAGAGATAGAAAATGTAGACATTGAGATGCCCTTCTACAGACTCAAGGAGACAGCTCTCTGAGGCAGAGAAACAAGAAGATGCAAGAACCCTCAGAGTTGTTAGTGCCCTGGAGTTGATTCCGACTCCTGGTGAGCCTGTGTCCAGCAGAGTGGAACCCAGCCTGGTCTTTTTGTGCCATCCTCTCACCTTCTGGCGCTCTATCAGACAATGCTCCGCTGCTGTTCGTAGGGTTTTCATGGCCAGTTTTTCCAGAGGGTGGCCATGTCCTTTTTCCTAGTCTGTCTTAGTCTGGAAGATCCGCTGAAACCTGTCCACCATAGGGGACCCTGCTGGTATTGGAAATACTGGTGACATGCATCCCAGCAGCTTGCAGCTGCCACAGTATTACAACCTGACAGACTGGGGAACCTGGGTGACCTGGGCCGCAGCAGCAGTGAAAACACTCAATCTTAACCAGGGCTGGCACACTCCAAGAGAGAGCCCGAATTACCTGCAGACGAGAAACAAAGTCAGACAGACAGACCATGTAGAAACTTTAGGAGAAAGAGATAGGTATGGACAGACAGACACAGATAGGAGGGCAGGAAGATACCCAGAAACGAGACAGAGACACCAGCTGGACAGAGCCAGGATCCCTCGAGTTCACCACACACTTTTCTTTCAGCTCACCTGTTCTCCAGGACCAGCCCTGCCCTTCCGGCTGGGGCCCAGTCCCAGGCCCCAGGAGGCCAAGCCCCTCACCTGTCCTGGCCCCGGAGAAGCTGCCCCGCCACCTGTCCCCCTTCCCTGGCCTGGTGGGGCCTGGCTGAGGGGCAAGACTGAGCCACGGGGGAAGGGGGAATCCGTACCTGCTGCTGCTTCATCTGTCTTGGCTAACCCCTGTTCCCCCTGAAACCCCAGCCATACTCGAAGAGTTCCCAAAGCCTGAGACCAGGGCCATTTGGCCCCAGCTCCCTGCCTGGTCCTGCCATTGCGAGTACGTGTTATTTATTACCTGGAGGCCTGTCCCGTCCCCACCCCGCCCCCATAAAGCATTGTTTACACCTGTGTCTTGGCCTCCATCATTTTGGGGTGGTGGGGAGGGAGGAGAGACAGAAGAGGTCCCTGATGGAAGACTCATGTGTCAGGGTGTTTGGGGTCCATGTTTTTGGGTTGGTCGTAGTGTGGGGGTACTCCATGACTCCATGACTCAGGTGTCTGTTGTGGAGGGAATCGGCACTGTGTGCACATTTTGTGGCAATGCATGCTGGAGGCCTACATATGTAACACTGATGTCCTTATGTTTGTGATGTGTGTGAAGAGATCTGTAGGAATGTGCTGCTTGTGTGTGACATTGTTGCTTGTGACTACTCTGTCCTTGGTGATTGTATCCACGAGGCTGGTGGTGTTGGGACCCCAAGGCCAGGAAATGAGAATTCTGGCCTGTTAGTGAGCTGCGGCTGGTGCCTGGTGGGCGACACCCACGCACGGCACATTCTTGAAAATTCCTGAAAGTCTGAGGCGGTGTCAGACAATTGCGTACGTGACTGTGAAACGTATGCCCCTGAGGTCTGCATGCGTTTTGGTGTGAATTTGGCTCCTTTGATATACTTGTGTGAACCCTGTGTCTGCCCAAGAGCGCTACGTGGGGCTTTATGCAACCCTGACTCAGGTGCATAGTCAAGACTGGTGTGTTACCACCTTGTGTCCAGGTGAACCGCTGACACCTGCACGTGCTCTGCCAGGGACAGGTGCAGCCCCTCAGGACATTCCCAATTGCTCGGCCACCCTCAAGTCGGCCTTAACCCACATCCTCGGCAGGCCTGAGCCCCTGCTCAGCACGGCCGATGGCGGAGGGGGCGGGGCATATAAATAACCTAATCTGCATAGTCCCCCCAGGCCTGCGCCCAAAATGTTAGTAAAGACTAGAGGCTGCCGTGCAAATGTAGCTTTCCTAGGTTGCTTTATTCCGACTCCCACAATTGTCCCGAGGGGGCAGGGCGGAGCGGGTCACGGTAGATTTGCACATCGCTTCTAGTCCGTTCTCCCTTCCTCAAGGACGTTCTGCACTTTCTTTCCTCCGTTATAAAAAATCCTTACGTAAATTACTTACTGACGTGCGAATTTACATAAATTTCCCAACTAACTGCGCAGACATTTCTCAAAGCCTCATCCCTATTCTTCGGCTGTAAGAGGGCGGAGCTGTCCGTACAAATGACATCGATGATGTGCACGGCACTCCCGGAGCCGGCTACTTATTATTCCGCAGCGGTCTGGGCTCTGAGCGGGTGGGCCTGCCCCTGTAAATAGCCTTATTTGCATACCCCTCCGGCGTGTTTGGCATAATAGGCGCAGAAGCTCCCCCTCCCCAGTCCAGCCCTTCCTAACCGCCGTCCTCCTCTCGCGCGGAGCGGGCGGAGCGAAGAATGCAAATGAACCTCGCGTCGGCGCCCGACCCACTTCCCCTTTCTCGAGGGGGGAGTTCTGAACTTCCTCGCCCCGCCCCGCGCCGCTCGCGCCTGCGCACGGATGTCCCTCCGCCCGGGTGCGGTCACGTGCCCACCGGGCGAGGCGGGGGCGGAGCGTCGCGGGCGGTGGGGGCGGGGTATGGCGCGCTGTGCGGCGCTGGGCGGCTGGCACAAACGGCGGCGCCGGGGCCGGAGGAAAAGGCTCGGTGAGGGGAGCGCGGGGAGGGAAGGGAGCGAGGAGCAGACGCCGTTCGAGCCGGGGTGCCGGCGCGACGCCGGCGGGGCTTGGGGGCGCGCGCCGGCACGCCGTGGCGGCGCGTGGCGGCCCCGGGGAGGGGAGGGTGGGGCGTGGGGGAGGGAGCGCGCGCCGGCATGTCGAGTGCGGGCCGTTTGGGGGGTGGGGGTGGGAGCTGGGAGCGCGCGCCGGCTGGGGGAGGGGAGCAGGCGCGGGGTCCGGGCGGTCCCGAGGCCCTGCCTCCGTCGCCTGCTGCGCCCCGAGGGGGCCTCAGGCCCGGCACTGCAGGGAGTTGGGAGGGGGGCTCCTTTTTCTTCCGTCTTGTCCCCGAAGTGCGTGAACCCTCCCCCGCCCTTCCCTCTGTCGCTGTGAACCCTCCTCCCGCGGCTCCTTCCGTCTGTCTGTCTGTCTTAGGACCTCCCTTCCGTCTGGATGTGTGTCAGCCCCCAGCAGGCTTCCTCCCGTTGCGCTCGGGTCGACCCCTCCACCCTGTTGTGTCCGGCTGTCTCAGGCCCTCCCTCCCAGCTTCTCTTCGGTCTGTTTTTCTGTCTCTGGGCTCCCGGTTCTCTTTGTCTCTGGTCTCCCCAGCTTCCTCCGTCTGTGGACCTCCCACATTCCTCCTCTGTGTCTCTGGAACCCCCAGGCAGATCCCCCCCTGTCTATTTGTTTCCAACTCTCCTGCTCCCCACTCTTCCTGCATTTCTTTTCCACTACGGGCCCCGTCTCCGTTTTCTGTTTTCTGTCTTCTGTCTGTCTGAGGATGCTCTCTCCCACAGCCCCCGATGCAGTCCTTTGGCTTTGGGTCATCTACCCAGCCTCACTCCTCCAGCTGCCCCCCTCTCTGCCTCTTGTCAGTGACTTCCCCCCCAAATTCCTACAGTCTTCTCCCCCACTTGATTTAGGTTCTGGGGATCTCTGTAGCCAAGTCAGTCTTCCTTTCCACTGCCCCTAAATCCCTCACTCCTTCCCCAAGTAGGCCTGCCTCTAACTCGTCTCACATCTCTTTTTCTCTCTCTCCATCCAGCCACCCTGACGGGTCCCTTCCCAAGCCCCTAGGGACAGCAGAGGACTTGGGGACCAGCGAGCACCCCCAGGGCACGAGAAGAGCCTCTGCTGCCTGCCCTGTCTCACTCTGCCCCACGCCAGGCCCAGCCGCCCCTGCCCCCGGCTGCATCAAGTGGAGGAGGAGGAGGCGGAGGAGGGTGGCACCATGGGCCCGGGCCGTGCCCTCCATGCCCGGGGGATGAAGACGCTGCTGCCATGGACAGCCCGTGCCAGCCGCAGCCCCTGAATCAAGCTCTCCCTCAGTTGCTGGATTCTGTGTCAGAGCCCTTGGAGCCTGGCCGGGCCAGGATGGGGGTGGAAAGTTACCTGCCCTGTTCCTTGCTACCCTCCTACCACTGTCCAGGAGTGCCTGGTGAGGCCTCGGCGGGGAGTGGGACCCCCAGAGCCACAGCCTCTTCCACCACAGCCAGCCCCCTGCGGGAGGGCTTTGGCGGGCAGGATGGCGGCGAACTGCGGCCGCTTCAGAGTGAGGGCGCTGCAGCGCTGGTCACCAAGGGGTGCCAGAGACTGGCGGCCCAGGGCGCCCGGCCTGAGGCTCCCAAACGGAAATGGGCAGAGGATGGTGGGGATGCCCCCGCACCCAGCAAGCGGCCCTGGGCAAAGCAGGAGAACCAGGAGGCGGAGGGGGAGGGGCAGGGTGGCGTGGGCTGCAGCAGTGGCAATGGCGAGGCCAGCGCCGGGCCGAGGGAGGAGGTGCTGCCCGCTGCGCCTGAGCGCTTGGCCCTGGACTATATTGTGCCCTGCATGCGGTACTATGGCATCTGCGTCAAGGACAGCTTCCTGGGGGCGGCGCTGGGCGGCCGCGTGCTGGCCGAGGTGGAGGCCCTGAAGCGGGGCGGGCGCCTGCGTGACGGGCAGCTAGTGAGCCAGCGGGCTATCCCGCCACGCAGCATCCGCGGGGACCAGATCGCCTGGGTGGAGGGCCACGAGCCGGGCTGCCGCAGCATCGGCGCCCTCATGGCCCACGTGGACGCCGTCATCCGGCACTGCGCCGGGCGGCTGGGCGGCTACGTCATCAACGGGCGCACCAAGGTGAGGCTGCGGGGCCTTGGGTGGAGGGGCTGCCCGCGCTCATTTGTTGGTTGCCTAGTGCTCTGAGCATCATTGGGCTTGGAGGCGGGCTTCTGGGGTCACGAACGGTTTAGGCAGCTCCAATGGAGGAGTGTTGGGGTTCGCTTTGGGCTCTCGCTCCCCTTGGGGACTGGGGGGGGGGGGTCTGTGTGCTTTCTCCCTGTGGCCCTGAGTTTGTGCACCTGTAAACCAGGGTTTTGGCGTGTAGGAACAGTGGTTCTTGACTTTGCCAGGGTTCATCTTGAAGAACCTGAGAAAAGGTGCCGACATTCATAGCCCCACAGCTGTGTGAGCCCTGGTGGGTTCACAGCTCCCTGATGGAAGTTCATGGGCCCCAGACCTAGAATGGTCCTTGTAGACAGGCCCACGTTTCTGCTCTGGTCATCTGCACCTATCTGTCCCTGTCTTGATCCTTCGTTGTTCACCTGTCCCTTCATCTGTCCCTTTGTGCTGTCCTGTCCGTCTATTCCATCCTGTCTGCCATCTGTCTCTGGTCTGTCCATTCTGTCTTCCAGGCAGGAGAACCAGGAGATGGTTGGGGGAGGGTGGTAGTGGTGAGGCCAGTGCCAGGCTGAGGGAGGAGGCGCTGCCTGCCGTGCCTGGTGCTGGACTGTATTGTGCCATACTCTGCCACTTGCATCAAGGACAGCTTTCTTGGGGTTGCACTGGGCGACTGTGCACCTGTCCAGGTGAAGGTCCTGTCTCCGTCTTCCCCCTCCCTGTCCTAGTCTCTGTCCTCCATCCTTTCTGTCCTGTCTGCCCATCACTTCGTTCCTGTCCAGAGCTGGTCTGTTTCCTTGATCCTGTGCCTTCGTGTCTCTTCTTGGTCCCTTATTTTTACTTTATAGTAGTAGTAATTAATCTTTTTTTGGAATCTGGGTCTTTTTGAGAATCTGCCAAAACCCACAGATCCTCTCTTAAGGAAACCTCATTTGATTAGAGTTTATGTGCACTTGTCAGGGCCTCCTGGGCCTCCAGCTGCCCATTCAAGAACCTGGGGTCAGGAACCCTGCACAAGACAATAGTCCACAGGGCCTTTCCCGCCTGCTGACATGATAATTCTCTTCGTTGACGGGTGTGAGGGTCCTGGCCTTGAGTCCAAGCCTTGGTGTCATTGGGACAAGGCCATACAGGTGTGCCCACTGCACGCCAGTGATGCCTGGCTGATGGCACAGGCTGCCATCTGCCCTGTGGGCATGAGGTTGTGCTTCTGATGTCCCCTCCCTCCTCCCTCAGATTCCATTTCAGGTTTTGTCTCTGTGCAGCTTCCCTTTCGGGCTGGAGCTGGCTAGGGACCAGGGCTCCCCCCAGCTGAGGCCAGGGTCCTCCCCACCTCAGCTAGAACTTGGCCTACTTCCCTCTCGCTCGCAGCACTTGATAGCTGGGGAGCTGGAGGTGGCCGTTCCCTGGGCTCGGCTCCTGCACAGGCGGGAGAAGTCAGTGGGAGTTTCCTTGGCCACAGGTGCTGAGCACCTTCACCCTAGGGTCACCTGTCCTCACAGGAGGGAGGTTGGGGGGAGACTACAAGAGCTGAGTGGCCCAGGGCAGGCCATGTCTCTGAGGCTCAGGGTGCTCATCCACAGGACAGGGAAACCAGGTTAAGTCCCTAGCTAGGCTGTGGCCGTATTAGGAGGGGAGGGGAGGGGAGAGTAGAAGGAGCAGATCTCTTCCCCTTTGGTGCCTTCGATGTGCTTGGAATGGGGCCCTGGCTAGGATAGGGGGAGTATTGGGACCTTTTTAGCCCTGGGTGACTCTTATTGCCCTGCGAGGTGAGAACAAGCCAGGCTGGACTGAGAAGGGCGGGGAGGAGCCAACCCAGTCCCTGGAGTTCCTCACAGACCCTCCACTGCCCTGCTGAGACAGCAGCTCCAGGCTTCCCCACCTTCACAGAGTGCCGTCTGGGCTCCCTCCCCAGGCTCTGAAGTAAGACTGGGGGCCGTTGAGGTGGGTGGCCACAGTGGTGGTGGGGCACAGATCCCCAGTGTGGCTAGGGTCGGCCCCAGCCTGACTGGAGCTCCTGTGTTGTCCTGTCTTCCCTCCTTTCCCTAGTTCCTCTGCTCAGTTGACGTGCAGCTGGGAAAGAGTTGACTCCCACTGGTGTCAAGGACTACCATAGGGGACCCCAGGGAGGGTCTCGCTGGCTTGGTTTGCCCTTTTAAGAGGAGTGTGGAGGTGGAGCTTGCTGTCATTGGCTCAGTCTCCTGACTTGGGGCTGTGTGTGTGATGGGGCTCTTGGCACCTTGTCACGGAATAGCCTTTAACTCTTTAGTCTCCTGGGTCTGATCCCAGCTGCCCCTTCCCTGAGATGGCGGGATGAAGAGCAAGTTTCCATGTCACTCTGCTTGTTGTCCCTTTCCCATGTTGGGGCAGGAAGTAGATGCCTCTGGGGCCAGAGGATGCTCCCCGCCTCAGGGTGTGTGTATGTAGGAGGAAGGATGGGGCCTTAAAGGGCTTGTTTCTGTGCCCAGCTTTCATGCATGAGTCCCATTCCATGGGTGTCCCTCCCTGTGTGGTGGGAGACCCTGTGTGAGGGTGCACAGGGCAGGACGGAACAGAGGCCCTGAGACCCAGAGGAGTGCTTGCAGTCAGCAGCTGCCACCTGGGCACCAAGGTGACAGGCCTGGCCCCAGGGGATTGCATGGGGCCGCCTGTAGGGCCAATACTAGGTAAACAAGTCCCTGTGCTCATTTCACATTGAGGAGGTGGAGTAGAAAATCAGCCCAAGTGCCTTCAGCCAGAGTACTCAAGGTGCCCCTTGACCTGAGACCTGAATAACCAGGAGGACCAGGGGAAGAGTTCCAGGCAGGTGCAGAAGCTTGGGGATGGCCTTGGCCTGGTCAGAGAGCAGTCAGGAGGCCCTCAAGGCTGGAGCAGAGTGATGGGGATAGTAGATGAGGTTGGTGGCTTTGGAGGCTGTGGTTGGGAATTTGTATTTTCTTGGGATGCAGTGGGGAACTTGAGGAATTGGAGCAATGGAGAGCTGGGGCAAAGGGTCTCTGGCTGCTGTGTGGGGATAGATTTTGGGGGAAGAGGTTGCAGCGCTGGACCCTTTCCCCACCCCGTCCTTGTGCAGAACTAGCAGAATCTCTGCTTGGATTCCAACTGGGGAGGGTTTGCCCGTCCCTAACCAAGGCCTCACTGATTCCAGACCCCCACCCTGGCCCACAGCCACGATCTTTCCTCCTGTTGAGGTGCTTACTCAGAGGCTGACCCATCCGTAGGGAGTGAGCAGTGCAGAGAAGGTTCTTCGGGACCGGGAGGGTGGGGGCCAGGGTCTTGCCCTGGTGCTGCCAGAGAGGAGCGTGGCTCTCCACTGCTGGGTGGCGTTACCTGGTGGCAGTCCTCCTGGCCTCCTTTCCCAGGGTAGGTTCCGTGGAGGGTCGAGTGCACATGTTTAATGCAGAGTGGTGTGCTGTCCACGCTGGGGTGAGCCCTGGGAATACCGTGTTGGGAGGAGGCCGAGGGGCCGAGTCAGCTGGCCTCCGCAGTGTGCCAGGCAAGCCTATTTGGGAGCAGATGCTGATCATTTTGATTGGGAATATTTATCTCAGGGCTGTCTTGCCAGGCTGCGGGCCACAGGTGTAGCTGAGCATTAGAGGGGAGCAGCAGCCAGCAGAGCCTGGACTGGCATCAGTCTGGGTCAAGGGGTCAAGACAGATGGTCCCCAGCTGGGGAGGAGCGGGAGGGTCTTCATGCGGGTGCTTCCCTCTTTGCCTCATCCAGTCCTCCCAGTGGCTTTGGGCCCAGGGTAGGACAGGGCCTTTTTTTTAAAATGTTATTTCAGCCTGTGCTTGGCTTTGCATCATGTGGCAGGCACCATGCTGGGTGCCTTTCCAGAAATTTTTATCTTGCTCAGTTCCCACAACTGTGAAGTACCTGTCGGCTCCATTTCATGGGTGAGGAACTGAGACAGGGGAGTGAAGTCGCCTGCCTGACATCACAGCTCATGTGGCAGGACTGAGACTTGACCCCGGGAGTTAGGTCTGTAGGAATGCCTGGGCCCTTTCCCTCACACCACATCCACCTTTCCCTCGGCTCCCTGATGTGAAACGGACCTGGAGTCACTGGGCCCAGGCCTTAGTGTGGGCAGGGCTGGGCAGGGCCAGGGCCAGGGCCGCCATCAGGGAGAGGAGGCGAGAACCCCGTGACCATATCTGTAACCACAGGAGCCAGGACCTGGAATGAGTACTGTGAGACCTGTGGGTTATGTTGTCAGAGGGGCTAATGCTACAGCCGTCCACAGAGCAGGTGTTTTTAGCTCCATTTTACAGAGGAGGCAGTTGAGGCCCGTGCCGATGATGGGACTGTCCAGGGCTAGAGTTGGGATTAGATCTCAGATTAACCACACTCTAGGTTTTGGTACCTGTTCACATGCCTAGGAGGCAGAATTTATTTAGTGGGGATTCTTGGTAGTTAAGGGCAGTGGTTCTCAGCACTGCTGCATGTTAGAATGACCTGGGGAACCTGGAAAAATTTCAGGCTCCACCCTAGACCAACCGCCGAGGTGGTCCTGGGCATCAGTGTCCCAGGGCATTCCACTCTGCAGCCAAGGGTGGAACCCGCAGTGCAGGCTGTGAGGGCACATCCCTGCGCCCCAGAAGACGTTTAAATTGGCTTCATTCTACTGAAATGTCTGAGGTGGGGTCAGGTTGTCTTTAGAAAAGCAAACCCTCAAAAACTGAGGTCCATCTGGGTGCCAGGCCCTGGGCATGTGTGTTGGTGGGGGAGTGGGCTATTGAGGTGCAGGAGCTGAGGTTTCTGGTGGATGGGGGCTTGGCTGAAAAAGGAGAAGGTCTGGGGTTGGAGCCCAGGGCACTTGAGTCAGGAGAGATGAGGGGTAGGGGTGGGTGAGAAAGCAGGTAACGTCCTTGGCTACCCCAGTCGACCCACCTCCATCCCTCTCTGCCAGGCCATGGTGGCGTGTTACCCAGGCAATGGGCTGGGGTACGTGAGGCACGTTGACAATCCCCACGGCGATGGGCGCTGCATCACCTGTATCTATTACCTGAATCAGAACTGGGACATCAAGGTAGGGGGTGGGGGTGGGCGTGGGGAGGCTTGTATCCACTTCATTTTCCACTCCCAGCTCAGCGTTTAGGGTTCTCCCCTTCCTCCTCTCAACCCACAGCGGGCGGTGCCGTCCACGGCATTCTCTTTCTGAGAAATGGCACCTCCTCTCCAGCAGACTGTGGTGACAGCTTCAGGGAATGGTGCTGTCTACCCAGTGCTCCCCCTTCCCCCTCCTCCCTGCCCCCCTCCATTTTCTGTCTTCTTGAGTAGCTTCCTGCCTGTCTCCATGGTGATGTGGACTCTGGGCTGTCATTCATCCTAAGAGCCTGAGTGGTGGGAGGGTGTGATGTGTGCGGGTCCTGTGTCTCCTGCTGGGCTCCCTGGGGGTAGGCGATGCAGGGTGGAGGCTCCAGAGAGCCCAGCCAGCCTCCTAGGAGTCTCACCCTCTGGCCTGCCCTCAGGTGCATGGCGGCTTGCTACAGATCTTCCCTGAGGGCCGGCCCGTGGTAGCCAACATCGAGCCCCTCTTTGACCGCCTGCTCATTTTCTGGTCTGACCGGCGGAATCCCCATGAGGTGAAACCTGCCTATGCCACCAGGTACGATCTATACTTCTGGGGTTGTGCCCAGGTGCCCTCCCTTCCCCCCCCCGTGCCAAGAAAGTCTTGTTAGACCCCGGGAGTGACTAGGGAGTGACGAAGTGCTGAGAGGGAGCCTAGGTGGGAACAGAACCAGGCTCAGAAGGGTTGATGGACTCTAGCGTCACTGTGGATACAGTGCCTGGAATGAAGAAGAGTGGTCTGTAACTGCCCTGCGGATGCTCTGGTCCCCAGGTACGCCATCACTGTCTGGTATTTTGATGCCAAGGAGAGAGCAGCAGCCAAAGACAAGTATCTGCTAGGTACGTGCTTCCCAAACAGCGTCCTGCTCCCTCACGTCCTTCCTAGTCCATGTACCTCACTAGGCCTCAAGCCACCTCATCCACCTCGTCAGTCTCTTATTAAATCGTCCACTCGTTTTTCCTCATCTCTGCCCACCTTCCCCAGACAGCCCACTCTCCTGCACCTCCAGCAGGAGCCCCCTCTCTTCTGGTCCTCTCCCCCATCTTCCCAGGTTTTCCTTGGCCTCTTTGTCCCTTCCCTGATGACTCACTCTCTCTGGTCCCCCTCTCTTCCCCAGCATCAGGACAGAAAGGTGTCCAAGTCCCTGTGTCACAGCCGACTACACCCACCTAGTGGCCAGCTCCAGAGCTGCATGGACAGACAGCTTGCCCTGACTTCGGGAGAGCGCGGGCCCTGTGCTGCCGGGCCAGCAGCCCGCCAGTCTCGGTGCCTGCTCCTTCCCCGCCTCCGCTGCTGCTTCCGACTTTGCCTCTGTCCTGCCTGGTGTGGAGGGTTCCGTCCGTCACTGAGGACTGAGGAGGAGGAGAGACCCCTGCTGCCCCATGATGGGGCCTGGGGTTGACCTGGGCAGGGGCCAGTGTTGGGGGCTCCCACTCCTGGAGCTGGGGCCTGTGTCCCAGGGGTGGGGAGCTGGAAGGAGGCATTGCCACCTCCCACCAGGTGTAGGATTTGGGGTTGGGTTGAGTCATGGCCTCTTGCTGGCCAAGGTTTGTGGGGGGAGTATCCCCAAGCCCCCCACTCCTCCAGCCTGGAATGTGAAGTGACTCCCCAACCCCTTTGGCCATGGCACCTTTTGGACTAGGCTGCTGCTGCTTGGGCAGGATAAGAGGTGCCGGGAGGAGCATGGGTGTGAAAGTCCTGTCAGCCAAGAAATAAATAAAAGTTTACCTCAGAGCTGCACACCCCTGCCTCCCACTCCCGCTCTCGGTGAGGAGACCCCTTCGCCTGCCGTTCAGGGCCTTTATTGACCATGGCGGGTAAGGAGGTCTGAGAGCCAGTGTGCAGAGGGTGGCCAGGCTTGACCTCAGAGGGTCACCAGGCGGAGCTGGAAGGCTGGGGGCATGTTGCCCAGGCTGGTGCACTGTGGGGTGAGGTCGAGGTTGGTGGGGCTCCCCACAGGGAGCAGGCAGAACCGCTGCAGGATGGCAGTGAAGAAGAGGAAGATCTCGGATCGGGCCAGGCCTGTGCCCAGGCACATCTGCTTTCCTGGGGACACAGGGATGTGGAGTGAGAACCTCATGTGCCCCAGGGCCTGTCCAGGCTGTTCCCCTCCCTGCCTGGCCCGGACCTAGGGCAAAGGGCGTGAAGGCATCATTGCTCTGGAACTCGCCCTCATTGTTCAAGAAGTTCCTGGGGTTGAAGGAGTTTGGGTCCTTGAATTGGGTGGGGTCCCGGTGCGCGGACACCAGCAGAGGAATCATGAAGGTGCCCTGGAGGGATACACAAGAGTTCCTCAGGGACTTGGCAGGCCACTATCCTTCATCCATCCAAGACCCCATTTAAAAGCCAGTGCCGCCCTTCTTGTTCCCAGGGCTAGTCGGTCAGCGCTGTGTGCACGCCCAAGCCTGCAGATGTCGGCTAATAGGTAGGCCGCTCCCTCCCCGCGCCAACACACAGAATCCCCAGGCTTGGTGGGTACCTTGGGCAGGAAGTGGCCGCGCAGGTGGGTGTCGGGGGTGAGGGCACGTGGCAGCCCCAGCGGCACCACACTGATGAAGCGCTGGATCTCGTGCAGCACACCGTTGGTGTAGGGCAGGCGCCCACGGTCTTCCAGGCTTGGGGCACGCATCCGACCCACCACGGCGTCTAGCTCAGCCTGTACCTTGGCTGGGGCCGGCTCAGGCTGTGAGCTGCATCCGCCGTGGACCCCAGCCAGCCCCAACCCTAGCCCCCTCATCCCTGGCCCTCCAGCTCGCAGACCTGCCACCTCTGGGTACTTGAGCAGAATGAGGAGCCCATAGCGCAGGGTGTTGCTCGTGGTCTCGGTGCCACCGAAGAAAAGGTGCGTCGTCATCACCAATGTCTCCTCCTGGAAATGTCTCTCTGAGTCCTTCTGTTCCTGTGGGCAGAGGAGACGGGCGCTGCCGCGTGCCAGGCGCCTGCTGGTGGGAGGCATAGATGGAGTTTAGGGCAGCGGGGGCGTGCACCTGATCCATCTGATCCAGAAAGCAATCAATGAAATCGCGGGGCTCCCCCGGCTGCCGCGTCTGCCGGTGCCGCTGGATTTGCTCGGAGATGAAGACCCGAAGCTCCGCGAAGTTTCGGAAGATTCGGTGGTGCGGGCCCGGGAGCCAGTGCAGGATGGAGGGGAAAATGTTGTACATCTCCGGGGACGGGATCTCAATAGGACCTTGAACAAGACCACTAGTTTCCATACGGTGAGACTGGACCAGGACTGCGATGTTATCAGTTCCAGAGCTCTAACATTCCAAGATTCTAAGATCGCCCCATTCTAATGATCCAGTGTAGGTGGGTCTGTGTACTCGGGGTTTGGCATAGGATGGGCACACGACGGAGGGGTCGGGCGGTCCTCTCACCTCGCCCCATCTGGAACTCATGATACGGAAGTTCTCACTGAAGAGGTCCAGGAGCTTCAGGAACTCCGGGTCCTGATAGCCATAGCGGTTCCCGAAGACCACGAAACAGATAACATTAGATACAGCATTATCTAGTAGCCGCCGGGGGTCGAACGGGGCTCCTGGGAGTTAGAATAGATGAGGTCATAACGCTTGGCCCAGCCCCTCGCTAGCTCTTGAGCTTACTGGCTTCCTTCCACCCAAACGTCTTCCCACGTCCCCTTCTCATCCGTTGATCACACCCACACCAGGCCCCTCTTCTTTCCCGCCAGGCCGCATCAGCGAGGGCTTGAAATTCGCCAAGCAGACAAGCCGTTTCCTCCAGGACGCGCTCCTCGACGGTCCGCGTACCCAACCCGAACTCCTTAAGCGCTCCGACTGCAAAATTGCGCAGCGTCCGCCAGCGCTGTCCATTAGAAAACAAGATGCCTGGGGATGGGGCAGAGAAGGGGGCGGCCCGGGGAGTTGGCCACGCCCATCCCGGAAGCGTTCGGTCCGGGAGCCCACTTCCTCGCAACCCTTCACTCTGCTTCTTTTCCAGACCTCTTGGTTGCCACCCCAGCCTTCTCGGCCCTGCCCATACATTGGCCCCACCTCCGCTGGTCCGCATCCCTGACCAGCGCTTGCTCTCTTTGGCTTTCACTCTCAGGCTCTTTTCTATTGGCTGCACGAGGAACCAGCCCCCCGATTCGAGCCCTGCGCTTTAGCTCCGCCTCGCCCTCTCCTCGCAGTTTGCGCTCATTAGCCGGGATTCTCTACCGGGCCCCGCCCTTTAGTCGCCCAAAGTGGCGGGTCCTGGAGCCTCACCGTTCCCGCGTGTGAAGCGTTCGAAGACTGTCATGGCCCCGCGGCCGGAGAAGGTATCCGCCTGCAGCACCAACGCGTCCCGCAGCGCTGCGTAGCCGCACAGCATCACCGCAGGGCGCGGGCCCAGCCGCACCGTGAACACCGGGCCCCAGCGGCCAGAGAGCTACACGGAGCCGGTGCTCAGCGGGTCCCGGTCGGGGCCGCTGACCCCCTTCTCCGCCGAGACCCCAGAGCCCCGCCCCAGAGATCCCTCCTCCTTCATACAGACCCAGGAGTCCCCGTCTCAGCCCCTCATTCCATGCCTAGGAGTTCAGATCCCCAGCTCCTGCCTCCCTCAGACCCAGGAGTCCGGGCCTCCAGCTCCCTCTTCCCTCAGGATCTGGAAATCCAGGTCCCCAGCCCCCAGCAGTCTCAGAACTAGGGGTCTGGGCCCTCAGTACTCTCCACCCCCCGCGTGGAACCAGGAGAACAGACCCCTCCGCTGTCCTTCCCCCTGGACCTGACTGCCGGTTGCAGGCTCCTCCTCCCTCAGGACCCGGGGGCGGGGGTTGGGGGGCAGCGCGACTCCACCGACTCCACCGTGAACCAGCAGCTCCGGGCCCCTCTTCCTTTGAGATCTGACTTCCCACCCCAGCCTTCTCTTCCCTCCCAACCAGATGTCTAGCAAATCTCCTTTCCCGGAACGCAGGACTGCAGGCCCCTCAACCTTCCTCAGGACTCACGGGGTCCGAGCTCTCAGCTCTGTCTCCTTTCAGAGAACCAGGAGTTCCAGCCTCCAGCCCCACCTCCACGAATCCAGAATTCTGTCCCCCCACCCACTGTTGGGGCTACCTCCATGAGTGCGCGGTCCAGGCGGCCGGACCCCAGCTGCAGTAAGTTTCCCAGCAGCGGGAGCGGCGTGGGCCCGGGCCGTAGGGCCCCCTGCATCGGATTGGCGCGCCCACCCCAACCCGGCCTGGCTAGCGCCAGGAGCAGGAACAGCAACAGCAGCGTTGCGATGCCGGCGATCAACATGCCTTCGATCCTCTACACCTGCGCCCCTTCGCCTCTATTTGATTCCCTTGGGGTCTTGGGTGGAGCAGGGGCGGACATGGGAAGTGGGAGGGGTGGGCGTCCTCGACCGCTCCTTCCCTGAATTCCCCAACCCAACGTCTCCACCCTGTCCCCAGCCCTAATCCTCCTGGGCCTGGCTCCGCATGGCTTTTTTTGTGCCTGCCTCAGCTTGCCCTATTTGGCACCTTTCACGCACCAGCATTTCTGTGTCAATACACCTAGCCAACAGGTGTACCGTTCTGAGCCCCTGGCACCTTTGGGTCCACCTTACCTGGCCTGGAGGTGTGCATTCCTGAGTCTCCTGGCCACCTCCGGGCCCATGACCCCTGAACGCTGTCCCTGTGACTCCTCAATACACTCCTGACTCCTAAACACATTTCTAAAACACCCCTGGTGATGTGCCCATTAGCCTGTACTCCTGTGCCCTGTGCCTGTGATCCCTAGGGACGCGCACCTGAACCCTTCCTTGTCACTTCCATGCCCACTGCTCTTGGAGCCCTGTGTGCTGTACCTGTGTCCCAGATGCTCACTAGAGTCCCCTAGCCTCCTGGTGCCCATCAGCCTGGCATTTCAGTGCCTATCCTTATGACTCTTGGATGCCTTCCCACGTGTTGACCCCCTTGTATCTCCATACTTGTGCCCTGCCCTGAACTCTTGCCATCTCTATTCCCAATGCTCTGCCTCCTAGATGCCGCAAAATGTCCTATGCCCATGCCGCTGCACACCCTGGGCTCCAGTCCCCGAAACCCCTCAGTGGGCATGCCCATCTGAAGCCAGGCGATTATGGCGGACAAACTTATGCCTCACTCCTGCTGACCCTGGGGGTGTGGGCTGGAGGGGACAGCCCCAGGCCTGGATGGGCCAAGGGTAGGGGATGTGGCTGAGTCAGCACCTGGAGCAGACTGCTCAGGGGCCCACTCTCCCGCAGGCCCCTGTCTTGCTGGATCCAGCCTTCCACCGGGTGCCTGGCACAGGGCTCAGACCTGGGGAGATGGCCAGGACCTGTGCAGAATCTGATACTGGGCTTGTCTCTGGGAGTGTCTCTCTCTCTATCTTTGTTTCATCTCTCAGCGTCTCCCTCTCAGACATTAGGAAACACCGTGTTTCTCTTTCTGTCGCTCTCTCTAGTCCCATTTCTCTCTCTGTTTTACTCTCAGTGTCTGCCTCTGTTTGTCTGTTTTCTCTCTCTCTCTCCCTCCATTTTGTCTTTACCTTAATCTCCTTTCTCTGTGCTTCCCCCTCTCGCTGCCTCTGTCTGTGTCTCTGTCGCAGTTCCCCCTACCTGTCAGCCCTTCTCTTTCCAGGAACCTGGTGACTGGCAGGGCTGTGGGGCCGCGTCCCTCATCAGAGGCACTGACTCCACAGTCAGCAGGGGTGCGGCAGGGCACAACAAGCGTGCCCTCCACGGGCCCACCCCATCCCCCTGTGCCAGGCTCTCTGATGGATGCTCTTTATTAGGGTCTCTTCAAGAGTAGGCATTTTATCTTGTTCACTTCAGTATCCCCAGCACCTAAAATAGTGCTCAGCACAGGGTGGGCACTCAGTAAATGTTTGTTGAATGACTGCATGACTCTCTTCATCCCGATTTCTGTCTCTGTTTCTCTGTCTCCCTCTAAGTCAGACTTGATTTCTCTCACTCTCTCTTTTGCCAAATCCTTCTGACAGCCTCTCTTCCTGTCTGTCTCTGTCTCATCTCTTGAAGCTTCTGTCTCTCTAGCTCTCTTTTTCTTTTTCTCCCAGATCTCTGTCTCTTCATCTCTGTTCCTCTCTTCCTTTCTATCTCTGTTTTAGAATCTCCTTGTTTTCCTTTTCTCTGGTCATCTCTGTCTCTCCCTTTTTCTCAATACTCCTCTTTCTCCTCCTCTGTCTTGCTCAATCTTTGGCTTTGAGAATCTCTCTCTGCTGTCTCTATGTATCTTTCTGTCTCTTTTTCAGTATTTCCATGTGTTTCTCTTTGCTGTCTATCTTTCTTTCTCAGGACCTCTGAGTCTTTCCCTCTCTCCCTCCACCTCTGCGTCCCTCGCTGGGCTCTGGGGCTGACTCTGTAGTTGGCCTGAGGTGGGAACAGCAAGCGAGCAAGCATGGGGATTAAGGAGCCAACGCCCCATGTGGGGAATGCCTGTGAGCCTCACCACAGTGGTTATGCCCAGCACAGCACGTCCCAGCTTCTGGATGCCCCTGGGCAACCCCCATTCCGGGTAGGGCTTCCCAGGCCACTTCTGCCCATGGCTGGGGGGCCAGCCCCACCCTGCCTGACTCTGGCTCAAGGAAGCTTGAGATGCCTGCTCATTGAGAAAAGCTGCTGTCAGCAGGATGTCAGGGAGTCAAGTCCACTTCGAGGTTGGGAGGCCCCATGCCTGGGGCTGCTATTCCCACTGAATGGAGGACTTGCACCACAGAGGAATGGTCCTGGGAGAGGGGTGAGAAAGAGGAGAGTTTCAGTCTTCCAGGGCCTCCCTGCTCCCATTCATTGCCCTTCCTATCTGTCTTTCTCTGGCCATTTCTGTTTCTTTCCTTGTCTCTCTTCTCTTCTTCTCCCCAATTGTGGTCTTTGTATCTCTCTGCTTTCCTTTGTGTCTCTGACTTGTGAGCCTGAGAGGAGCAGGGTTGGAGCCAGATGCTCTGCATTCTGATCTCAGCTCTGCCTGTTTCTGGCTGTGTGAACTTGGCCAAGTCACTTCACCTCTCTGAGCTTCAGTTTGCTCATCTGTAAAAATGTATAATAATATTGTTGGGCCTCATGGGGAGAGCTGAATGCGGCATTGAGAACAGCATGTGAACAGGAAGCAGTATATAAGTGTAATTGCTATTTCTCAGTCTCTGTGTCTGTTTATATCTGGTGGTCTCTCACTTTCCTGCTTACATGTCCATCTTTGGACGTGGCCCTGTATCTTTTACAGACCTGTTTGGTATCTCTCTGGGCGGCTCTCTTTTTCTCTGCGTCTCTGTCTTCAGGGCCTCACAGCCTTTACCTTCCAGCCTATCTCCAGGAAACCATTTCTCCCAATTTCTAGCTGCCCTAAGGGTGAGGGTGGAACTAGTCACTGTGAGATGTCTCCTTTCTCTGCAGCCAGACCTCCCTTCTCCCCATCCTAGGGGACTGCCCTCCTCCCTTTAATTCAGCCAAGGCAGATTTGACTCTATTGTAAAGATAATTTACTAGGAAATGATACAAAAGGCCCCAAAAAGGACGCGCAACAGACGAGTTTGGCGGCTAAGTAAAGCAAGGCATGCACTGCGCCGTCCCCAGGTCTGTCTCGCCTCTGGGGACGCGGAGTCGGTAAAGATGGAGATGGAGGATAGGCACGTGGCAGCCACAAGAGGAGGGGAAGCGAGTATGGCAGGGAGAGAGATGAGGGCTCAGTGGAACGAGAAGACGGGGCGCGGGGAGCAACGCCTCGGCGCGAGGCTCCTCGCTCGCAGGCGAATCTGGAAGGCCGGGGGCGTCAGCGCGCGCGCAGGCGCAGCTGGAAGGGCCGCGGCAAATTGCCGAGACCAGAGCTGAGCGGCGTCAGGTCGATGTCCTCGGGCGCCCCCAGCGGCTGCAGCGAGAAGCTCTGCAGGATGGCGGTGAGAAAGAGGAAGAGCTCCATGCGCGCCAGAGACTCGCCCAGGCACAGTCGGCGTCCTGTGCGGGTGGGAGGGTGAGAAGAAGCCAGGAGATAAGATGGGGCGAGGGGCTCCACCCCCAAATTTCCGGAGGAAAACATATGAGGGTAACGGTTGAGGACGGCACAGATCCACCTATGTAAAGGTCTGGGAAAGCACGATTTCTGGGTACTTAAAGTGGGGATAATAATACTGCCTTATTAGGTTGCCGTGAGTGGTAAATGCAGGTAAAGCAATGAGAATATAGTGCTTATGTAGGTCTTACTATGTGCCATGCATTACTCTAAGCATTATACTGCTATTAGTTAGTTTAATCTTCATAACGACCCCAAGAGGTGGGCCTTATTGTTATCTCCATTTTGTAGATGTGGGAATTGAGGCAAAGAGAGGTGAAGTAACAGATCCAAGGCCATACAGCTAGGAGATGACAGAGCTGGGGTCTGGCTGCACAGCTCAGCTCTTAGCCACCACTCTTATAGCTCTTCCAGAGGCGGCACCTGGCACACAGCGGGCAGTATGCTAAGCTACCTATTATTATCCGTCCCCCCTAACCCCCCCCCCCCCCTTTTTTTCCCGCCCAATACTGAGTTAAACGGGAAAGATCTTTTTAGCCCGGTAAAGGCCAAAGCCAGGAAAACCTAGAACCACCTCACCTGCGCCACCCAGTGGAGAGACTGACAGGGCCGACTTCCAAGTTAATTATCAGCCTGCCTCGCCACCTCCCTCCACAAGGATTTTAGGCATTATCTGTCTCTAGGAGCAGAGGTGGGAATGAGAATAAACGTCTCTGCACATCCAAAGCTGAGGATGGGGTGGAATGAAGAAGTGAGAGGGTTTGGAGCGTGGACTTAGGGCCGGGGAACGCAAGTAGGAATATGGAGCCGGGAAGATTCTGACTCTTGACCCCCGCCCCCCGCCCCGGCTCTCACCAGCAGAGAAGGGCATGAAGGCAGGGCTCTTCTTGAAGCACCGATTGGCATCCAGAAAGTGTTCAGGGTTGAACTCCCGGGGCGTCAGGAACTGGGTGGGGTCGTGATGGACGGTGTTAAGGAGGGTGATGACATCCGTGCCCTGTGGGGGTGGGGAGGCAGAATCAGCGGTGTAGAAGGGCTGGGAGGCTCCCAAACTAGGATTTCCACTCTACAGGGCTGGAGGTCCTAGGGATTTGGGGCGGACCATAGGACTTCATCAGGGGTCCGGGAAATGTGTTGTGTTGTCTGGGGTTTGAGAGACAGGTGTTGGAAGCTGTGTTGTTGGGGTCTGAGACAGCGATGAGGATATACCTCCTCTGTGAGAGCAGATTTCGAGTCTTGGGGGGCGGGGAGAGGTCTCTTAGAACAGTGTGTAGGTACAGGGGATCCCCAAGATGAAGTCCCAGACCCTGGGGATTCTGGAAAGGGGTCCTAGGAAGGGGATCTATCATGGGGAAGGGGCCTGGGGTTCAGGACAGGGTCCAGTCCACTGTGGTACAGGATGGGGTCCTGGGAAAGGGCTGAGGTTCTGGATTCAAGGGCCCCAGATGTCTGTTGCTAGGGCTTGAGATGCCAGTTGCTAAGGCCCGGAGTGCTGATTGCTAGGGCTTGGGATCCTCCTCGCTAGAGCTGCAGGTGCTATTTGCAAGAGTCTGGGATGCCTCTTCCTGGGGTGCCAGATGACGTTTGCGAGGTGCTTAGCGCACCTTGGGCAGCAGGAAGCCGCGAAAGACCGTGTCCTGAGTGACGCGGTGCGGCAAGTTCATGGGGATGATGTCTGCGAAGCGCTGCACCTCGTGGATCACGGCATCTGTATAAGGCATGGCCGTTCGGTCCTCCAGCTCTGGCAGCCGCGCGCGTCCCACCACTCTGTCGATCTCCTCCTGTATGCGGGCTGGAGGTGGAGGGGGGAGCGTTGTGGAGGGTATCAGCGGGTTCCCCAGGGCTAGGAAGAGGCGTGTGCGTGTGTGTGGGAGGGGTCCAGTTAATACTTCCCTGTCGGGGCGCTGCTGCAGGGTTAGCCAGAGGCTCAGAGGTTGGGTTCAGAGATAAAGGTTAGGGTGAAAGTTGGATTTGTGCAAGGGCTCCTAGGGGTGGGGTTGTGTGGGCCAAGCTTCGAGGACCAGGCCCGCGGAGGGTGGATCGAGTAGAGGGGCTGTGCGCGAGGGCTGAGAGATCTGGGGCAGGGCAGGTGGCATGGACCCCGCTGGACTCCGTGCGGGAGGCCGGGGTTCCGGGATAGACCCGGAGGCGGGGTTCGGGGAGGTGGGGTCGCAGACAGTGCTGTGTGGGCGGGTCAGACTGCTTGGGAGGGATTGGGTTCCTGGGCCGGCCCTGCGGCCGGGGCTGTGGGGCCAGTCTTTGGGCGGGCGGTGCGAGCTGAGCTCGGAGACAGGACACCTGCTGTGTGGGCAGGGTCAGAGATGGGCCACAAAGCAAGACCACGAGGGCGGGGTCCGGGTCCAGGCACCTCGTGCGGGCTATGGGAGCCACGTGGGTGGGCTCGGCCTCCGTGTGGCTTTGTGGGTTTGGCTGTGCCACGGAGGTGTAAACAGGAGGCGGGGCCTATTAGGGAGGCTGAGCGGGGGGGGGGGGGGGAGGGGGGGCCGGAGGCGGGGCCGTGGTTCATTGTGGGCGGGGCCTAGAGGGGGCGGGGAGAGGCTCAAGCGGGTGCGGAGCCGGGTGCCCCATGGCGCTGTGGGGCTGGTCTCCCGGCCAGGCTTGGGGCGTGCGCACCTTGCACTTCTTGGTACTTCATAAGCACGAGGAAAGTGAAGCGCAGCGTGGTGCCCACGGTCTCGGTGCCGCCAAACAGCAGGTTATGTGTGGTCATCAGCAGGGTATCCATGTAGAAGTGGCTCAGGGGGTCCTGCTCCTCCTGCGAGGGTTGGGGGTGGGAATATGAGCCAGGGCCGGGACATCCTGCCCGGACCCTGACCGTAGGCTCGAAGCCTGTGCGACCCGCTCCCTACAGACCTGAACAATTGCTACTGGGTGCCAGTTCAGTCCCTCCTGTGTTTAAATACATTTCCTTAGGGGACCTGGGGAGCGCGCAAGGGCGGGGTTGGGAAAATCTCAGCCGAAGGGGCCACAGTGAACAGATCCTTAAGGACTTCTTAATGAGCTGTTAATTGGCGGTGGCCCCGAGTGGCTCCGGGCTCCAGTCCAGCAGAGCCAAGTGTTCCAGCTTCACTTGCTGGTTGTGGGGAGATCATACGCAATCCTGCTCAGCCGGGGATCCTTTTTGGTTTGAGGCAGGGGCAGCAGGTCAGAGCAGAGGTGGGACTTCCAGGCGGGGCTTACCTGTGCCATCTTGGTGAGGAAGCAATCAATGAAGTCCCGAGGAGAGTTGGGGTCAAGGGAGGCCTGGTGATCGCGCACGCTGTGGGCGATGAGGTCCTTCACGCACCCGAAGTTCTGGAAAAGGCGTCTGTGCGGCCCGGGCACCCAATCCAGGAGGCTTGGAAAGAGGTTGTACAACTGGGGATAGAGGAGAGTCGGAGGGATTTGGAGGGGCAGGCAGGGTGTGTGTGTGCGTGTGTGTTTGTGTATGAGTGTGTGTGTGTGTGAAGGGAATGCCAGTGGGGTCAGAGGAGATCGGGCAGGCAGGGACGGGGTCTTGAAGGGCGGCTGGGTTTTGGAGGTGCGGTGGAGGGGGTGTGGGCATGTTTTAGTCGTGGCCGTGTAACTCGGGGGCGGGGTCAGATGGGAAGGGGCGGGGCCAGGAAGGGCCAATCGCAGTCCCTTTCCTGCCCACTGTTTCCGCTTTGTCCCTGGACTGTGCAGACCCCTCTCCCTGTCCTCCGCAGATCCAGGCCTCCTGACCTCGCCCCAGGGGCTGCTCATGATTTGGAAGTTTTCATTGATGAGGCTTATAATGGTGAGCAGACGTTTGTCCTCATAGTCGAAGCGACTGCCGAAGAGAACGGAGCAGATGATGTTGGACACGGAGCGGCTCAGGAAAAACGTGGGGTCGAAGGGCTCGCCTGAGGGTGAGGGGCGGAGTGGGTCAAGAAGCGCAGCCCTGTAGACACAATGTGCAACATACCAGAACCCAGGCAGCGATAGCACAAGTTTGTACAACATCCAACTCAACGTGACTTGCAGCGCTGAATGCACGGCTCTGGCTGCCCAGCATGCATCATAACAACACCCTGTTTGTATTGTATTTGGCAATGCAACAGGCAGCACAGAACCATAACATCCTGCAGCAGGTTAACATCGATAATGCCCAACAACGGAACAGGCTGTTCTTGGCCACAGCACACATCACAGCAACACGTGGCAATCACCAGACATCACAGAACACATAACGTGTGGCAATGAAATACCCAGCATATATGACCCCAGTACATGCCAACACACACAACAACACAGAGTGACGTAATAGTGGGCCCAGCAACGTCCCTGGACACGGGAACATAATGACGCTGACAGATAATACCAGCATATAACTATATCACCCTGCACCACAACACACAATAATAATGCACAGCAACCCAGCAGAGAGCACAGAACACACTACATGTGATGTCACAACACGTACGATCAAGGCAGCGGAACAGACTGACACGCAGTGTACAGCAATACAACAACATTGGCGTGACAGCACACAACACAATACGATACCACGTGCAGTGCCTGGCAACACTACAGCCTCACCCAGCAATAACACACAGCAACACAACACCTAACTCGCAATGATCCCAAACCATTAGTGTTCCGGAGCTCTGCCAGCAGGAAGCTGCCTTCCTCCAGGATCCGCTCCTCAATGCTCCTCTTCCCCATTCCGAAGTTCCGTAGAATCTGGATGGAGAATTTCCTCAGGACCTTCCACCGGTCCCCATTGGAGAAGACGATGCCTGGGGATAAAGAGGGGGACCAGCTCAACTGATGACTTGTCCCCGAGAGCACTGCCCTCCGAGTCCCCTTTCCTGATGTTTGCTGGGAGAGAGACTGTGAGTTTGGGATCTCCCCTCACCCCCCTCCAGTAAGCCCTCCAGGCTGGGTCAGGTGCCTCCTTTGAGCTTTCAAAGGGCCCTAGGCTTCCCTTACCACGGTCCTGATCACTCTGCCTCTGTTTCCCCCAGCACAGACTTGATGACTCTGGGCTATCCTTGTGTGGTGATGGGGCTATCTCCTTCACTAAACTGTGAGGGCAGAGCTAGGGCCTGTCTTCCATTGTCCAGTGCAGGGCTCATCACACAGGAGGTGCTGGTGATTGATTATTGATTAGTGAATGCACAGACAAGGGAGAGAAGCAAGAACAATGGGCACTGGGACATTGGGAACTCATCCAGGAACAAGATAGACCCTGTTCTCTTCTCTCCCCGGACTCAGGGTCTTTGTCTTCACCTCCTGTTTGCTCCTGACTGGTCATCTTCATCTTTTAGGTCTCAACTTAGAGGTCCCTTCCTCCAGGAAGCCTTCCCTGGCCCGCCCTCCCTGTTGGCCCAGAGGCTTCCTCTAGGCTCCCACAGCTCCCCGGCTTTCCCCATCCCAGCCCTGGGTGGTCAAAGTCTGGGGATGGGGCTGCGTCTCCCACTGAACTGAGAACTGCGATAGATAAGGATGTGTTTATCTCTGATTCCTCTGGAACTAGCAGAGAGCTAGATGCTAAAGAAGAAAAAGCTATAGTGTATTGTCTTGCATTGTGTGCATTATCTCATTGACTTCTCATAACAACCTTTTCATGATAGCAGACAGAGGGTCAGAGAGGAGAGGCCACTTGCCCAGAGGTACATAGCTAGTAAGTGGCAGAACCCTGCCTTACCCTCTCTGCTGTGTACTAAAAATAGCTAATTAGATGGAAGCTATTTTTAGTAACAGAGGATGTAATATCCAGACATTTTCTTTGCAAAAGTAGCAAGGTGACTTTCTCAACTGCCCTGTCTCCACTTCCTTGCATCTGGTGTACCTGGACAGGTGAGGTCATAAGATCAAGTCCAGGGAAGGGGACATGAAGGTAGAGAAGGTGTACTCAATACACAATAGGTAAGTTTTTTACCACAGCTCTCCAGTTACAAATCTTGGGGCAGCTGGGACCCATCTAGTGAAGGGGCCAGCAGGAGACCTCAGGATTCTCTAGGGGGAGAAGAATAGTCCAGGATGCAGATCTCTGGGACCTCTTTTTCAATTAGAGCAGCTTTATTTCTTTTGTCATTTATTGGGCTTGTCATATGGCTGCCTGTGAATAAGAGATTTATGTTTAAAAAAAAATTGAAAACCATAAGGCTAGGTGATTTCCAAGCTAAAGGAGGAGAGGATATTGAGAGAGGATAGGTTTGGAGTTAGTGACGTGAGTTCCTAGATGGGTGGGAGTGGAGTTGGGTTTGAGATGGGCTGGAGATGGCCATGGAACATGAGGGGGAATTAGGGAGTTGATAAATTGGTTTGAGGTTGGTGATGGAGGTGGAGTTGGGTAGAATGAGGAGGATTGGCAGACTGGGGGTGAGATTGAGCTTGGGGTTGGGTCGATATGTGATGGGGTTAGTTTTGGTGATGGGAATGGGATTAAGGTTGAAAATGGAAACTGGGGACTGACAACTTCGATAGGTGATTAGGATAGAAGACAGGGCTGGGGCTGGGGAGAAAAATGACAGTGGAATTCAATTTGACTAAAAGGATTAGGATGGGGTTGATAATAGATTTTTTAAATGGAGATTGGAAGCAGATTCATAATGGGAATGAAGGTTGGAGTGTCATGTAGTCAGTGTTGCAGACAGAGGTGAGTGGTCTCTATGGAGTTGAGGTTGAAATGCGGAATATAGAGGTAGGGTTGATGAGGATTGGGTTGAGGTGGACAATGGGGGCTGGGGCCAGATAATTTGGCCACTTGATTGAGATGGAATTCCGATGATGTGGTTGGGCTAGAGTTAGGGATTGGGATGAGAATGGTGTTGGAGTTGGATGGAGATGGGGACTAGTATGGAAGTGAAATTCAAGATGGTGGTGGGGTTTGGGGGTGGGGAAGCTGGGACAGACTTCTCTCTAGACTAGCACTACCTGGCTCCATCCCATCTGATGTCATCAGCGAGATCAGTGGCTCTGAATGTCACCAAAATAGGGAGGGCAGTCTCCTATCCTTATCCCCTCCCTCAGTGTGGAAAGGATTGGAGGTGGAGGAGATGGGGAGCAGGCTTACCATTGCCCTTAGTGAAGTTGAGAAAGACGGGGTAGTCACCGCGGCCGCTGAACTCCTCCGCCTGGTCCACAAGGGCCTCCTTCACGGTTTGGTACCCGCTGAGGACAACCACTCGTCTGGGGCCCAAGTGTACTGTGAACACTGAGCCGTACTTCTTGCTCAGCTAGGGGTAGCAAGACAGAGGTCACGGGGGGAGGGGTGAGTCTTGGGCCAGAGGACCCCTCCCCTGTGTCCCTCACTCCTCACGCAAGCCTAGGTCTTTGCACCTTGGTAAGGGAGGTCAGCATGTTTTGGGAGCGAAGCTGCAGCAGGTTTCCGAGGAGTGGGAGGGGCCTGGGGCCTGGAGGCAGCCGGCCCTTGCTCCTTGAGCTGAGGGTCAGGAACAGGCAGACAAGAGCCAGGAGGAGGAGCAAGACGGGTGTGCTTATACTGTCCATGGTGAAGGCAGCTGCAGGTGTCTGGGGAGAAAAGTGAGAGAGGCCGGGGCTGGGGAGGAAGTGGAATCCTTTCACTCCTCATTTCCTTCTGGAACTTGCCTTCCCCAGACCCTAGAAATGGAGGCAGATGGAGAGAAGAAAGGAGATAGAGGCAGAGACAGGGAAAGGCCCCGGGGTGGGAGGGGAGAAGGAATAGAGAGGACAGGGGAGAGAAAGAGAGAGAAAGGGCAAGGAGACAATCAGGAAACAGAAGAAGAGAGACAGACAGTAAGAGAGACAGAGACAGAGAGGTACACATGGAGATAATGAAGGACAGAGAAAAATAGTGAGATGTCTAAATATCTGTAGATGTCTGCCATCTATCCGTCTATTCATCCCTCCATTCATCCATTGTCTATCAGGAGACTGACTCTCATGCAGAGGTGGCAATAAAGAGGGAGACATGTCGGGACAGAGAAAGACAAATCGAGAGCCAGAGATAGAGAACCAGACAGAGAGAAAAATCACAGAAAGAGGCTCACAGAGAGAGACACAAATAGAGAGACAGAGCTAGAGAAAGCCAGGAGAGAGAGATGACGAGACAGTGATATGCACTTATTGAGAGACACAGAGATGGACACTGAAAGAGAGAGAGAGTGAGAAAGAGACAGAGACTGAGGGAAGAAAGAGAGTGCGACAGACAGGAAAGAGAGATACCTGGAGACAGAGAGACATGTAGTCAGAGAGAGAGGGAGAGAGAAACAGAGAATGTTAGGCAGAGTCATGCAGAGACAGAGACCAAGACAGATGGGACAGAGAAGAAGGGCAGAACCAGAAACAGAGGAAAGAATCAAATGTTTTAAACACAGGGCTCACATTCCAGAGATAGATGCCAGCCACTGGGTGAAGCACCTGTGCAGAGACCCCAGTGCCCAGCCCTGGCTGGGAGCTCTGAAAATACTTGCCAAATGAATGAACAAAGTCCCAGAGAAAGCCCCATAAAGACAGAGCCAGAGACTGTGAGAAGCCTCGGAGGAGATGACAAGAGAGACCCCAGCCAGTCCTAGAGACAGGGAGATGGAGCTAGCTACCCCCTGTCTTGAGAGCATCGCTTCCTCCTTTGTGACTTGCGTTCCGCCCTTTACCTGCCAAGCCACAAAGGCAACTCAGGTGTGTTTTGCAGTGTGTTGGCTGTGGCCACTTCAGCTGTGTGCCATGCAGCTCTGGGTATGCCTGGGGTTTGAAGGCTGCTCTTAAATCATTTCTATCCATGCCCCTTGGCCCGCATTTCCTGTTCCCCCACTGAACTTGAATCTCCTCCCACTTCCCCGCCTTAACATGGGTCTGCTGTGTGCTCCAGCCAGCTAGACTGATGTCTTGGCTGGGTGCCATGCCTTGGGAACCACTTTTACCCTCCTGGACTGGCATGTCCTGCAGGCTGACCTCAGCTCTCTCACTGTGGTCAGTGGTGGTCCTTTGCTCTGGGGTGGGGCAAAGGCTTCTCCATTTTTGCCATTTGGGTCCCTGGGTCTGGTTTTGAGGCTGGTTTGGCGTTGTGGAGCTGTCGCAAAATGATGGCCCAGGGAGGGGGGCTGAGTTTCTTTGGTGTTTTGGGCACTTGGTTCTATTTCTCTGGGTTTAGGTCCGCTTCTGCCACTGACTGGCCCTGTGTGACCTTGGGCAAGTCCCTTTCCCACCCTGGGCTGGCGTTTTCTCCTTCTCTGGGAAACTGCTTTTCACAGTTCTTCTCGTCCTTCTGTCTGTCTCTCGCAGTTTGTCTCTGAAATTCTGTGTGTCTCCCTTTGCTTCTGCCCCTGAATTTTCTTCTCTCTCTCTCAGTCTCTCTCTCCCTCGGTGTCTCTGAGTCTTTGCGTCTCACTCTCTTGCATTTTCTAATTCTCCCTGTGCCCTTTCTTTCTGTCTCTCTCTCTATGTAAGTCTTTCTCCATCACCGCCTCCTCCCGTCTGGGTGTCTCTCTTTTTCTTTCTGTGTCTCATGCCTCCATGAGTTAGGCTGTGGAGGGCAGGACTGAAGGCAGGCAGAATTTGAAGGAGAGCTTGGGAGATGGGTGAGGCAGGTGGAAACCCCAGGGAAAAGGACCTCAGGCTTGAATGAGGTTCTCCCCACCCAGTGCCATACACAATCCTCTCTCTGCCTTCCTAAGCCCCGGCATTGTCAGCTCTTGGCTCCTGCTCCAGGAACTGGCCTCGGTTACTCAAATCCTGGCCAGATCAGAAGGGCAGCTTGCAAAAACCTGGAGCTGGGCCAGGACTCCAGTGGCTGGGTGTTGTATGGAAAAGAGGTCCCCTGAGGCCGAGGGTCTGGGAGGCCAGGTGGAGGCAGGTATCCCCACAGGTCCATGGGTGCACACCGTGTTTGCCATTCCCATGGGGGTAGGGGAAGAAGTGATTGGAGGTCCTGGGGAATTTGATACCCCAGGTCCCAGGCACATGGCGGGTTGGGGAGTGGGGCTCATGCCATTGTTTAAGTCCCAGAAAGACTGGTTAGGGCAGGTTCTGGAAGAGGGGTGAAGGCTTGATTATGGGATTACACACCTCTGGTTTCCCTTGGCATCTACCAGTGCCCCCACCCCAGGCACCCAGTACTGGATCCACCCTAAAAGTTACTTTCCCCTGACCCTGGAACTGGATTGAGAGGGGCCTGATGGGACTGCCTCACTGGAGAACCCGGGGTTCTTAAGAAGGGGAGTTTTAAGGGGCTTTGAGTTCTTCTTGTGGTCTGACTTGCCCTCCTGCTACAGAGGAACATGGGGTGGGAGGGATGTATTGTAGGGTTTATCAACCGTGGCATTGTTGACATTTTGGGCTGGATAATTCTTTGTGTAAGGGGCTGTCCTGTATGTAGTAGGCTGTGTAGCAGTATTTCTGGTCTCTACCCACTAGATACCCCTATGCTCCAACCCCCATGTATCTGCATGGCCCTCACAGTCTTATCGAGCCATTCTTCTCAGAGTCCCTTGGGCCAGACACATAGGGGAGCGCTGTAACCATATACCACAACAGCAATAGAGAACACAGTAGGAGTGGCAAAAAGGCAATAACACCAAAGAACACTTTCCACCACAGTGAAGGAAGGGATTGAATGCAAGCAGAGACCGGGTTGGTAGACAATGCCTGAGTGGCTTTTTTTTGGTTTTTGAAAACCAAAAATGACTCTAGACATTATTGAATGTCCTCTTGGGGGCAAAGTCAACCTGGTTGGGAAGCCCTGGTGCAATGAAAGAAAACGAAACATACCCAAGGGGAGCCGAACCCCCCTCACCCCTAATTGGCCACTCCTTGACCTCCAACTCTTACACGTTTTCCTCTCCCTCAAACCTCCAAGACCTTTTCCTCCCACCTCACTCTCTATTGATGACCCCATTTTTTCCCCTGCATTTTCTCCCCAAATCCCCCCAGTACATAGTTGTATATTTTAGTTGTGGGTCCTTCTAGTTGTGACATCTGGGATGCCGCCTCAACATGGTCTAATGAGCGGTGCCATGTCCGCGCCCAGGATCCGAACCGGCGAAACCCTGGGCTGCTGAAGCGGAGCATGCGAACTCAACCACTCAGCCACGGGACCGGCCCTGATGACCCCATTTCTTACCTTGTGAAGAAAATAGCAGCAATCAGAAGAGAGCTAGCTCATTCTCCACCACCACATGTGCCTGCCTTCCAGCATCTGGACCACATATGCAGTCTTCTTTCCTATTACACTGGCTGGGCACCTGGCATAGGTGAGTCAGCGCCTCCCTGGTGACACCCTGTCTGGCAGCACCTCCAGCTGCTCGAGCAGTATGGCATAGGTTGCAAAGAGACCAAAGAAAACACCCAGAGACTGTGTGTGAAACATAAGGGTTTGTCGTGTCTTACTTATGGAGAATGTCCAAGAGTGGCTGGCTGGACAGAGTTGTGCACCTGCACCCACTACTGTGAACAAGGAGGGGATTACTTCTATAGGCAGGGGAACAAAAGGCTCTGTGCTTGGCAAAAGGGACTGTCCTTGCATTCCAAGGATCAGTGGTCACGTGGAAGGGCTCTGTGTGTCCTCAGAAAGAGATGTTCTTGGAGAGAAACAGTTATAACACTGGATAGTTGGTGTCCTTCCCAGAAGGGGGCCAAAAGGACACATGGTTAAGATATAGGGCACGTAGGGTAGTTCCCCTACACTCCAACCCCCATGTTTCTGAGTGGCCCTCACAGTCTCATTGAGCCATTCTTCTGCAGAGTCCCTTGGGCCAGACCCATAGAGGAGCATCGTAACCATATACCACAACTGCAATAGACAGCACAGCAGGAGTAACAAAGAGGCAATAACACCAAAGAACACTTTCCGCCACAGTGAAGGAAGGGATTGAATGCAAGCAGAGACCGCGTTGGTAGACAATGCCTGAGTGGTTTGTAGGTGGGTGCATAAGGATGCCGTTGTGGAAGAAATGTCATGGGCATTGTCCAGGATGTGGACACAACATTCTACCTGTATCACAGCACAAGCTCCCCCTTGAGCAGGAGTGAGCATGTCAAGGGCCATTCTGTTTTGTCAAATTGCTTTTCTCGCTTGGGATGTTTCCTCACTTAGCAGTGTGATGGCAAGTCTGATATTATTGAGGGCTGCTGCCATGTGTTGGGCTAAGGCAGATGCTTGCCGTTTTACGGCAGTTGTTGCTACTGGTGGAGAAAAGATGGCGAGGGGGTGAAACCATCCTGCAGTGCATCACACACCATGGTATGTGCAGACTGGCTCCCAGTTAGAAGGAAGCTATTGAAGGGAAGACAGGATACATGCATGGATGTAGGGACGTCCCCTTGTACATCTGCCCGTCCAGTTACAAGGAACATAAAGCCAGCCAGTAGCACCACAAGCCCACAACCACCCCCACGGAGAGGCATAGGCTCCTCTTATGGTGTTTTGTTTTCCCAGCCACATATCAGCAGTAATAACAATTGTTTGATTACACAGTGCTTTAGGTGTCTAACCTACGTTTTTTGACAGACTTTCACCTGGTGGTGTGGAGTTATTGTGATGTTCAATGCAGGGAGGGGAACTTCTTAATTCTATTTGCTGGTCTCTTCGCCAGTTGACAGACATGTGGATCATTTCCAGTGTCTGGCTATTCTGAACAGCAATATGTATTATTCTTTGTGTGTATGTTTCTGTCTTTGTGGGGATATATGTTTTGTTTATCTGAATATATCGCTAAGAGTGTGATTGCTCAGTCATATGAGAAGCATATGTTGGCAAGAAATTGCCAAACTGTTTCCAAAGTGGGTGCCATTTTTCACTTCTTGTATCATCTGTTTTCCTCCCTCTATTGTATCTTTCTCATTAGCATACAATATGCTCTATTTTTCCTATCTTGAAAAGACCCTTTCATGAAAAGATACTCAACATCACTATTCATGAGGGAATGGCAAGTCAAAACCACAATGAAATACTACTTCACGTGCATTAATAGGATGCCTATTACAAACAAAGGAAAATCAGTTTTGGTGAAGATGTAAAGAAATTGGAACCCTTGTGCATTGCTGCTGGCAATGTAAAATGGTGCACATGCTATGGAAAACAGTATGCCAGTTACTTAAAAGTGAAATATGGAATTATCATATGACCCAGCAATTCCACTCCTAGGTATATACCCCCCAAAATGGACAGGAGAGACTAAAACGGATACTTGTACACCAATGTTCTTAACAGCATTATTTACAATAGCCAAAAGGCTATTGTATTTACAACAGCCCAAATGCCCATCAGTAGATGAACAGATAAACTAAATGTAGCATATATGTACAACGGAATATTAGTCAACCTTATAAAGGAAGGAAATCTGATACAATCTACAATATGGATGAACACTGAAGACATGATGCTAAGTGAAATAAGCTAGACACAAAAGGACAAATATTGTATGATTCCACTTACATGAGGTGCCTAGAATAGGCAAATTCATAGAAATTGAAAGTAGAATAGAGATTACCAGAGGCTGGGGGAGGGGGAGATACAGAGTTATTGTTTAGTGAATACAGCAATTCTCTTTGGGATGACGAGAAAGTTCTAAAAATGAATAGTGATGATGGTTACACAACATTCTGAATGTACTTAATGCCATTGGATTGTCTACTTAAAAATGGTAAATTTTATGTTCTGTATATTTTACCACAATAAAAAAATTTTAATAGACCCCCTCTCTTTTTTAAACCAATAGGTACCTTACATAAGGTAAAGTGCACCAACTTATGTCTACACTTTGATGGAGTTTTACACGTGCACACACCCATGTAATTACTACAAAGACGAGGCTGTAGAACATCGTCCTGTCTCCCAGTCAATATCCTCCCACAGATTGTCCCTGTTCTTCTTTATTTGGGGTGGTATTATTTTTTGTTGAGGTAACATCATTTTAGAACATTATATAAATTCAGGTGTACATCATTCTATTTTGACGTCTGTATAGACAACATCCTGTTCACCACCAAATTCTAGTTGTGATCTGTCACCCTACAAAGTGCTGCTTTACTCCTTTTGCCCTCCCCCAGTCCCCTTATTATTTTTCTTTGTTGAAGTGTAGTTGACATACAATATTATATTAGTTTCAGCTGTACAACATAGTTATTCGACATTTATATGCATTATGAAATGATTACTACAGCAAGACTAGTAACCATCTGTCACCATACAAAATTATCACAATATTATTGATTATATTCCCTATGCTGTACATTACATACCCATGTCTTATTTATTTTTTGACCGGAAGTTTGTACCTTTTAATCCCCTTAACTTTTTTTGCCCATTCCCCACCACTCTCCTCTCTGGTGAAAACCAGTTTGTTCTTTGTACCTATGAATTTGTTTCTGTTTTGTTTTGTTTGTTCATTTGTTTTGTTTTTTAGATTCTACACGTGAGTGAAATCATAAGGGGTTTGTCTTTCTCTGTCTGACTTATTTCACTTAGCATAATACCCTCTAGGTCCATGCATCTTGTCATAAATGGCAAGATTTCATTCTTTTTTATGGCTGAGTAATATTCCATTGTATATATGTACTACACTTTCTTTATCCATTCATGTATCAGTGGACGCTTAGGTTGCTTCTATATCTTGGCTATTGTAAATAATGCTGCAATGAACACAGGGGAGCATATGTCTTTTCTTATCAGTGGTTTTGTTTTTTTTCAGATAAATACCCAGAAGTGGAATTGCAGGATTGTATGGTAGTTCCATTTTTAATTTTTGAAGGAACCTCCCTGTTGTTTTCTTTAGTGGCTGCACCAATTTACATTCCCACCAACAGTGTATGAGGTTTCCCTTTTCTCTGCATCCTCGCCAATACTTGTTATTTGTTGTCTTTTTGATAATAGCTATTCTGATAGATGTGAGTTGATATCTCATTGTGGTTTTGATTTGCATTTCCCTGATGATTAGTGATGTTGAGCATCTTTTCACATGTCTGTTGGCCATCTGTATGTCTTTGGAGAAATGTTTATCCTAGGTCCTCTGCTCACTTTTTCATCAAATTGCATATTTTTTCTGATATTGAGTTGTATGAGTTCTTTATATACAGTCACATACCACATAATGACCTTTTGGTCAATGAGGACTGCATATATGATGCTGGTTCCAAGACTATAATGGAGCAGAAAACTTCCTATGGCCTATTGATGTGGTAGCCATTGTAATGTCATAGCACAGTGCATTACTCACATGTTTGTGGTGATGCTGGTGTAAACAAGCCTACTACACTACTAGTCATATTAAAGTATAGCACATACAATTAGGTACAGTACATATTTGATAATGATAATAAATGACATTACTGGTGTAGGTATTTACTATACCGTACATTTTGTCATTACTTTAGAGTGTACTCTTTCTACTGATATAAAAAAGTTTACTGTAAAACAGTATGCTTTGTTACGCCACCAGCAGCCTCATACATCTCGTGTTTACCACATCTCTCGATTGCATTATTTTCTCTTGTGCTTGATTTAATCTTGTGTTGTTTTGCTCATCATGGCCCCTAAGCTTATAAAATCCAGAGCTAATGTTGCCAGTAAGAGGCCACACCTAGTGACACATCTGGAAGCAAAATTAAAAGTGATTAAGGGCTATGAAGTTACATAATCAGTGATGACTATTGCTCCTGTCAGGCATGTCCCATCTCACCATAGCTATGATCTTGAAGAACAAGAACAAAGTGATGGAAGCTGCTAAGGGATCTGCTTCATTGAAGGCAGTGAGACTAAGAAAAGTTTGAGAAGGCCCTCTATCAGACATGGAGAGACTTCTAATGATGTGGTTTGAAGACCAGACACAGAAGTGTATCCCTATCAGCACCATGACGATTACAGCCAAAGCAAAAAGAAAAGGCTTGTTGAACAAAAAAGTTTGTTGAAGGAAAAGGCTCAGCCTGACAATGATGTTGAATTTATTGCTACCTCTGGATGGTTTAAATGACGTAAGAATCATTCTTCATTACATAGTGTGAAAGTAAGTAGGAGTGTGTGAAGGCAGCTGAAGAATTTTTGGAAACTCTGGATAAGCTGATTGTGGAGGGAAATTACTCACCAGAGAAAATATTCAATATGGATGAAATCTCCCTATTCTAGAAATGATGCCTGAAAGGACTTTCAACCAGAAGGAGGCCAAGTCAATGCCAGGTTTCAAGGCTTTTAAGGACAGGATAACAGTTTGCATGGGGGCAATGTTGCAGGCTACAAATGGAAACCCTTTGTGATCTGGCACAGTGAGAACCCCAGGGCCTTCAAGCAGATCAGTAAGCACACACTGCCAGTGTCCACAGGAGCAGTAAGAAGTCATGGATGACTGAAACATAAGACCTAAAACCATAAAACTCCTAGAAGAAAACACAGGCAGTCAACTCTGTGACATCTGTCTCTGCAGCATTTTTATGGATCTATCTCCTCAGGCAAAGGCAACAGAAGCAAAAATGAATAAATGGGACCACATCAAACTAAAAAGCTTTTGCACAGCAAAAGAAATCAATGACAAAACAGAAAGGCAACCTACTGAGTGAGAGACAATATTTGCAAATGATATATCTGATAAGGGGTTAATATCCAAGATATGGTAATGCGTTGCTTAACGACAGCGATACACTCTGAGAAATGCATCGTCAGGTGATTTTTGTTGCTGTGCGAACATCATAGAGTGTACTTATGCAAACCTAGATGGTACAGCCTGCTGCACACCTAGGCTCTGTGGTATAACCCATTGTTTCTAGGCTATAAACCTTAACAGTGTGTTACTGTGCTGAATACTCTAGGCAACTGTAACACAATGATAAATATCTGGGTATCTAAACATATCTAAACATAGACAAGGTACAGTGAAAATACAGTATAGAAGATAAAAAATGGTACATCTGTTTAGGACACTTACTATGAATGGAGTCTGCAGGACTGGAAGTTGCTCTGGGTGAGTCAGAGAGTGAGTGGTGAGTGAATGTGAAGGCCTAGGAGGTTATTGTACACTCCTGTAGACTTTATAAAGACTGGACACTTGGGCTACACTACAATTTTCTTTTGAGGAAGATCAGCCCTGAGCTAACATCCGCTGCCAATCCTCCTCTTTTTGCTGAGGAAGACTGGCCCTGAGCTAACATCCGTGCCCATCGTCCTCTACTTTATATGTGGGACCCCACCACAGCATGGCTTGCCAAGTGGTGCCATGTCCGGACCTGGGATCTGAACTGGCGAACCCCGGCCGCTGAAGTGGAATGTGTGCACTTAACCACTGTGCCACCGGGCCGGCCCTATACACTAAATTTATAAAAAATATTTTTCTTTCTTCAATAATAAAATAACTTTAACTTACTATAAGTTTTTTTTTAGAAACTTTTAGACTCTTTTCTAATAACAGCTTAAAACACAAACACATTGTACGGCTGTACAAAAATATTTTCTCTCTTTATGTCTTTGGTCTGTAAGATTTTTTCTATTTAAAAATTTTTTTTTTTGGTTAAAAACTAAGACACAAACACATGCATTGGCCTAGGCCTACACAGGGTCAGGATCATCAATATCACTGTCCTCCACCTCCATCTCTCGTCCCACTGGAAGGTCTTCAGGGCAATAGCACACATGGACCTGTCATCGCCTGTGATAATCAAAACTGTTTGGTTCTGGCACAAAAACAGACACACAGATCAATGGAACAGAATAGAGAGCCCAGAAATAAACCCACAGTTACGTGGTCAATTAATCTACAACAAAAGAGGAAAGAATATACAATGGGGAAAAGACAGTCTCTTCAATAAGTGGTGTTGGGAAAAGTGGACAGTTACACGCAAGAGAATGAAACTAAGCCACTTTCTTACACTGTTTACAAACATAAACTCAAAATGGATTGAAAGTTTGCGACATGGATGGACCTTGAGGGTATTACATTAAGCGAAATAAGTCAGAGGGAGAAAGTCAAATACTGTATGATCTTACTCAGAAAATAAAAGCGACAACAGACACACACAATATTTTTTATTATTTTTGTCTAAATAATCAATTATACAAGTATACATGTATAATAAGAAAAACACATATTTATCCATGTATTTACCTTTTCTAGTTCTCTTCATTCCTTTGTGTTGGATCCATATTTTCATCTGATATAATTTTCTTTCTTTCTGAATGATTTCACTTTATATTTCTTGTTGCATGGGATTAATTCTTTCAATTTTCACATATTTGTAAAAAATATTTTACCTTCATTATGAAAGATATTTTCACTCAGTAAGGAGTTCTAGGGTGACAGTGTTTTCTTTTTGCACCACTGCTTCTCATTTATGTTGTTTCTGATGAGAAAGCTGCTGTTAACCTTGTCTCTGTTATCTTTGTTGTAATATATCTTTTTTCCTCTGGCTGTTTTTAAGATTTTATTTATTGATGGTTTTGAGGAATTTTACTGTAATGTGCCTTGGTGTAGTTTTCTTCATGTTTCTTGTGCTTGGGGTTTATTCAGTTTCTTGCATCTGTATGTTTATAGTTTTCGTCAAATTTAGAAAAAGTTTGGCTATTGTGTCTTCAAATAATCTTTATTCTTCTTCTCAACTTTGGAGACACGTAAAGTTTAAAATTGCCTTACAGCTCACTGATCTTTCCTTTCTTCCATATTTTGTATTTCTTTATTTCATTCTTTTTTCATTTTTCATTTTGGATAGTTTCTATAGCTATGGGTTCAAGCTCACTAATCTTTTCTTCTGAAATGTCTAATATGCCATGAATGCAGTGTTTTTTCCATTTCACCTGTTGTAGTTTCATCTCAAGAAGTTTGCTTTGAGTCTTTTTTATATCTCTCATGTCTCTACTTAACTCTTTAAGCATGTAGAATACAGTCATGATAACTATTTTAATGTCCTTATCTGTTAATTCTAGTATCTGTGTCAGTCCTGGGTCTGTTTCAATTGGCTGATTTTCTTCTAATCATTATGAATCGTATTTTCCTGCTTCTTTTCATGTCTGGCAGTAGTAATTTTTTTTTAGGAGTCCAATATTATTAAATGAATTCACAGAAGAGAGTTGTTAAAAACATTTACATGACATTGGTAGATAGGAAAAAGATTTTCATTCAATTCACTATTGTCTATTAAATATCTAATTTTTACAAAGCACTGCATGAAGAACTTGGGGTTGGAACCAGAAAAAGAAGAGTGGGGCATAATCCCTGCTTTCAAATAGGGTAATATTTCATAAAATATGACCTCCATGAATATGTGTTGATATACAGTTATATTCCAAGTGAGAACTCATCAAATAATTGCTTTTTCAACCTTTTCTCTCTCTCTTTTTGTTTTTTGAGGAAGATTAACCCTGAGCTAACTACTGCCAATCCTCCTCTTTTTGCTGAGGAAGACTGGCCCTGAGCTAACATCCATGCCCATCTTCCTCTACTTTATATGTGGGACACCTGTCACAGCATGGCTTTTGCCAAGCAGTGCCATGTCCGCACCCAGGATCTGAACTGGTGAACCCTGGGCTGTTGAGAAGCGGAACGTGCAAACTTAACCACTGTGCAACCAGGCCGGCCCCAACCTTTTTTTTTCTTTTACCAAAAAAACCATGTTTTTTGGTACCATTTTCACATACAATCTTTCTTAGTATGGGATCACTAATATTGAGAATATCCCATTTACAAAATTAATCATTTGTGTCAAAAAATGATTGGTGGGGGCTGGCCCTGTGGCCAAGTGGTTAAGTTCGTGCACTCCACTTTGGCAGTCTGGAGTTCACCAGTTCGGATCCTGAGTGTGGACCTACACACTGCTCATCAAGCCATGCTGTGGCAGCATCACACGTAAAAGAACTAGAATGACTTAAAACTTGGATGTACAACTATGTACTGGGGCTTTGGGAAGAAACAAAACCCAATTGTTAATGTGAATTTAACCCACATCATCTGTAAAATGTCAATTTATAAAAAAGCAATATTTAAAAATGGCAGGTAGTAGTATGATTACGAAAAATTTTGTTTGGAAAAAATTAGGATCTTATGAAGCTAGATTATTTTATACTTGTTTCCCAATTATATTCTTTTGCTTTCCCCTACAGTATGACATATGGAAAGAGCGTGGCCTTTGGAGTCAGTAGATATGGGTTCAAATCTTGGTTCTATCACTTAAAAGCTGTGTGACATTGACTGAGTTGCTGAATGTCCCTATACCTCAATTTCTTCAGAGGTAAAGTGGAAATAAGACTTTACGTCTGAGCTCATAATTTAGTGATTGGCCCAGTGTGAGTACTCAAAATTTGTTAAAAAACAAATGAATAATATCACAAATGTTCCTGGCACATGGTTGACATTTAATGACAGATCTCCTCTACTCATATGTCTGGTAATTTTTGATTGGGTGTCAGACATTGTGAATTTTACCTTGTGCTCTGGATATTTTTGTGTTCCTATAAATATTCTCGAGTTTTATTTTGTGATGCAGTTATTTGGGAATCTTTAGTGGGCTTTTTACTTCAATATAATTTCAAAATTAATGAAAAGTTGCAAGAATAATACAAGGAACTTTTATGTACCATTTCCTCTGACTCGTCAATTGTTAACATTTTGCCACACTTTATTTATCAAGTTCTCTCCCTCTATTTCTCTATGAACTCTTGGAGATAAGTTGTAGACCTGATGCTCCTTTACCTCTAAATTGCTCAGTGTGCATTTCCTAAGAAAAAGGACAGTTTTTTTTTCTTTCTGCTTTTTCTCCCCAAATCCCCCCAAGTACATAGTTGTATATTTTAGTTGTGGGTCCTTCTAGTTCTGGCATGTGGGATGCAGCCTCAACGTGACCTCATGAGTGGTGCCATGCAAGGACACTTTTTAACATAATTACAGTACTATTATCAAAATCAGAAAATTTAATATTGACATAGTATCATTCATTAATACTCAGGTAATATTTAAATTTTGCCATTTATCCCAATAATGGTTCTTATAGCACTTATTTGTTCAACCCTCACATATACATAAAATAGTTTCAGAATTGCTAACCCATACCCCGTGAGAAATAAATTATGTCAGAGTACAGTATTTGTGCATAGTTATTTTTGTCTTTAGGTATACAATATACAATCAGGTTCCTCTTTTCAAAAGTTACTTCAATTAGTTCTTTTTTATCTCACCCTTTTTAGTGTGCTTTTGTTATTATTTGGTAATACAGTATGTTTAATTGTTGCAGTTTGTATTCCGTTCTGAGTTCCCCCACATCCTGGTGGATTTAAAAAATTTACGTATTAAATTAAAAGCGTTAATTTAAAGAGTAAAATCTACTCTTTGTCCTGTACAGTTCTATGAGTTTTGAAAAATGCCCAGAGTTGTATATTCACCACTCTGGTCATGACACTGAAGACTCTTCATCCTACATACTCACTGACTGAAGGAGGAGTTTGAGGGAGCCTGAGTCTCATTACTCCTTTCTAATTCTATATAGGAATTTTCCTAAGTCCAGAGCTGTGGCCAGACATTAGCCAAAATCCTGGATTCCATTAAGGAATAGAGTTTTTAGGAGTTTTCATCCTCATTGTGGTGTGATTCCTAGACTTCCTGCTGCAGAAGAGGCACTGGAGAGGTTATGAGAAGAGTTGGGGGAGGTGTTGAAGAGCCTCAAATCTACAAAGCCGTGACCTGCAGAGAAGGGAGACTGAAGGGCAGAGAGTGGGAGAAGCTGGGTTGCAAAGGATGGGACTAAATAGTAGTTTCAGTAGGAAAAGTTTTTGCAATTGTTTGGCATGGGCACTGACCAGTCAGAGTGGTTGCCAGCCTTTGACGATAAGTATTACTGTGCCCGAGCCTATTGGGTGATTGCTAGCACTCTAGCTGCTCACTATATGCTTATTGAATAAATGAACAAACTGATTTTCCTGTCACATGCTCTAAGTACCCAAGCACTCCTCTAGGTTGGAGGTCAAGGTACAGGGGGAGTTTGAAGAAAGATGTCCCAGTGCAGGCTTCACCATCCCCATGGTGGATGGCCCTGAGCTCCTCTTCATTGTTGTGAGAGCTATTTACAGAACCTGGTACCTGGACAGCACCGCTCAGTGTTGGAAACCAAGATGGACTGTGCACAGGGGCCGCTGGATGCTGTACCTGCGGGAGGGAGGATGGGGAAGACGCAAAGGACACAGCTCTGGTTTTTCAAAAGAATCAGAAATTGGGAGGATTCGGTTATGGGACAAGCACTCAGTTGACTCAAAAATCCGCTTCTAATACTGTGTGAAATAAATTTAAAAAATCTCCATGCTGAGTTTAGTTCCATAGACTATCTTCTCTGTTCATCAGATTCATCTGCATGACTCCCTTCTTTGTTTCATTCAGATCTCTGCTCGAATTCTTCTCCTCATAGAAGCTTTCTCTCACCACCCTACTGGAAACAGCCACTTCCATCCTTCTGCAGCTGCACCTGCTGTATTTTCCTGAGGTGTTCACTGCTCCCTGATGTTAGAATATACATGTGTTTGTCTCTCTATTTGCAGTCTCTCTGCCCTCCTTCCAAGTAAACCCCAAGAGGGAAGGACTTGGTAGATCTTGTTTGCTGCTATGTCTACAGTGCTCAACTCACTGTGGGTACTCAAGGAATATTTAGTGAATCAATAGACATTTTAGAGGTATGGACTGTGGAATTGGGCAGACCTGGGCATGAATCATAGCTCTGCTTCATCCTCTCAGTATATCTTTTCTGTGCCTCAGTGGCCTCGTTTGAAAAATGGGGATATTGGTCTCTGCACCATAGAGTTGTTGAGAGGACTCAATGCACTCAAGTCAAGCACATCACATGCTTAGCAGAGCACCTGATGCTATACACACTTGTTACCTGAGAGCTGTTCTTAATGTCCTCCGGGCCTCCTACCCAAAGTCCAGGTAAAGGCACCCTGCTGTCCACTCTCTGAGTGGAACAATGGTGAAAAGAGGGAAAGAATTCCAAATGAGAGACTGAGGTGGTTTGTGGCAGTGTCAACTTACCTGGGACTGAGGCTGGGTTGTGCCCTGAGTCCTGGCCCTTTCCTCTAAGTTAGTAGCAGGTGAGGGAGACAGGCAGGAGTGGAGCAAAATGAGAGCACCATTTCTACCAAGGCCTAGTCCAGGTCTAAGAGCCCCTTGCCATCCTGGGAAAGGTTTAGAAGGGGTGAAAATCATATGTGTTGCATACAAGAGATGCTGAAGTCCCAAAGGAAGGTCAGGGAGTCGTGTCAGAGAATCTTCCATCGTTCTCCATTACCAGACCTACAGCTGCCAGGATCTCAGCGTCAGGCTCCCGCCTCCCTCCCTTTGTGTGCCCAACTCTGTGCTGGACTAGGAGGGTACCAGAATATGAAACTCTAGACTCTGTTCTCAGGGAAGCCAGTTCCAATATCCCAAGCCCAATGGGGAGACTAAGTCCTAGACTGAGAGGATAGGGAATCGGGCAAGGAATGCTTGAGTGAATTCAAGAAGAGCGTCTCAGAAGACATATTTGGAACTTCTCCTCCATTCCCAGACACAAGGAGCGCCTTGCAGAAAAGAACACTCATAGCCTCCCAGAGCCTCCTCCATTACAACTCTGGGGACTCAGAGATGCTTCCCCTGATTATCCCTTCAGCCTCCCTTTGGCATGCAAAGGGTTGAGATCAGTGGGAATGCAGCTTCTTTATTCACTCATAGACCCGGAGAGTTGTCCTGGGGTTGGGAGCAGAGATGGGAGACGTGAAGAAGTGAAGAAAGTTAGACTTAAGGCTCAGGGGATTTGAGGGGAGCAGCAGGAGAAGAACTTCTCCCTTCTCCCTCCTGTGGGGGGCATATCAATGTGGCCGAGAACACGCCAGTAAGCAGTTCCCTTGGATATAGCAACAGTGGCTGGGTTGGAGAATAAGCAAAGAAGAAGCAGGGAAGAGGGCACACTTGAAAGAAGTTACAGGCAGAATCAAACAACCATAGATATCCAGACTGGCACAGAGGACAGTCAGAGGAATATTGTTGAAGGACTGTGAGGAGAGGCTGCTTGTATAGGAGAAAACGTGAGAGGCACAAGCACAGGAACTTTGGAGAACTGCCTGTGAGGAACGGGCAACAATCAGGGAAATACAGCCAGATGACATCAGGAAGGGAGTTCTCACACAAGGGAGTCAGTCAAAGGCACACTCCTGGAGGTGCAAGATCCCAGAGGTGGGAGTGAAAGACAGATAGAGAAGGGGTCTAGTGAACCAGAGGAGAGACAGCAACCAGGGTCAGGAGGATTGTCCAAGGACATGGCTATTGTCTGCTGGGTCTGATAGTGGCTGCCCACTTTGGATGGGGCATTTGCTCTTAGTTAACCCCAGGCCCTTCCCAGCCCAAATCACTTGCTGGTGACCTGTCAGGTCCCTGGGGGCATTTAAGTGTAAGAGGAGACAGGATTTGGATATTAAAGGGCTTTGAGTGCCAAGCTGAGGAGCCTGGACTTTGTATCCTAGGTCCTGGAACAAGGTGGCTGAGTGATGACTCTCATTGCACACAATGTTTATCCTCAGTTGATTAGTAACGACAAGCTTAAGAAGCTTCTAGTTGAGAGGCGAGGCAGAGAACCTTAGGTTGTCTGTGATCAGAGGATGAAGGAGACGAACTTACTAGGGAATAAGTGAGCGGTACAATAGGGGGAGGATGAGTGCACCTTCTGAGCTGGTCTCCATGATCACGGATGCTGTCACTTTGCACCTAAATCACTGCATCACTGCACACCTCCTCTTCCTGCCTCTAGTCTTCATCTCCTCGATGGAGCTGGAGAATCTTTCTCAGTATGACTATGTCTTTAACTCATTCATTAATCAAGTCAACCAACATTAATTGGGGACCAGCTACGTAACTATAGGCACTGAGAATACAGCAACGTGTAGGACAAAAAAAAAAATTCCTGGAGGAACTCAACTTGAACAAACCAAACTTGTTCCAGCCATCCCTTTCTTTACAAACTATGACTAGGAAGGATTTATGATAATTTATGGAAAGAAAACTCACCTTCTTAGGATAGATTTTCTACCATGGCGAAGCTGTGGACACTACCTGTAAAGAGGAATACAGAAGAATCTTGGATTCTAAATTTTGAGTGTTCCTGATTCTAAGATTTGAGTCTGAGCTTCTCAGATTCTTATTCTAGTAATAAAATTTGGCTTCTAAGAGTCAAGGGATGTCTCATTATGAAGAATTACAAAATGATGCTATTGGTAAATTTTTAAGTGATGAAGTGCACTGATGCCTGCCACTTATTTTGAAATGCATCAAAAAACAAATGGACTGATGGATGGATGGATGGAAAGATGCATAGATGGACAGATCTGTGATAAAGTAAGCATAGTAATGACGATTAGAGAAATCTAAGTGATGGCTTACTGTACAATTCTTTCAACTTTTCTGTTGAAAATTTCTGTTGAAATTTCCAAATTGTTATAATAAAATATGTTTTAATATTGTATTCATTAATTTTATAATAAAATATGTTAAGAAAATATGATGCTATTGAATTCTGTCTCTTACTGGAGCCAGCTGATTCATTTGGGAGAGTTTATCAGGTGGGATTTTCAAATGAGAGTTGAGTCAGCACACAAGACTGGTTGGAGGTTGTAACAGAGCTTGACAAAGGCTTTCCCTCCAAAGATGTGGGGTTAGGACTTCTACTAGTGCAAGTGGTGGAATCTAACTCAAACTAATTTAAGCAAAACGGGAATATAATTTTGGAAGCTATGGGGGCAGGCCAAGAGGAGGAAGATACACTGGATTCAGGCTTTAAATGATGTCTTTAGGACTCTGTTTTTCTCAATCTCCTTTTCTCTTTTTGGCTTTATTCCCTGACATGCTGCATCCATGTGGTGGTAAGAGAGTTAGTTGCTGGAAGTCTGAGGCTTACCTTGTCTGTGGTAGATTATATTATTTTCAAAATATTTTCTTCCATCTCACTTGTCCTTTCATTAGGAGAGGATTACACTTCCATCTCCCCCACTGACACACTTGTTCACGTAACTTGCTTTGGCCATGACTCCTGTTAGCCCTCTTTTGTACCTACAGGTCTCACTGGGTTCCAGGGAGTGCTCCCTCCCTTTGCACTTTCAGAGATACGGATGCAAAGGAGTCTCACTGTGGCTAGCTTACAGGTGTCTTACCATCCTTGGTCACATTTCCCTCAATTTTGTAAACAGTCCTTTCATTATACTCTCAGTTATCCTATTTGTGTGTGACTTACCTTTCCTGCTGGGATTCTGACTGACACAGCATTCCGTTGTGTGGGTGTACCACAATTTATCTAGTCAGTCATCTAATGATAAACACTTGGGTTATTTCCAATCTTTTACTATTAAACAGAGCTGCAACAAATAAGCTTGCTCATTCGTCATTATGCATGCATCTGAGCATATCTGTAGGACAAATTATTAGATGTGGAATTACTGAGTCAAATGAGACATCTCCTTATAATTTTGACTGATATTGTCAAATCACGGTCAGAGGTTGTACCAATTCATAGCCCCACTAGCACTGGATGAGTGTGAGGATTACTCCTTTGGACTAAGTCCTAAATGTTTGGACAACTGTGGTGGAGATTACCAGGAAGGGTTCTCAACATATGGATATCAGATTTCTGGCTAATAAGTCTAGGTGAGTATCTTGAATAATTAATTGAATAAATGAGATGTGTGATTGTATTTGTTCTCGATCTTGAAATCTCTGGTCATAATAGTTACAGACACTTTCGAAGAGTCATATTAGAACATTTTTATTTTTAAGAGACTATGATTCTGTGTATAGTGACTGTAATATTTCAAGTCTTCGGTACTGAGACTGTGGCTCCCAGATTTCATGAATCTTTGTGCCAATTGTGCGAGTCAAAGGTTTTCTGCCTTCTCCCAAAAGATGGTGCACGTGGATGGTTACAGTCTGAATAGGCACTTGTTTTTAATGTGTTTGTTATGAAACAAGACGTGTTTTTTTGGGTTTCCTGATGCCTTCCCACCAGTCCCTCCAGATAAAAGTGGAACCTAATCTGTCAACACAAATCTGAAAATGTTTGGAACTTGATAGCTGTGGTGTATTACGAAACACAGTTCTCTGGAGGTTGTATTACTTCACCCTTGACTTTTTTTTGCCTGTCTGTAGAATGAGAAAGGGCAAGAAAGAGTCAAATAGATCAGTTCAAGTCTTGGCACTGCTACTTTTTTTAAATTGAGGTAACATTGGTTTATAACATTATATAAATTTCAGGTGTACATCATTATATTTAGACTTCTGTATAGACCACATCATGTTCACAACCAAAACTCTAGTGTACATCCGTCACCATACAAATGTGCTCCTTTACCTCTTTCACCCTCCCTCCACTACCTTATCCCTCTGATAACCACCAATCTGTTCTCCATATCTACGTATTTGTTTGTTTGTTTTTTTATCTTCTACATATGAGTGAAATCATATGGCTGTAATGGTGAAGGGCCAAGTGGTAGCCTTTGAACTTTTCTCTCCTTTCTAGAATAAAAAGCAAAAGCAATATCTTGACCCTAGGGAAACTGAAGAATTTAGTGCTACCATCAAAGATGTGAAATCTCATATCCTCATTTGGCTTGTGCAGAAGACACATGGTTCTTGGAAAAAAACTGAGTTATTATCAACTTAATAACGCAGTCACTCCAATTCTACATACGTTTCAGACATGGCACTTTAATGAAGAAAATCAACTCAACTCCTCAAAACTGGGATGAACTTATTGTAGACTTGGAAAATACTTTTTTTCTTTATGCAAATTTTCAGAGCTATGCCAACTTCTTAACTTTTTGTATAATATGGTCCACAAAGATCTTGATTATCTTAACTTTCCAGAAAACATCACATTGGTCTTCTGTATTGACATATGTTGACTGGACCCAATGGATGGTAAGTAGTAAATTCTTCAAGTGCCTTATTAAGATGTATGTGAGCCAGTGGACACTACAAAAGTAGACGCTGCACAACACTACACTGAAGTTTCTGGGGGTCCAAGGGTTGTGAGATAACTCTCCAAGGTGAAAGAGAGGTTGCTTTACAACGAACCACCCTAATTTAAAAAGAAACAATATTTTTCTTTTTTTTGAAGATTAGCTCTGAGCTAACATCTGCCGCCAATCCTCCTCTTTTTGCTGAGGAACATTGGCCCTGAGCTAACATCTGTGCCCAGCTTCCTCTACTTTATATGTGGGATGCCTGCCACAGCATGGCTTGATAAGCAGTGCATAGGTCTGCACCCAGGATACAAACCAGTGAACCCTGGGCCGCAGAAGCGGAGCATGCAAACTTAACCGCTATGCCACCAGGCTGGCCCCAAGAAGCATAGCATTTGATGCACCTTTTTGGATTTTATTGGTGACATATACCACATTGAGTGTCTTACTCTGATCCATTTACTGAGTCACCTGGAATGCTGCCTTTTTGAATAGTGACTAGACCAAGAGAAGACTTTAAGTCCAGGCTGCAGTGCAGGCTGCTCTGCCACTTGGGCCATATGATACTGCAGATCCAATGATACACACAGGGATGCCATATGGTGCCCCTAGCAACCACTAATAGGAGATATAAAGCCAAGACCTCTAAGGCTTTGGAGAAAAGCCATACCCTCTTCTGCAGATAATTATTCCCTGGAGAAACAGTTCCTAGCTTACTATTGTCCCCTAGTAGAGACTGAAAGCCTGATCATGAAATATTAAATGACCATATAATCTGTACTGTCTGTCATGAGCTGAGTATTACCTTATCTCCCAAGCCATAAAATTGGATGTGTGCATCAGTGATCTACTGCAGGGGAACACTCACCTATCTCCACTGCTTCCTGGGGATCCGGTCCATCCATCTGCAAATGTATAGCTGCATGGGTCTCTCAGGTGTCCTGTTGTGCTGTGTGGGTATCCTCTGTTAGTCAATGAATTTCTGTTTAGTTGTAATTCAGGGGGGAGAGACAAAGGGAACAGCTCATTTCGCCATGTTGCTGATGTCACCCATCTAAGCTGACTTCTCATCAGAAACTCTGGAGGTCAGAAAGCAATGAGATGACCTATTCAAAGAGGTGAAAGAATAAAACAACCTGTCAATCAAGGATTCTATATGCTGCAAAACTATCATTCAGAAATGTAGGTGAAATAAAGACATTCCCAGATAAACAAAGATTGAGAGAATTTATCAGTAGCAGACTTGCCTTACAAGAAACACTAAAGGAAATTCTCTCAGTTAGAAGGAAATGATACCAGAAGATAACTGAATCCGTACAAAGAAATAAAGAGCACCAATAAAGGTAATTGTATAGATAAATATAAAAGACAGGATAAATAATTTTCTTTTTTCTCTCTAAAAGTCAATTGCATAAAGCAATAATGATAAAGAACTTCTTTGATTATTTTTTATGAATTCCAACCCTCTTTTGAAATTCTCAATTTTTCATCCATTTTTCTATATTTTCCTCTATTTTCTTGCCCATGTTTATTAAAGTCACATTACACTCCTTGCTTGTTTACTCCTGAATCTGGATTGCTTGTAGGTTTTCTCTAAGTTTTGTTTTGTTTTCTGTTAATTATCATTCTATTTTTCCTCTTCATATATCTAGATATTTTTATTTTGTATGGCTGACATTATGTATAAGTGAATCAATGGTGCATCATGCAGTTTTAACTACCACCCAGAGGGTTTTCCATTTCCTCTGCTAGGCAGATAGGATGAAGCCAATGATTTCAATGTAATCATGGACTAAGCTGAGTTGGAACTAGATGTACAGTTTTAGTGAGACTCAGTTCACCACTGTTTCATCCATGTTCATCAGGAATGTCATACCCTGGCCCTGGGATTTTGATTAGAATCTGGTGGGTTTTCATCTACTCAGCCCTGAAATTCTGCAGAAATGATACCAGTTGGAGGTGTGCTTGGCTTTTTAGTCACCTTTCATCACTTTCCAGAATAAAAATCTGGCAAACATGTAGTGAGTGATACTGGCTGGATATATGAGGCAGGACCCTTTCCTCTGATGAGATTTTTAAACCTCTACACATTGTGAGAATATATGAGATTTCACTCCTAAAAATACTCAGGCTAGTTCCCTATCTTCCTGCCATGACAAGTGACTTAAGCAAACATGCCCTGAGAAACATTGGCTATATGTTTGAGTTTCCTCAAATTTTCAATCCATCATACCATCTCTGTGTTATTACCAAAGCATTATTGGTTTCTATTTCCCCTAATAGGACTCTCTTCACAGGCCAAGTCTGATCCTCAATTTGAGGTAGATTCAGAAAATACCAACAAAGAAGAAAATTTCTGGTAACTGGAGGACTCTCCACTTCTGGAATTCCAGTTCATCTCATCTCTTTGCTTCCAACAGCTGTTTAATTCTTAAATTTTCTTGGTAACGTAAACTTCCACTACTCGTTGAAGTGGGAACGTTTTATTGCCTCTACCCACTACATCCTATTCAGAATTGGAATTTTAACCCACTCTTTTGCAGTTTTTTATTCTTAAAACTCTTGTCATCACTTGAGATTGTAGGACAGAGTTCTGAGAAGGAACAGTGAAAGTAGAGAGGATTCCCTTAAAACCAGAGCTTGTAAGCTAGTGAGGAGGTGCTGGTCCAGGCAGATGTTGAGGCTGAGACTGAAAACCCTTCAGACTCCACATCGCTTCTCCTGTGGTCATGATGTGGGAACCACAGTTGAACAGACGAGCATGAACCAACCTTGGAAGCGCAAGATTGGAGAACTTATGAAATTCATAGAGAGAGGCACCAAAGCATAGTGGCCAAGAGCCAAGCCTCTGCAATAGAGCTGCCTAGGCTGCCACCTACTATCTGTGTGACCTTGAAAACTAATCTCTGTGCTGAGTGTCATTATCTGTAAGATGGATATTATAATAGTACTTACCTTGGAGTGATGTTGGGAGGGTTGACTGGAATAACATAAATTAAAATGCAGAATACCACCTGTGCACAGCAGGACCTATGTGAGTATTAATTATTATTATCTCAACCAACAAAGTCTATGGCTATCATTGTGACCAAGCATCCCCCAGCCTGTGTGGGATCAAATTTCAATTGTAGCAGATACGATGACATTACTGTGCTGGTCATACCCTATATTTCTCTTGGTTATATTTGGAAGCAGATGTGGACCCCCTTCCTACCTTCTTAAAATTCTTTTTCCTTTTTGAATAGGTAATACATTCACATGATTCAAGATTCAGAAGGTACAAAGTGATTTAAAACAGAAATTCTCCCACCCAGTTACCCCACCCAGAGGATACTAATTTTACCAGTGTCCACTATATTCTTCCACCCACAAGTGGTATCTTACTATACCTACTGCATCAAGATGGGTTGGGTTTTGTCTAACTCAGGAAAAGTTAATTCTCTATATCCAAATGGTGTTGGCAGGTGACTCCCATCATTGTGATCATTCAGACTCTATCTTAACATGTCCTTCCATGATCACCTTGGCAGGGACAAGATGTCTCTGGAAGGTCTCGTATCAGCAATTATATCCTCTTACTCATAAGATAAAGATATTACTTTTCACCATCTATTGACAAGAAATAGTTCCATGGCCTTATTAAATCATAGTGAGAGGGGCAGAAAATTCAGTATTCCATGTGCCTGGCTGTTCTTCCTCATCTTCCTTTATTCACTTGATAGCATATCCTGGAGAATGTTCCATTTCCACAGTCATTTTCCCAGCTGAATGGTATTTGTGCTGGATATTCTATTTGCCCTGCCATCTCGACTCTCTACTATGAGCTTTTAGAAAGGTGACTTTTATAAACTGTCACCCAAGCTCCCTTGAACTCTGCTTTTGTTTGATTTTGGCCAATTGGAGGTTGAGTGGGGAGCAATATTAGATTATTTATTCCCTAGCTTCCTTTATTCTGGGCCATGTGACAGCTGTGGTTGTATTCCTCTGCCAGATACCATGCCTTCTATTGAGGGCTCTATTTTACACCTATACAGTCTGTCTTGGTTCCAGAAACTTCTCCCTCTCACTTTACCTTCAGGCCTAGGTGTGGTAGTATCTCCTTCGTGTAAGCCTCAGAGTGCTTCAACATCTTGTAGGTTTCCTTCAACCGGTGCCCTCAAGTTTGTAAATAGTACCTTCATTAAACTCTCATATTTTCTTTTTTTTTTTTTTCAAGATTTTATTTTTCCTTTTTCTCCCCAAAGCCCCCTGGTACATAGTTGTGCATTTTCAGTTGTGGGTCCTTCGACTTGTGGCATGTGGGATGCCACCTCGGCATGGCCTGATGAGCAGTGCCATGTCCGCGCCCAGGATTTGAACTGGCGAAACCACGGGCCGCTGGAGTGGAGCATGCAAACTTAACCACTCGGCCACAGGGTCGGCCCCCAACTCTCATATTTTCTGATGGAATTATGATTGACATATCCCATGATATGGATGTATCATAATTTATTTAACAATATCCTTTGGTGGACATTTTGTTTGTTTCCAGATTTTCACTATGTAAACAGCCCTGAAATGAGTAACTGTGCACATAAGTCCTTTTGCACATTTTGAAGTATATCTGTAGGAGAGATTACTTAGACATGGAGTTATTGAGTCAAAAGATATGTTCCTTTGTAGTTTAGATAAATGACAAATTGCTCTCTGAAGTCATACCAGTTTGCAGCTGCACTGGCCATGGTTGAGAGGATTACTCCTTTGAATTAAGTCCAAAGTCTTACCGTCTTGGATCTCTGTGAGTGGGACGTGCACAGAAGGGCACACAAGGGAGAAATAAAGAAGCTAGACTTCTGGTGAATAAGTTTGGATTTTGAGTAAATAATTGACAAATGAGTCTTCTGACTGTATTTGTTTCCCAATCTGGAATAGCTGATCATAGTATTTGTGTAAGATTTTTAGTATTTGGATTTGCTTTTAAGAGACATGATTCCAAGCCCAATAGCCTTAACAGGTCATGTTTTGATTCTGACACTGTGGTGCTAACATTTGTTAAACTCTGAGTCAAAAGTTTTCACCATTTCCCAAGAGAAAGTGCACATGAACAGTTACCATCTGATGCTGGCATTTGTTTATTGATTCATGTGCTTGTTACAAAGAAAGACATGCCTGTAGCATTTTCTACCACCTTCTCCCCACACCTCTTTGGTAGAAAACAGCCAACAAATGACATCTAAGCTGCCGACACATGTTGGAAAATGTTTGAAACCTAAGATCTGTGGTTTGTTATGAAACACGCAGTGCCCTGGAATTTGAATTTCCTCCAACATGGCCATAGTTCCCTGTCTGCAGATTGGAGAAAGGGCAAGAAAGCGGATCAAGAAGAGTAGTTAGGAGTCAGACAGTTCTGAGAACTGTATTTGTGCTAGGTACTGTCACTTATCAGCTATCTCTTCATGGTTCTGAGTCTCAATGTGCTCGCATGAAAGATGTGAATAATCAGAGAACAGTATCACAGACTTGTGAAGATTTCATAACAAACCCCAGGCAATGTTCTGCTTGGCACAGTGTGCTCCATGCAGAGTTTTGCTTAATCAGAGAACTTGTATCACAGACTTGTTGTGAGGATTTAATAACATACTCTATGCAAAACTCTGCTTAACGAAGTTCAATATCTTGGAGCTGTTGCTCTCATATCTAGGTACCTATGATCTCCTCCCTCTCTTACTGCCCATCCTCGACTCTCCATATGCAATGACTTCTTGAAAGCCCTCTTCAGGGGTCCAGGAAGAACATGCCATCCTGAAGGCACAGACCCTAGAATTAGGGCATGTGATGGGCATTTACCATTTGTTCTCAGATCATCCCCTGCTTCTCCCCTGCTTTTCTGTCTATCACAAAGGGCTGACACCTGCAAATTAATCCTGTCTCGAGGGAGGTTAAGTAGGAGAACATGGCAATTTAGGTCCATTAGGAAAGGGTTTTGAGGTCAGGACATGGGTATTTGACTGTACATGAGAGTTTGGTGGCCCCTAGTGTAGGAGGTTTTGGAGAATGTGTGATGCTGGGAGGTCCTAAGGGAGGAAGTTTGAGAGGAACATTTTAGTCTGTGAAGAAGGATGTGACATGGAGATTGGAGGGCTCTAGGGACATTGTCTTGGAAATGGGGAAACCCTCAACTTTGCTATTCTTGCATGCTCTGCATCCAACCCATCATTCTCAAATTCCTGAACTTCTTTGATAACAAACTGCACATGGGGAATCTTGGCTGATCCCCAAATTTTGGTTCTGGCTGTGTAATTTCAATGATCTCCTTATGGACTTTGGATGGAGACTGAGTGAAGGATGACCAGGAACTGGGTTTGTTGAGAGAATTGGGAGATCTGAGATATTTGGGGACCTAGTAGAGACTGACAAAGCTTGGAGAAATAAGAGAGGGAAACTACAGGAATCTGAGTGTCCATGAGGCATCTTAGGAATTTCTAATGTAGTGAGTCTTGTAACTTGTGGAATCTCAGAGATTTTGTGGGTCTTAGAGGCTGAACGATGTCACAGAAATTCAACGGTCTCAAGGCCTTCTGATGGATCTCAGGTTGTCTCTGGAATTTCAGTGGGGAGGTATCTGCAGGTTCTCTGGACCAGCTGTCACAAGTAATGGAGGAGAAAAATTCTGTGGAGTCTCGAAGAAGCTCACTGAAATCCAAGGTAACCTGAAAATGCCAATATTTTGCAATTTCTGTGTTGTAATGGAGAGAATGGAGGCATGTAGGTTTTGGACACTTTTAGTGGACTCTTAGGGTCTCAGTGTCTTCAAAGATTCTTGGGGATTTAGGAATCTTGGAAAGGTTGAATTCTGAGGGCTTTGATATTCTTTGGTAGGAGAAAGGAGAAAGGGTCCCAATCTCACTTCAGTCAAGAGATTCCAAAACTGCACTGAAGTATGTCTGGCAACTGGATGAGAGGTCATGACTCTATTGTGCAGATTTGAATTTCTGGCCATCAGACATGGCGTTTCTTGTCTCATCTGAAACAAGTGACACTGTGATTGATATCCCATCAGCAAAGACACTGCAGGTCAAAACATTCTTATTACCACTTTTCTCTGTTGCTCATTATGGCAAATATCCAGAGGTGGATGCAACAAATATTGGGACTTTACGTTTCCTCATTTTCGAGAGGATGGGAATGAGTCTTCATTTATGTGAAAGTTTGTTTCATCTCATTAGTCAAATGTGTAGTGTTGTTTTTTGATGTATGAAATTTCAAATAGATGTAGAAGATGCTGGAAGCCAAAGGGATAGACTCTTCTGGTTATTAAACGATTGTGTCTCAGCTCCAACCTACCCTTCTAGTGTGTTTTTGTGAAGCTGAGGCTAAAACTCTAGAACCACATTTCTCCATTGCTAACTAGTACCCAGGTAGGCTCTGCTAATAGAGGCACTGGAGGAAAACTGAAAGGCATAAAGAGGAAGGGGTTCTGCCCCTTTCAGCACAATCCAAGCAGCGGTTCTTCGGCCTATAGCATGTACTGGTGCCAGGAGCAGCGGTAGGGTTCTAGCTTTCAATTTTCTCTCACATTCCCAGAACCAATCCTCCCTACCCCCAGTCAGGTTCTCCAATATCCAGTAAACATTTCTTTTAAATTCTGTTAAAACAACTGAACCCTGACTCGTACAGTGTGGTTTACCTTCGTGTCAGTTAGCCTTAGTTGGTGTATGTTTTCCATCCCTTTACCTTTAGTCTTCTAATAGCCTATGTTTTGGGTAAGTCTCTTGTAAACAGATTATATGAGGTTTATTTTTCATCCAATCCGTGAGTCCTTTGCTGTTAGCCAGTGGGTATTGTCTGTTTACATTACCTTGAGCACTGAGGCATTTGAATTTGTTTCCGTTCTCTTGTTTTTGTCCTTTCTATTTACTATGTCTCTTTTGTGCCAACTATTGTATTGATGGTATTTTCTTTATTCCTATATGTTCCTCCCAATAGGTTTGGAATTATAAACAATGATCTATTTTCTTTAAGAATTGCTTAGATTTTAATTTTTATTGAAGTATAGTATAAACATGGAAAAGTACACATATCAAAGTGTAGAGTTTAATGAATTTTGATAAACTGAACACATCTATGTTATAACCATGCAGATCAAGAAACTAAAATACTACCAGCATCTCAAAAAACCTGCTTTGCTTTCCCTTCCTATCAATATCCTGTAAGTGTAAACCCTATCTTGTCTTCTAATAGTATGGGATAGTTTTGCCTGCTTTTCCACTCTATGTAAACGGAATCATACAGTATGCACTCTTTTGGTCTCCTTTCGTTCAATATTATATTTCTGAGACTCATTCATGTTGCTACTTATAGTTTTACTTCATTCATCCCCATTGTTGCATAGTATTCTCTTCTGTGATTACCCTACTTAAAAAGTTGGAAGTTAATTAATATCTGTAATCCTTTTTCCAACAATAGAAAGATCTTAAAACAAGTTTTAATCAGCCCTCGCCTGTCTCCCATGTTATTGATGTCCATTACTTTAATCCCTTCTCTTTTTTTTCCTTAGGATTGCTTTTGCTCTTCAGGGCCTTTTGTGGTTCGATACAAATTTTAGGACTTTTTGTTCTATATCTGTGAAAAACACCGTTGCGATTTTGATAGGGATTTCATTGAATCTGTAGATTGCTTTAGGCAATCTGGACATTTTAACAACATTAAGTCTTCGAATGCATGAGCAAGGAGTATCCTTTCATTTATTTGTGTCTTCTTCAGTTTCTTTCATCAGTGTCTTATAGTTATCGGTGTACAGATATTTTACCTCCTTGGTTAAATTTAATCCTAATTGTTTTATTCTTTTTGATGCAGGTGTAAGCAGGATTGTTTTCTTAATTTCTTTTTGTGATAGTTTCTTATTAGTGTATAGAAATGCAGCAGATTTTTGCATGTCAATTTTGTATCCTGCAATTTTACTGAATTTGTCTATTAGTTCTAATAGTGTTTTTTGTGCAGTCTTTGGGTTTTCTATATATAATTTCATGTCATCTGCAAATAGTGACATTTTTACTACTTCCTTTCTGATTTGAATGCCTTTTATTTCTTCTTCTCCTCTAATTGCTCTGGTTAGGACTTCCAATACTATGTTGAATCAAAGTAGTGAGAATAGGCATGCTTGTCTTGTTCCTGAACTTAGAGGAAAAGCTTTTGGCTTTTTACTGTTCAGTATGATGCTAGCTGTGGGCTTCTCATATATGGCCTAAATTGCTGAAGTACATTCGCCCTATACCCACTTTGTTGAGTGGTATCATAAATGGGTGTTTAATTTTGTCAAATCTTTTTTCTGCATCTGTTCAGATGATCCTATGACTTTTATTCTTTATTGTGTTAATGTTGTGTATCAACTTCATTGATTTCAGGATGTTGAACCATCCTTGCGTCCCTGGAATAAATCCCACTTCATCATGTTGTATGATCCTTTAAATGTACTGTTGAATTTGGATTTCTAGTATGTTATTGAATATTTTTGCATCTATGTTCATCAAAAGTTTGGTCTATAATTTTCTTTTCTTGTTTTCTGGTTTGGTATCAGGCTAATGCTGGCCTCGTAAAATGAGTTTGGAAGTGTCCATCCTCTTCTATTTTTTAGAAGAGTTTCAGAAGGATTGGTATTAATCCTTTAAATGTTTGGTAGAATACAACAGTGAAGCCATCTGGTCCTGGACTTTTGTTTGTTGGGAGGTTTTGGGTTACTGATTCAATCTCCTTATTAGTAATTAGTATGTTCAGATTTTCTATTTCTTCACGATTTAGTCTTGATAGGTTTTATGTTTCTAGGAATTTATCCATTTTTCTAGGTTGTCCAATCGTTTGGTGTGTATTTGTTCAAGCAATCTCTTATGATCCTTTGTATTTCTATGATATCAGTTGTAACATCGCTTCTTTCATTTCTGATTTTATTTATTTGAGTACTCTCTCTTTTTTTCTTGGTGAGTCTAGCTAAATGTTTGTCAATTTAGTTTATTTTTTCAAAAAATCCACTCTTAGTTTCATTGATCAAAGATAATTATGTTTTTAGTTCTATTTCATTTCTTTCCACTCTGATCATTGTCATTTTCTTCTTTCTACTAACTTTGGGCTTTGTTTGCTCTTCTTTTTGTAGTTCCTTGAGGTGTAAACTTAGGTCATTTATTTGAGATTTTTCTTGTTTCATGAGGTAAGCATTTATTGCTAAGAACTTCCCTCTTAGAATTGCTTTTGCTACATCTCATAAGTCTGGTATGTTATATTTCAGTTTTCACTTATCTAGAGGTATTTTTTGATTTCCCTTTTAATTTGTTCCTTGACCCATTGGTTGCTCAGTAACATGTTGTTTAATCTCCACATATTTGTGAATTTTCCAGTTTTCTTCTTGTAGTTAATTTCTAGTTTCACACCATTGTGGTCAGAAAAGATGTTTGATGTGACTTCAAAGTTCTTAGCTTTATTAAGGTTTGTTTCGTGGGCTAACATATGTTTTATCCTGGAGAATGTTTCATGTACGCTTGAGAAGAATGTGCATTCTGTTGCTTTTGGAAGGAATATTCTGTATATAAATGTTAAGTTCCTCTGATCTAATGTGTCATTTAAAGCCAATGTTTCCTTATTGACATTCTGTCTGGATAATCTATCCATTGATGAAAGTGGGGTATTAAGTCCCCTATTATTATTGTATTGCTGTGTTTTTCTCCCTGTAGGTCTGTTAATATTTGATTTACATATTTAGGTGCTCCTATGTAGGGTGCATAAATATTTTCACATGTTAAATCGTATTGTTGGATTGACCCCTTTATCTTTCTGTAAAGACCTTCTTTGTCTCTTATTATTACAGTATGTCTTTTAAAGCCATTTTGTCTGATAAAAGTATAGCCCCAGATTTCTTTTGGTTTCTGTTTGCATGGAATATTTTTCCCTTTCTTTCACCTTCAGTTTGTGTCTCCTTGCATCTGAAGTGAGTCTCTTGTAGGCAGCATGTAGATGGGTCTTATTTTTTTATTCTTTTGCCATTATATCTCTTTTTATTGGAGAATTTAGTCCATTTACATTTAAATAAATTATTGATAGGTATGTACTTCTTGCCATTTGGTAGTTTCTTTGTGGCTGTTTTGTAGTACTCTTGTTTCTTTCTTCTGCTCTTGTTCTCTTTCTTTGTGATTTGATGATATTCGGTAGGATATGCTTAGATTACTTTCTCTTTCTCTTTTGTGTATCTACTATAAGTTTTTGCTTTGTGATTACCATGAGGCTTACATACAACAACTTTTATTTATAACAGTCTATTTTAAGTTGATCACAGCTTTAGTTTGAACACATTCTAAAGCTCTAAATTTGTATCCCCCCTACATCTTATACTTTTGATGTCTCAATTTATATCTTTTCATCTCCTCTATCCCTTAACAAATTATTGTAGTTAGTTATTATGACTTTGTTGTCTTTTAACCTTCATACTAGCTTTATAAGTGATTAATCCATCACCTTTACAATATTAGATTATTCTGAAATTTACTATATATTTACAATTACCAGTGAGATTTATGCTTTCATATGTTTTCTTGTTTTAATTAACGTCCTTTTGTTTCAGCCTAAAAATGTCCCTTTAACAGTTCTTGTAATGCTCATCTGGTGGTGATGAACTCTTTTAGCTTTTGCTTATCTGGAAGATTCTTTATCTCTCCTTCAATTCTGAATGAAAGCTTTGCCAGATAGAGTATTCTTGATTGGAATTATTTTTTTCCTGTCATCACTTTGAATATATTGTGCCATTCCCTTCTGGCCTACAAAGTTTCTGCTGACAAATCTGCTGATAGTCTTATGGGTGATCCTTTGTAAGTAACAAGTTATTTTTCCCTTGTTGCTTTTAAGATTCTCTCCTTGTCTTTAATTTCTGACATTTTAATTATAATGTGTCTTAGTGTGAGTCCTTTTGGGTTCATCTTATTTGCAATTCTCTGGGCTTCCTGCATCTGGGTGTTTCTTTCCTTCCATAGGGTAGGGAAGTTTTCAGCCAGTGTTTCTTCAAATAAGTTTTCTGTCCCTTTCTCTCTCTCTTTTCTTTCTAGGACCTCTATAATGTGAATGATGGTCTGCTTGATGTTGTCCCAAAAGTCCCTTAAGCTATCTTTACTTTTTAAAGTTCTTTTTTTTCCCTACTCTGATTGAGTTCTACTTCTCTGTCTTCAAGTTCACTGATCTTTTCTTCTACTTTATCTAGTTTGCTATTGAACCCCCTTAGTGTATTTCTCAGTTTGGTTATTGTATTCATCAGCTCTCTGACTTCTATTTGGTACTTTCTTCAATTTTCTCTCTCTTTGTTGAAGTTCTCACTTTGTTCAACCATTATTCTCCTGAGCTCAATGACCATCATTTTGAATTCTTTATTACATAAGTCACTTGTCTCTGTTTTATTAAGAACCTTTTCCGAAGTTTTATCTTGTTATTTTATTTGGAACATATTCCTTTGGTTCTTCATTTTCCTTGACCATGTTGGTTTCTATGCATAAGATAAAAGAGCCAACACTTCCAGTCTTGAAAGAGTGGCCTCGTGTCAGAGATTAACCTTATTGTTCAACCCTGTCCTAGTTTTTGTTTGTCCTCAAACCTTTGTGATTGTGCAAACAGCCTATTTTATTTTTAGTGGTTCTCAGTAGGTGAGCATGTGCCAAGACTTATCTATGTCCCAAAGAGGAGGACCTTAGTCAGCATCTAGATTCAGGCAGATTGGAAGCCAGAAGCCCAAGCAGCAGCTTTTAAAATATGCAAATGTACACAGTTCTGTGGACCAAAAGAGTAAGTCTCACTGGCCACCAGAGCCAGGCTTCCTAGTAGTGTCCCTGGGCAGTAGTCACAAAAATCGAGGTGCCAGACAACTGTACAAACTCCTTTCCAGGAGATACCAGGATCTGATGTGGGGCCAATGGAAAGCCTAAAGATGGTATCCACAGGCCTCTATCCCCAGAATGCACCACTGTAGGCCTCTATATGTGTGCCAAACAAGAAGCCTGCTCCTCAGGCTGAAGCTTCAGGTCACACCAATAGGTCTTTTTCACAGAAAGACTGGAGGTGTGTTTCAGGTTGCATCTTCACTGTGCCCTGGGAGTTGTAACAAGCCAAGAATGTTTCTCATATTGTTACATTCCCATGGGATGCAGAATGTAAGCCCCATTGGCTAGAAGAGCCAGGCAATCAGGTGGTGTCCACTGGACATCAGCCACAAAAACCAGGACACAAGGTGTAAAAACAGGGGCATCACACGCATGTAAAAGCACCCCTCCAGGAGATACTGACACTCTTGAGCCCAACAAAGGGAGAGTGTGAAGATGGTGCCCACCAGCTGGAGTGAGGGAAGAGAGAGGGTACAAAGATGATGACCTCTGTGGGAAAAAAAGCTAGATTTTAAGAAAAGAACCTAAAGTTAGGAGAAAAAAGAGGCTAGGGGTGAAAAAAAGAGCCTAAAGTTAAAAAAGATAACATCCTAGAGTTAAAAAAGAGAGAAAGCCTAGAACTTTTTTTAAGAGCCTAGAGTTAGAAAAAATAAGTGCCTAGGGTTAAAAAAAAGAAAAAAAGAAGGTGCCTTCTGGCCTTTGTCCCCAGAGAATACCCCAGCAAGCCTCTAGATGTGTGTTAAATCAGATACCTCTCCTTCAGGCTGACATTTTGAGATAAGCAAATCAACTTCTTTCACAGAAAGTCTGAGCACTTCTCAAATAGTTGTCTCTTCAGTGAGCTCTCGAGTGGTGAGTTGATGGACCAGCCTTTTAAGAGCCACTTCTCAGTTTTCTATAGCCTTGTGGGTTTCACAGACATGAGGCCTGTTGACACTAAAGATAGGTGTTGGGGGCTTGTCTCCCAGGTTCAGTTATTAAAAGTTTGGATGCCAATGTGGGGTTCAAACCCTTTGCTCCTCAGAGAGAAGCTCTGGGTTTTGTGTTCTCTTTGATTGTGGGTCACTGAGCCTGGGGTGGGGTTTTTCACAAGATCCTGTCTCAGCTTTTCCTACCCACTTCAGTGTGGGTTTTTCTTGTACATCTGATGTGTAGGAGTCACTCAGCTAGTTTGGGGGATTTTTTTTGGAGGAAATTATTCCATATGTAGCTGTAGATTTTGTGTGACTGTGGGAGGAGGTGAGTTCTTTATTAATATTTTCAAAGCAACAGCTTTTGGTTTCGTCGATATTCCTTGTTGATTTCTTGTTTACAGTGTCATTGGTTTGTGCTCTAATTTTTATTATTTATTTTCTTCTGCTTACTTTGGGTTTAATTTGCTCTTCTTTTTCTAGTTTCCCAAAGTGGAAGCTTAGATGATGGATTTTAGATCTTTCATCTTTTCTAATATATACATTCAATGCTACAAATTTCCCTCTAAGTACCGCTGTTGCTGCATCCTAGAAATTTTGCTAAGTTGCATTTTCATTTAGTTAATAATATTATTTAATTTCTCTTGAAATTTCTTCTTTGATACATGTGTTATTTAGAAGTGTGTTGTTAATTTCCAAGTATTTGAGGATTTTCCAGGTGGTTTTCTGTTGTTGATTTCTATTTTAATTCCGTTGTGCTCTGAGAGAAGATATTGTAAGACTTTTACTCTTTTAAGTTTGTTAAGATGTGTTTTATGGCCCAGAATGTGTTTCATCTCAGTAAATGTTCCATGTGAGCTTGAGAAGAAAGTGTACTCTGCTGTTGTTGGATGAAGTAGCTTACAGATATCAATTATATGCAGTTTATTGATGGTGTTGTTGAGTTCAACTATGTCCTTACTGATTTTCTACCTGCTGGATTTGTACATTTCTGATACTGGTATTTTGAAACCTCCAACTATAATAGATTCATCTACTTTTCCTTGTTATTTTATCAGTTTTTTGCCTCATGTGTTTTGACACTCTGGTGTTAGGCACATATACATGAAGGATTATCGTGTCTTCTTGGAGAGTTTACCTCTTTATTATTATGTAATGCCCCTCTTTATCCCTGATAACATTCTTGCTCTGAGTCTTCTTTGTCTGAAATTAATATAGCTACTCCTTCTTTCTTTTGGATGGTGCTGGCATAGTATATCTTTCTCTATCCATTTACTTTTAAACTATATGTCTTTAAAGTGAGTTTCTTGTAGACAACATATCCTTGTTCTTTGTTCCTATTTTTGTCTTCCACTCTTTTTCTGCCTTTTGTGGTTTTGATTAGGCATTTTATATCATTCCATTTTCTCTCCTCACTTAGAATCTCAATTGTACTTCTTTTACTTTTTTTAGTGATTGCCACAGAGTTTGCAATATACATTTACAACTTATCCAAGTTCACATTCCAGTAATACTATACTGCTTCATGGGTAGTATGAGTACCTTAAAATAAAAAAATTAATCCTAATCCCTCCTTCCTGTCCCTTGCATCATTGCTGCCACTTATTTTGCTATATATAAACATGTATATATGCTGGTCTAGTGGTTAAGGCTTGGTGCTCTCACTGTCACCAGCTGGGCTCATTTCCCAGTCAAGGAACTATACCACCCATCTGTTAGTTGTCATACTGTGGCAGCTGTGTTTTGCTGTGATGATGAAAGCAATGCTAGTAGCATTTTAAATACCAGCAGGGTCACCTGTGATGGACAGGTTTCAGTGGAGTTTCAAGACTAAAACAGACTAAGAAGAAGGAACAGGTTATTCACCTCCAAAACACTGGCCATAAAAACCCTATGAATAGCAGTGGAGTATTGTGTGATATAGCACTGGAAGATGAGAGAATGGTGCAAAATGACTGGGTAGGGTTCCCCTCTGCTGTACTCAGGGTCCCCAGGAGTCAGAACTGACTTGATGACACTAATAATAACAAACATTCAAATACACTTTTACTGTTATTATTTTGAACAAACTGCTATCTGTAAAATCAATTGAGAATAAGAAAAATAAAAGCTTTCTTTTACCTTCACTTATTCCTTCTTTGACGCGCTTCCCTTCTTTACGTGGATCTGAGTTTCTGACCAATATCAAGTTTTTTCTCTCGAAAGAACTTCTTTTGACATTTATTTCAAGGCATGTCTTCTGGCAACAAATTCCCTCAATTTTTGTTTGTCTAAGCAAGTCTTTATTTTCCCTTCATTTTTGAAGGATAGTAGTGCAGGATAAAGAATCATACATTGGTGGGTTCTTTCCTCTCACCCCTTTAAATATTTCACTCCACTGTCTTGCCTTCATTCTTTCTGAAGAGAAGTTGGATTTAACTCTTATAGTTGCTCATCTATAAGTAAGGTTTTTCCCTCTCCCTTCCTAAAGGATTTTTTCTTTATGTTTGCTTCTCTGTAGTTTGAAAATGATATGCCTAGATGTAGATTTGTTGGCATTTATCTTGCTTGGTATTCTTTCAGGTTCCTGGATCTGTGTTTTGGTGTCTCACACTAATTTGGGGAAAGACTCAGTCATTATTATTTCAAATATTTCTTCTGTTCCTTTCTCTCTTCCTTCTCCTAGTATTTCCATTACATGCATGTTATACTTTTTGTAGTTGTCCCACAGTTCTGGGATGTTCTCTTCTGTTTTTTCACCCCACTTTATTTCAATTTGCTTTTCAGTTTTGGAGGTTCATGCTGAGCTATCTTCAAGCTCAGAAATTCTTTCCTCAGCCATGTGCAGTCTACTAATAAGCCCATTAAAGACATTCTTCATTTATGTTACAGTGTTTTTGACCTCTATCATTTCCTTTTTGTTCTTTCTTAGATCTTTTTATATCTCTTCTTACATTGTCTACCTGTTCTTGTCTGATATCTACTTTATCCATTAGAGGCCTTGGCATGTTAATCATAATCATTATAATTCCTGATCTGATAATTCCAACATCTTTGCCATTTATGAGTCTTGTTCTGATTCTTGCTCTTTCTTTTCAAACCATTTCTTGCCTTTTAGTATGTCTTGCAATTTTTTTCTTGATAGTCAGACATGATGAACTGGGTCAAAAGAACTGCTGTAAATAGGTCTTTAGTAATGTGATGGTGAGATGTAGGGAGGGGGAAAGCATTCTATGGTCCTGTGATTAGATCTCAGTCCTTTAGTGCACTTATCTCTCTGGACTATAAACTTCAAAGTGTTTTTCAGTTTTTTCTTTGTCCTTAGGTGGAACAGGGTGGCTAGAGTGGCCTGGAGTTGGGTATTTCCCCTTCCCTAGGTCAGTTAGGCTCTGATAAAATCCAAGCAGGTTAGGCTCTGGTTAAATACTTTCTCCTGAGGACAGATCTTGCTAAGAAGGACAGAATACTCTGGTGTATTTCAAAATGGTTCCTTTTCCTCTCCTCCTGCCTGAAGCATGAGGATACTTTCCTCTGATATTCACTGTGAGAACATGGCAGAGATTCTGGAGATAAAACTCACAAAGGTGTGGGCCCCCTCCCCTCAATGACTTGGTCCCCCTGGAATTTTTATCTCTCAGACTTTCCCACCGTGAGCTCTAGTGATTTGTCAGTTAAAGTTCAGGTTTTCCTACCCTGGCACTGATGCCCACAGAGGTTTCTGCTCTGGTGGGTTGTGATTCTCTATATTTGCCTGTCAGTCTCCCTAGTTTTATACTGTGATGTCGGTTCTCCTTAGATCTAAGAAGAGTTGTTGAGTTTTTACTTTGTTTAGCTTTTTGCTATTGTTAGAATGGAGGGGCAGCTTTCAAGATCCTTACATACTGGACCAGAAACCAGAAGTCCCTCAAGTGATTTTTGTTGTTCAAAATAACACTATCAGCCTCATTCCTGAAAACCTAAAAATAAGAAATAGCAGGAAAACTAGTACCAGATGAGTGACAACTCTGAGGCATATGGGAAAATGGAAACATAATTAAGGGGAAGAGACTATCCCAAAAAACAGGTAAATTTGAAAAGAAACAAAAAACTGCTATAGATGAAAACCATAATAATTGAAATTTCAGACTCAATGGAAAATGTACCATCAAAATATGTGAAGGGCTTTTACTCCCTTTGTGACAAGAAAAAAGAGACAAAATTAAAGAACTCACCATTTATAGGTGAGCAGAGAGCTGTGAAGGAGTCTATACCCCAGGGAGGGCACCAGTTGGAGTGTGGGTGTATAGAAGAGTAGGCATGCTATAGTGGAAGAGAATTTGCAGGAATGAGAAGAAATCAGCTGAGACTTAGACAACAATGGGGGCTGGTGGAAGGGTCTGAAGTCTGGAAGAGCCCCAAAGAAATTACTCAGGCTTACATGTCTCTCCATGAACTGCCACCTTTAAATACTACCCAGATAGAGACAGTGAAGGCAGGGCTGAAAAGAAGAGGGAAAAGTCTTGCAGACCCATGCATTCTCATGGTGCTTAGACTCCCAGTCAAAGTTGAATCCAAAAGTTGTTTTAAATTCCTGATCTGATAATTCCAACATCTTTGCCATATGTGACTCTTGTCCTGAGGCTTGCTCTGTCTTTTCAAACGGTTTTTTTTTTGCCTTTTAGTATGTCTTGAAATTTTTTCTTGATAGCCAGACATGACTTACTGGGTCAAAAGAACTTCTATAAATAGGCCTTTCGTAATGTGGTGGTGAGGTTTTGGGAGTGGGGAAGCATTCTGTGCTCCTGTGATTAGATCTCAGTCTTTAGTGAGCCTATCTCTCTGGACTGTAAACTTCAAAAGCGTTTTCCAGTTATTTTGTCCCTGCTTACGTGGGACAGGATGGCTAGAGTGGGCTGGACTTGTGTATTTCACCCTCCATAAGTCAGTTAGACTCTGAAAAACCCCAGCAGGTTAAGCTCTGCTTAAATAGATTCTCCTGAGGACAGACCTTGTTAAGAAGAACAAAATGCTTTGATGCACTTCAAAATGGTTCCTTTTCCTCTTCTCCTGCCTGAAGCATGAGGATGTTTTCCTCTGATATTCACTGTGAGAACATGTTAGAGCTTCTGGAGATAAAGCTCACAATGGTGTGGGCCCCCCCCCCCCCAATGCCTGGGTTGCCCTGGAGTTTTCTTCTCTCAGACTTCCCTACAGTGAGCCTCAAGCAATTTGTCAGTTACAGTTCAGGTTTCCCTACCCTGGCACCGATGCTCACAGAGGTTTCTTGTCTGGTGTGTTGGGCTTCTCTATATTTGCCTGTCAGTCTCTCCAATTCTGGGGACAACAGTTTGTGCTGTGACCTCACTACTCCTTGGATCTAAGAAGAGTCATTGATTTTACAATTTGTTCAGCTTTTTACTATTGTTAGGATGGAGGGTGACTTTCAAGATCCTTACATACCAGACTAGGAACCAGAAGTCACTCCAGTGCTTTTCCAGGCTCTGGTCACTCCACATTTGTTATTCAAAGAAAGTCACAGGGCCATTCCCAAATTAAGATGTGAGGACGTACACTCTCCAAGGGGATAGGGGGAAGGAAGAAAAGAATATTTCTGAATAATATTTTAATCTACAAGAGGAGTGATATTTACTTTCTTCTCTATCTTTTTCTGTGTTGTTTAAATTATTTATGTGTGTATCATTTTAGCATCATATATAAATGCTTATTTATTATATATTTTTATTATATATTTATTATAGATGTTTAAGGATATCCATTATGGCCCAAGAACACAGTGCTTAATTTTTTGTGAAGCCTACTCTGTGGACAAATAGTGTATAAAATACGTAGAAACTCTTTAAAGAAAATACAGTCAACATCTGTGTAATTACTACATGTTTTAGAAAACCGACAGGTTTGATTTCTCTCCCAAGATTAGGATGAGAAGTGGTCTCTACATCTTGGATTTTGAAAACAAACAGACACACCAATGCAGATTCAACAGCAATGATCAGATAACCCAATACAGGTGATCCTTGATTATTATTACTTAATATTGAGTCAAAAAAAGGACAGCCTCTCCATTGATATATTTCTCTTGGTATTCTGAATCTTTGTCTCAATTTTTATATTTAAACACAACAGATTAGTTAAGTCTGGCAAAGTCAAAGAAGTCATCCCTATTCTCTAGCAAGACTTTTAAAACCAGTATGGTTACACTATTTGACAAATGGGGAAACTGAGGCCCAGAGATGAGTTAGGTGGTTCACCTAATGAGGAAAAGATGTAGCTGAGGCTTGAACCCAGCTTGACTCTTAATTGCAATAGTCTACAATGATGTTCAATTGTCTCTGCCATGAGCAAGAGATGTCCAGACCAGGAGTTGAACTGGGAGTGTGAGACCAAGGGACTGGAAATATGAAGAGAAGGGAATGGTCCCAATGGATTTTCTTGGATGAATGCAATCCATCTTTACTTGTGATTATTGGTTATATAACCACACCCTAGGGAGAGCAATCTCTTCCCTGATTCTAAGAAAACATGAATTCTATGGTGCTCAGATTTCAGTATAAACTGATTTCTCAGAATCTATTCAACGTGATCTGATGCCCCGGACATAACATTTTGAGCAGCACTGTGGAACTAGAAGAGGCCTTCATCATCTTTCTGGCACTCTGCTTGACTTCCCTGATCATCCTTACCACCTGGAAACAGATCAACAAGGGGACAAAGTTGCCCCCTGGTGCCACACACCTACCCTTCCTGGGGAATTTGTTGCAAGTCCATCTTGCTGCCACCTTTCAGTCTTTATGAAAGTGAGTCTGGCTACTCCTCTTAGGTAGGACTAAGAACAGCTAATTCTACAGCCAGGGACATTTAGAGCTTTCTGACTTCTAAACCACAGACTCTTGGTAACACAGACTTACCACACTAGAAGTCTAGAATCCCAGAATATTAATATCTTTGAAAAACAGATTCTTAGCATATTGGAAGTTCACACTCTCATCACTTTAGAATTACAGTACTTTAAGTTCCTAATCACAAGGCCTCTTACACTCAGATTGAACTTTGAGACTCATAATATGAAATCTTAGGATTCTAGATGTTTATCATTTCAGAGAGAGATGAATGGACTTTGAAGTTTATCTAATCCAAGTCCCTCATTTTACAGATGAGCAAAGTAAAGCTTGGGACAGTGTTGGGGAGAAGGGGACTCACCCGGGATCACGGGAGGCAGGGCTTCTTTGCTTTTCTTTTCAATAGTCCTTCCAACATCAGGACTTACCCCTTATCCCTCTTTCCTCACCTGTGTCCCCATGAATCTCCACTCTAAAATTCTTGACTGGACTGCACATGGTGCACCAATAATCCTCCTCTTGTTTTGTCTCCCTTCATTCTCAGCTCAGGGAGAAATATGGCCCAGTCTTCACCAGGTACATGGGTCCCCAACCAGTTGTTGTTCTATGTGGACGTGAAGCAGTGAAGGAGGCACTAGTTGACACAGAAGATGAGTTTAGCGGTCATGGAGACTTGCCTTCACTGGAATGAAACTCCCAAAGTCATGGTAGGTAACAACAACAATGAAATGTTTATAATACGCTTTCTGGTGTCTCAGAGTTTTGATAAGTACTCAACATGCATTAGCACATTGACTCCTTCAAAGGAACTATTAATAGCATAGTAACATGTCAAATAAAGAAGCTGAGGGTATGAAAGTTTAGATAATAGCACACAATGAGTAAGTGGGAGAACCAGGATTGAACCCAAGCCATCTGACTCCAGAGTGCTTACTTTTTTGTATCTGTTCTCATTTTTAATAAATTAACTACATGCTTTATGTACCTAGTCAAACCCTCACAGCCAACCTTACTTCTAACCTTCCTCCACAAACACACACATGCCCACATATAGGCTCCTGCCTCCTCCATTTAGGTAGATACCTGTCTAGAGTTACTCATACATTCATTTCTATCTCCCCACATCCTTCAATTCCAAACAGTCTCACATCATTCTCTCCATCTATCCATCCATCCATGCAGCCAGCCAGCCAGTCAGCCAGCCACAGCTCTTCCATCTTTTCATTCATAAATAAATCTATTAATGTTTCCATTCATTTATTCTTTCAACCTTTTATCCATCCAATTCTCAGTCTACTCATTTCCCCTCTCTTCATCCACTTACTCTTCCATCCATCCATCTGTCCCTTAATCTGGTAAAAACTCTCGCTTGCATACATCATTCCATCTACCTTTTCATTGATTTTCAAATGTCCACTCAACCATACACCCTCATCTGGCAGTTTCTAAATTTTTCTTACTACATGGTAAGTTCTTTAGTGTAGATGTATTGATACTGAAGTGCGATCTTATGTGTACAAGTATGCACATGTCTAGCGAATCCAAGCGATATTAAGAAAATAGAGGCAATCTCTCCATTTGAGGGTACTTCATACAGCATTGTATCCCCCATACACTTTCTTATGCATCTATCCCATTATTTATCCAGTTCCAAATATGTCCTGTGAAAAGCTCTTCTTAATTTCAATCATTCCTTGCCTGATTCCCCATCCTCCCCATTCTAGGACTTAGTCTTCCCATTGAGGCTTGGAAGTTGGAAGGGGCTGCCCAGAGAATAGCGTCTAGAGCTTTCATATTCTGGCACCCTCCGAGTCCAGCACAGAGTTGGGCACAAAAAGGAGGGGAGGCAGGAACCTCACACTGAGATTCTGACAGGTGAAGGTCTGGCTAACGGAGAATGATGGAAGATTCTCTGATGCTTCTCCCTGACCTTCCTTCAAGACTTCAGCATGGAAATGCAGAGCATTGAGGAGTGGATCCAGGCAGAGGTTGGCTTTCTACTGGAGGGATTTCAGAAGACCAATGGTATGGATGCAAAAAGATAGAGGGCTATAAGGGAACTGGGTGGTTGTAGGGAGTTCATTTTCCAAAGGGGAGGTCTTGATAGGAGAAAGTTCTGGATTGGGAGAGGATGAAAAAAGCTTAATTTAGGATCACAGATTTTCCCAGTCAGGGTCCATGTTAAAAGTTAAGATGAAAGACCCTTAATGATCCTTGTGTCCAGAACTTTAATCAGTGCTTGGCAGGGAGTCTGTGAGCCCCTGAAATGTCATTCAGACTTTGGTAACATGTGAGTTTGTGCTTTTTTGTGGAGATAGGATCAAAGTTTCATTACATTTAAAAAATTGTTTTATTGAGGTCACATTGGTTTATAACATTGTGTAAATTTCAGGTTTACATTATTATATTTAGGCTTCTGTTTAGACTGCATTGATCATTATATTTATAAAGGAGTCTACTCCCTTCCCAGTAAGTTGTGTAACAACTGGGTTATATACAGAAAAGACACAGAGGTTGAGAAATACAGAGATAAATTAAAGAATGAAAGAGAGATAAATTTCTCTAAATCAGAGATTTCTTACCCGAGCTCTGTGGATGGCGTAGCAGAGTCTACATGAAATCTTTGAATGTCTCTATACCCACGATAATCATTTGTAAAATTGTATATTTGTCAGTGTTTGCATTACGTGAAGGAAATTGTCTCAAATGCATTGAACTAACACAAGTGTCCTGTTTTACAAATGATGCAACTGATGCCCAGGGGAGAATTATCTTAATAGCCCAAATGGCATCAGCGGAAGAGCTAGACTCAGAAATCAGGCATTCCTTTTTTTGTATCCCCCTTAAAAGAACTCCTCTCTCAAATATGTAACTCTTCCCCACAACCACGTGTAAAGAATAATAACGAAAAATAACAATAAGCCCCACTAGCCTGTGTTGAGTACTTCCTACATGCCAGGCACTGTGCTAAGCATTTTACACGTGTAATGATATTGAATCCTTACCAACCAATGAAGTAGATACTAAACGAACTTGAAATGTGAGAAATCTAGATTCAGCACACAAAATTGAAATGACTCACACATGCTATTAAGCAGTCGAGCCATAACTCATATCCACAACTGAATGACTCCACATCCCATGCTACTAGTCCTTGCTTCCAACATAGACAATTTCCATCGCCCAGGTGCCCCCATCCAACTCACATTCTTCCTGAGCCACACTATCGCCAGTGTCATCAGTTCCATTGTCTTTGGATGCCATTTTGACTATGAGGACAAGCACTTCCTGAAGCTGCTGCAGATGATCAACAAGAGTTCCATGGAGTTGAGCACACCCTGGACACAGGGACCCATCAATCTCCACTCTACCCACCCCCAACCTCAGTTAACTAAGCACCTGCCTATACCTCACTTAATCCTCTCCACAACACTTAGAGGAAAGTATCAATATACCCTGAGTCTCTAAGAAGCAAATGGACTCACCCAATTCTCAAACTCAGAGCAGGTTCATTCCATGCTGGCCCTTGATACCCATTGCTGACAAACAACCTTTGCTTATTTCCCCCAGCTCTACGACACGTATTGTAGAATCATGCAGTATTTGCCAGGACTCACATCTACTACCTGGTAGAGGAACTCAAGGACTTCATCGCCTCTAGGGTCAAGATCAAGGAAAAATCCCTTGACCCCTACAACCCTCAGGACTTCACTGACTGCTTCCTCATTGACATTCAGCAGGTACTAGTCTGTGTTCCCAATCCTTTCCTCTCATCCCAGAGTGTCTGCCACCCTAAGCCTACTTGTAAACCTGATTGGGGTGAAATAGCAGCTATAGTTTTACATGGTTACTTAGACTGAGAGAGAAAATGCAGAAAACATAAAAGTCTAAACTCTGAATATCTTCACATAAAACTTTGAATCGTAAAAGGTGAACAGTGCTGTGGTGAACATGGGAGTACTAATATCTCTTTGAGTTCCTGGTTTCCTTTCTTTTGGATACATACCCAAAAGTGGGATTGCTGGATCATACATTAGTTCTTAGTTTTATTTTTCCAGGAACTTCCCTACTGTTTCCATCCTGGATGCAACATTTTTCATTCTCACCAACAGCGTGCAAGTGCTCCAGTTTCTCCACATGTTCAACACTTGTCTTTTGTTTTTCTGAGATTAGGCATGCTAACAGGTGTGAGATGATATCTCATTGTGGTTTTGATTTGCATTTCCCTGATGATTAGTGATGTTGAGGATCTTTTCATACTTCTGTTGCCCATTTGTTTGTCTTCTTTGTAGAAATGTCTACTCAAGACCTTAGCTCATTTTTAAATCAGATCATTATTTTTTTGCATTGAGTTGTAGGAGATTCTTATATATTCTGCCTATTACCCACTTCTCAGATACACGGTTTGCAAATATTTTCCTACGTTTTGTAGGTTGTCTTTTCATTTTGTTGATTTCTCCTTTTGCTGTGCAGAGCTTTTTAATTTGATGTAGTTCCACTTGCCTATTTTTGCTTTAGTTGCCTGTGTTTTATTTATGCAAACTTTGTCACGTCCAATATCATAAGCATATTCCACTACATTTTCTTCTAGCAGTTTACACTTTCAGATCTTATTTTTAGGACTTTAATCTATTTTGAGTTGATTTTTGTGTATGGTGTAAGATGAGGGTCCAGTTTAATTCCTTTTCATGTGGGTATCCAGTTTTCTCAACAGCATTTGTTGAAGAGACTGCCTTTTCCTTGTTGTGTATTCTTGGTTCTCATGTTGAAGATCAGTTGATCATATAGGTGTGGATTTATTTCTGGGATCTCTATTCTCTTCCATTGATCTAAGTGACTGTCATTATGCTAATACCACACTATTTCAATTACTGTAGATTTGTATATATTTTGAAATCAGGAAGTGTGATGCCACCACCTTTGTTTTACTTTCTCAAGATTGTTTTGGCTATTTGGGGTCTTTTGTGGTTCCACATAAGTTTCATAATGTGTTTTTTAAAATTCCCACGAAGAGTGTCACTGGGATTTGTTAGAGATTGATTTGAATCTGTAGACAGCTTTGGATAGTGTGGATATTTTAACAATATCAAGTTTTCCAATCCATGAACATGAGATGTCTTTCCATGGTTTGTGTCCTCTTTAATTTTTTCATCAATGTTTTGTACTTCTCAGTGTACAAGTCTTTCGCTTCCTTAGTTAAGTTTATTCCTAGGCCCTTTATTCTTTTTATGTGATTGTATATAATATAGTTTTCTTAATTTCCTTCTGGCTAGATCATTACTAGTGTGTAGACACAGTTTGTTTTTGTTCATTGATTTTGTGTACTGCAACATTACTAAATTTATATGTTTTAACAGTTTTTTTTGGTGAGGTCTTTAAGGTTTTTGATATATAAGATCACTTCATCAGCAAACAGAGACCATTTTAATTCTCTCCTTCTGATTTGGATGCTTGTATTTCTTTTTCTTGCCGAATTGCTCTGACTAGGATTTCTAATACTATGTTGAATGGATGTGATGAGAGTGGGCATCCTTGCCTTTTTCCTGATCTCAGTGGAAAAGCCTTTCATTTTTCATCGAGTATGATGTCAGTTGTAGGCTTTTCATAGATGGCTTTGATTATGTTGAGGTTATATCCCTCATTCCCACTGTGTGAGAGTTTTTAATCATAAAATCATGTTGAACTTTATCAAACAATTTTTGGCATCTATTATGATCATGTGATTTTTTCCCCTTTCATGTGTTAATGTGATGTATTCCATTATTTGATTTTCATATGTCGAAGCATCCTTGCATCTCAGGGATAAATCCCACTTGGTCATGGTGTACAATCTTTTTGATGTGCTGTCAAGTTCAGTTAGCTAGTATTTTCTAGAGGGTTTTTGCATTTATGATTTTTCTTTTATTTGTGATGTCTTTGTCTGAACTTGGTATCAGGTTAATGTTGGCCTCATAAAGTGGGTTTGGAAGTGGACCTTACTATTCAATCATTTGGGAGAGTTTCAGAAGTATCATCATTAATTCTTCTTTCAATGTTTAGATGTGGAAATCACCAGTGGAGCCATTTGGTCCTGGGATTTTCATTGTTTGGAGATTTTTGATCACTGACTCAATCTCCTTACTAATTATAGGTCTGCTCAAATTTTCTATTTCTTTATGATCCAGTCTTGGTAGATTATATGTTCCTAGGAATTTATGCATTTCTTCTAGGTTATCCATTTCATTGGTATATAATTGTTTCTAGAAGTCTCTTATGATCCTTTTAATTTCTGTGATATCACTTGTAATTTCTCTTGTATTTCTGATTGTATGTATTTGAGTCTTCTCTCCCTGTTCTTAGTCTAGCTAAAGGTTTGTCAATTTTGTTTACCTTTTAAAAAACCCAACTCTTAATTTGTTGATTTTTATTATTCTTTTTTTACTCTCTTTTTGCTTATTTCTCCTCTAATTTTTTCCTCCTTTCTCTTAACTTTGGGTTTAATTTTTTCTTTTTCTGGTTCTTTGATGTGTATGTTAGGTCACTTTTTCTGGAAATCATTCTTCTTTTTAAATGCAGGCATTTGTGCTAGAAACATCCCGCTTAGTTCAGCTTTTGCTGCATCCCATAAGTTTTGATATGTCGTGTTTCACTTTTATTTGTCTCAAGATATTTTCTAATTTCACTTTAAAAAAATTTGCTGAGGAAGATTACCCCTGAGCTAACATTGCTGCCAATTTCCTCTCTTTTTTTTCCTCCTCTAAGCCCCAGTGTTGTTGTATTTTATAATTGTTTGCTAATCTATTCTGATAGAGAACTGCAATTTTATGATTTTTTTCTATTTATCTCCTTGCTTAAGGCTTTGAAACCTTTGCCTTTTTGTTTCAGGTATGAAGGCATCCTTGATTACCTCTTGTAAGGGAGGTCTAGTGGTGATGAACTCCTTCAGCTTTTGTTTACCTGGGAAAGCTTTTGTTTCTCCACCATATCTGAAGGATAGTTTTGCTGGATAGAGTATTATACTCTTGGTCAAAAGTTTTTGTCTTTAGTATTTTGAATTTATTGTTCCAATTTCTCCTAGGCTGTAAGGTTTCCACTGGGAAATAGGCTGAAAGCCTGATAGGTGTTCCTTTGTAGGTTTTCTTCTGCCTTGTTGCCCTTAATATTTTTTCTTTGCTGTTGACTTTTGCCAGTTTTACTATTATATACCTTGGAGGTCTTTTAGCATTGATGTAATTAGGGGTTCTATTGGCTTTGTGCCTTTGTAATTCTGGTCCCTTCCCCAGGTTTGGGAAATTCTCAGCTATTATTTCTCTGAACAAGATCTCTACTCCTCTCTCCCTCTGGAATACCTATAATCCTTATGCTGTTTTTCTTAAATGAGTAAGATGTTTCATGAAGAATTTCTTCATTTTTTAAAATTCTTATTTCTCTCTCCTCCACCTGAAGCATTTCTATATTACTATTCTCTAAATCATATCCAGAATTTCTGCTTTTTTTTTTTTTAATAGTTTCAACCTTTGGTGAAGTATTCCTTCTTCTCATTAATTTTATTCTTGAGCTCATTCAACTGTCTTTCTGAGTTTTCTTGTAACTCATTGAGTTTCTTAATGACAGCTATTTTGATTTCTCTTTTGTTTAGATTGTAAATTCCTGTGGCTTCAGGTTGATTTCTGGAGAACTGTCATTTTCCTTCTGCTCTGAATTGTTGCTGTAGTTACTCATGGTGTTTGATGAACTAATCTTTTGCTGGCACATTTGTGGTAGTATCAGGTCAAAGATTCCACCTACTACCACTTAGGAGAAGCAAGAGCTGTGTTTCTGATCCCACCCCATTTGCTGGAAGTTGTAGGGGTACTGTGGGTGCTTGTGCTAGCCAGAGAAGTGTTTCCTCAGGTGTGTAGATCTGCCACCACCTCTTCTTGTGGTCGTACCAGCCATGGTGCTTTGTGTGCAGGTCTTCCTCATGGTGTCCACCTCTGGGCCACTCCTTGGGACTGTAGGAACATGGTGGGCTCTCCCATAAGCCAGAAAAGAGATTAGGTACTGCCACTGCCTGTTCCCTCAGTCATTCTCAGGAGCATTCCCACTTGTGGGGCTGCAGCTGTTCTACGGGCACTCACATGAGCCAGGAAAGCACTTGCCCAGGCATGTAGATTTGCCACTGCCTCTTCTTATGGTCTTATGGTCTTATGAATTTTCCAGCATCTCCTACATATATTTGAAATTCCATACAACAAAAAAACAGCTCTATACATTTGAGTAACGAGATGAAACAAACCTTCACATAAATGAAGAGTCATTCCCATCCTCTCTGGAAAATGAGGAGACATAAAGTCCCAGCATTTGTTGCATCTACCTCTGGATATTTGCCATAATAAGCAACAGAGAAAAGTGGTAATAAGAATGATTTGACCTTCAGGGTCTTCACTGATGGGTTATCTATTACAGTGTCACATGTTTCATGTGACATGAGAGTCACAATCTCTCACTCAGTTTACAGACCTTTGTCAGTTCACACTTTTGATTGAAGTGAGGTTGGGACCCTTCCTCCTGCCTCAGACACCAAAGAATTTCAAGTCCCTAAGACTGAAGATGCTGAGACCCTCAGAGCCTACTAAAATTGTCCGAAACCCAATTGCCTCCATTCTCTCCGTTACAACAAAGAAATTGCAAAATATTGGCATTTTCAGATTCCTTTGGATTTCAGTGAGCTTCTTGAGACTCTGCAGAATTTTTCTCCTTCCTTGCTTGTGACAGATAGTCTACCGATACTGCAGACACCTTCCCACTGAAATTCAGAGACAACCTGAGATTAATCAGAATGTCTTGAGACCCTTGAGTTTCTGTGACATCATCCAGACTCGAACGCCTACAGAATCTCTGAGATTCCACAAATTGCAGGACTCCTCTATGTTCCAAATTCCTGAGACCCCTCATGCACACTCAGATTCCTGCAACTCCCCTTTCTTATTTCTCCAAGCTTTGTCAGTCTCTACTAGGTCCCTGAATCTCTTAGATCTCCCAATTCTCTCACCAAACCCAGTTTCTGGTCATCCTTCACTCAGTCTCCAACCAAAGCCTATGAGGAGATCACTGAAATTATACAGCCAGAACCAAAATTTTGGGATCAGCCAAGATTCCCCATGTGCAGTTTGTTATCAAAGAAGTTCAGGAATTTGAGAATGATGGGTTGGATGCAGAGCATGCAAGAACACCAAAATTGAAGGTTTCCCCATTTCCAAGATAATGTCCCTAGAGCCCTCCAATCTCCATGTCACATCCTTCTTCACAGACTAAAATGTTCCTCTCAAACTTCCTCCCTTAGGACCTCCCAGCATCACACACTCTCCAAAACCTCCTACACTAGGGGCCACCAAACTCTCATGTACAGTCAAATACCCATGTCCTGACCTCAAAACCCTTTCCTAATGGACCTAAATTGCCATGTTCTCCTACTTAACCTCCCTCGAGACAGGATGAATTTGCAGGTGTCAGCCCTTTGTGATAGACAGAAAAGCAGGGGAGAGGCAGGGGATGATCTGAGAACAAATGTTGAATGCCCATCACATGCCCCTAATTCTATGCCTTCAGGATGGCATGTTCTTCCTGGACCCCTGAAGAGGGCTTTCAAGGAGGGATTGCATACGGAGGGTCAAGGATGGGCAGTAAGAGAGGGAGGAGATCATAGGTACCTAGAAATAAGAGCAACAGCTCCAAGATATTGAACTTCGTTAAGCAGGGCTTTGAATGGAGTGTGTCATAAAATCCTCACAACAAATCTGTGATACAAGTTCTCTGATTAAGCAAAACTTTGCATGGAGTACGCTGTGCCAAGCAGAATGCTGCCTGGGTTTTGTTATGAAATCTTCACAAGTCTATGGTACTGTTCTCTGATTATTCACATTTTTCATGCGAGCACATTGAGACTCAGAACCATGAAGAGATAGCTGATAAGTGACAGTACCTAGCACAAATACAGTTCTCAGAACTGTCTGACTTCTAACTACTCTTCTTGATCCCCTTTCTTGCCCTTTCTCCAATCTGCAGTAAGGGAACTAACGCCTTGTGGGAAGAAATTCAAACTGCAGGGCACTGCATGTTTCATAACAAACCTCAGATCTCAGGGTTCAAACATTTTCCAATTTATGTTGGCAGCTTAGATGTCATTTGTTGGCTGTTTTCTACCAAAGAGGTGTGGGGAGAAGGTGGTGGTTCATGCTGCTGCCATGTCCGGTTTTGTAACAAGCACGTGAATCAATAAACAAATGCCCGTGTCAGATAGTAACTGTTCATGTGCACTTTCTCTTGGGAAATGGTGAGAGTTTACCAAATGTTAGGACCACAGTCTCAGAAACAAAAGCATCGAGATTAGGGTAAATGCTGTAAGGGAGGAAGAAATTTCCTTCTACCCTTTGTGTTCTTCTGGCTGGTCTCAGAATTATATTGGCATGAGAGAGATTAACAGGAGAAAAACAAACAAAAGTTTAATAATCTAAATATTTGTGCATGTGGGTTAAGCTGGCCCCTCAATCTATGGAGAGCTCAGGCAACAGACTTTATCTTGTGCTATGTGTGCACCCATGAGGTGGTCACTCATGAAAGAGCCATTTTATGGGATTAAAAAGAGAGAGCGAGAAGAGGAAATAAACTTTAGTTGGCATGCTGAAGTGCACACTCCTAATAGTGGACTTCTTGCCCGAACTCTCACATTCTTCTGCTGCTGCTGCCCAGACCTGTGTTGCAGCAAAGATCCTGATCCTCATGACTCTAGGGAAAAACACCCAATGCACCCTTTGGCACAGTGAAGGGGTTAATTCAAGCCTGATTTATATCTTACAAAGTAAGCATTGCTGTGAATCTTTACCTGTTCATCTTTCCTTGGAAATTTGGGTTGTTTCCATATCTTGGCTACTGTGAATTATGCTGCAAGGAACATGGGAGTACAGATATCTCTTGGAGGTTGTGTTTTCTCTTCCTTTATATACATATCTAGAAGTGTGATTTCTGGATCACGTGGTAGTTTTATTTTTAGTATTTTGAGGAATCGACGTTCTGTTTCCTATTGTGGCTTCAACAATTTATTTTCCCACCAACAATGCACAAGTGTTGCAGCTTCTCCACCTCCTCACCGCCATTTGTCATCTCTTATATTTTTGCTAATAGCCATCCTTAGATGTGGAGTGATGTCTGATTGTGGTCTTGATTTACATTTCTTTGATGATTAATGAGTTTGAGCATTTTTTCATATACCTGTTGGCCATTTGTATGTCTCTTTTGGAAAAATGTCTACTGGTGTCCTTTGCCCATTTTTTAACCTGCTGATTTGGGGATTTTCGCTGTTGAAGTGTGAATGTTCCTTATGTGTTTTTGATATGACCCCCTTATCAGATATGTGATTTGAAAGTGTTTTCTCCTGTTCTGTTGGTCGCTTTTCTTTTCTTTTTTTAAAAGATTTTATTATTTCCTTTTTCTCCCCAAAGCCCCCCGGTACATAGTTGTATATTCTTCGTTGTGGGTTCTTCTAGTTGTGGCATGTGGGACGCTGCCTCAGCGTGGTCTGATGAGCAGTGCCATGTCTGCGCCCAGGATTCGAACCAACGAAACACTGGGCTGCCTGCAGCGGAGCGTGCGAACTTAACCACTCGGCCACGGGGCCAGCCCCTCTTTTCTTTTTTTTTTAAAATTATTTCTTTGCTGTGCCAAAACTTTTTAGTATGATGTGCTCCCACTTGTTCATTTTTGCTTTACAACTCAATGAATGTTAAAGAAAATGTGATAGTATGTATATACCATGGATATCATTCAGCCTTTTTTTGAGGAGAATCCTGCCATTTGTGACAACGTAAAGGGTCATAGAGAACTTTGTTAAGCAAAATAAGTCAGACCCAGAAGACAAATATTGTGTGAGCTCATTTATATATGGAAACTAAAGAAAAGGGAAACTCACAGTAACAGAGAGTATAATGATGTTTACCAGAGGTGGGGCATTGGGGAAAAGGGAAGATAAAAAAATAGAACATAGAGTGTTCGTTGCCAGGATCCGATAGGCCACCTGATGAGTCCACACACCACACAGGGTATAGTCTTTCCTCTGAGTGCCCTTTATCAGTGGCCAAAGCCTAGCTGGGACACACAACTAATCAGGCACAGAGTATAGTCATTTCCCTGAGCTTCATTCTAAGACATACAAATAAATCCAGACCAAGACACATGATCCATGGCTACATTAAGGAGGGCTCCAATCCTATAGTCCTGTCTCTAAATTCCAATTAACCAGTGGAACTTGCAGCGTAGGTCATCTAAATCTATAACAGTGGCTTAATAGGACTCAACAATGCAACACAAGGCAGCACAGTTATACTTACCATCAACTTACCTAGTTGAGGAAGCTAGTTTGTGCACCAGTCCTAGACCTGTCTTCTGATTTAGTGATTAGTAAAGGAGAGAGGCAAGGATAGGGAAGAAAGCAGAGCTTCAACTGAATCAAGGACAAGTGCAGCTCCTAGAACACCAAATCCCACCCTGGCAAGGATGTGAAAGAGGGCAATTCCCTTCTAAGAACTTGTAGCTCCAAACTGACCCATATTCACAAGTATTTGGATTCCCACAGAAGACAGGAGCGGAAAAGGCACCACATTCACCAAGTCCTTCCCTGAGTCTAACTTCTATCCTACTTACCACTTAAACCTTCTGCTCTATTATTAGGCATAGAGGGTGTCCCAGAAAAAAAAACATATTCCTCCAGAACCTTCTCCTGGGGTAGGTGGGATTTCACAACTTCTGTTGCTAGGACATTCTGTCAAAAGATCATGATGGCATCCAGCATGTTGTTTGTTTTTACAGCTCTGGGGTAATTGATCTGAGCAGCCGAACCTAGGGGTAGAAGCAGAATGGGGAGCTGATCAGGCAAGAGAAGAGTTAGATGAGAGAAACAAAGTATTTGCAAAGGTGGTTCAGAAAAGGCTAGAGGAATGGCATCCCCCACAGCACATAGTATAGGGATTCCCACATGGATCCATGCAAACCCATGGAGAAAACAACACACTACTAGTTATCCAGATGTGGTAGCTGAATGGGATGTGATGAAGAGAGAAGGAAGTAACAGGAGAATTTGGGAAAAGGATAAGCTAATAAGGAAGAAAACAGGCAGATGTAAATAACCACAGTCCCTAAGGTGTGACTGAAGGACAGTTAGAGGAAGAGACTAACCATGGACCGGAGAACCATGTAAGCATAGTCGAGTGGAGATATATGGACACAGGCATGGGGGTGGAGCTATGGGGTACATGTAATGAGGTCAGCCGAAGGCGGGCCCTGGAAGTGAGTGGGACAATTGGGAGAGATCTCCCAGAGACAATTGAGTAAGGGATGCCCAGTGTTATGGGTTAAATTGTGTCCTCTAATGTTCTCATGTTGAGGTTCTAACCTCCAGTGCCTCAGAATGTGACCTTATTTGGAAATGGGGCCATTGCAGTCCTAATTAGTTAAGTTGAGGTCAAACTGGAGAAGAGTGGGCCCCTAATCCAATATGTCTCATGTCCTTATAAAAAGAGTAAATTTGCAGGAAGATGCACACACAGAGGGAATGGCATTTGAAGATGGAGGAAAAGATCAAGGTGATGCTTCTATACCAAAATTGCCACCAATCCATCAGAAGCACGGTCTCAGTCTTGTAGCCACTGGAACTAAGACAACAAATTTTTGTTGTTTAAACAATCAGTTGTGGTACTTAGATATAGGAGCCCTAGCAAACTAATACACCCAGCCTGATGCCAAGAGCAATTACTCAGTAGGATGAACCCCGGACCTCCCTCTCCTATCATATTATTGGGGCAATGCAAGAAGGCTGTGACCTGATAAGACCTGAGAGCAGCTGCTTGGTGATGATTAAGGAGTATAAGGCACCTAGGAACTGCCATGTGGCAGACCCTCTCAGGCTGTCTCCTCCTCACCTACTGACCATTGCTTGTCAGCCCTGCAGTCAAGCACCTTGTAAGAAATATCCTGTGTGTGTATGTCAAGATCATGTTGAAATCCCTGAAGGAGATGAGGGGGAAGCCATGGATGAGGGAGGAGAATGTGGGCACCAGCTCCTCTCCAGCTTTCTCCAAACTGACAGTCAGGATAGTTGGAGGACAGTAAGTGAGGAACTGAGGAGTGGGTGTTCTGATCTCTGATAGGAGGATGATGGAGAGGAGATGCAATGGATATGTTTTGTATACCTGGGTCTTATCCAACCTCTGCCACCAATGCTTCATGTGGAACTTCAGAGACCAAAACATAGACAAAAATCCATGACCTTGTGGAGTTTATATTCTAGTGGATTGAGGAGTCTATTTATTCTATCACGGTTTCATGGTTCTAATAGCTATTGGATCTAAAGGTAAATGTTTCCATGATTCTGTTACCCAATGATATAGTGATGATGTGAGTCTACTATTCTGAGATTCACCAACTCTCTCACTCAAGAAGTCTGACACACAGGATCCCAGGGGCCATAAGTAAGAGAAGGACAACCTAAATGAGAGTTTTTCTCCCTGGGCCTCCTGTTCCTGTGTCTCTCAGTTCTGCCATTCAGGGGCCATGGGAATTCCCTGTTGTCCACCAACGAACCATTATATCAGAACAGTTCTGGGACTTTCTCCCCCTGCCCAACCCTGTTCCGTACACAAAAACCTCAAGGCACCTATTGAACAACTTAGAGGCATCGACTACGGTCAGATTGGGATAGTGACAAAGATGTAGAAATGTGGAAAGACGGAGACGGAGAGAAAGCAGTGAGTGAGAGACAGAGGGACACACAGGAAAAAGACAGAGAGGTCTGGCCAGACAGAGAGTAAGAGAGAGGGAGAAACAGAGAGATGCAGGGAAGGAGTGAGAGTAAAAGTTATGGAGTAGAGAGAGAGTGAATGAAAAGGGGAGAGAGAGAGAGGTCTTTTTTATTATACTCTTTTTTTTTCTGTTAAGATTGTGAGTTGATTACCTTGAATTTTTTTCAAAACTAAATCTTGTATTCCTGGAGAAAATGTTTTGACTTTCTTTTTGCATATTACTAGATTAAATTCATTTAAATTTTGTGAAGGATTTTGTGACAATATTGATGAGATGTGTTGGTCGTAGTTTTCTTTTCTTATAATGTCTGTCTAGTTTTGCTATCAGATTAATGTTCGTCTCATATAAAGGGCTGGGAAGTTTTATCTCTTATTTTATATTCTGAAAGAGTTTGTGTACAATTAGCATTAGTTCTTTCTTAAATGCTGTGTAGAAGTCACCAGTGAAGCCACCTGAGTCTGGAATTTACTCCTTGGGAAGAATTTTTAAAAATTATTTTATTAAGGTCCAAATAGTTTATAACACTGTGTAAATTTCAGGTGTACATTATTCTATTTCAGTTTCTGGATAGCTTGAATCATGTTTACCACCAATAGTCCAATTTTTATCCATCACCATACATATGTGCCCTTTTACCCCTTTCACCCACCTCCAACCCCCTTCCTCTCTGGTAAGCACAATCTGTTCTCCTTATCCATGTGTTTATCTTCCACATATGAGTGAAATCAAGCAGTGTTTGTCTTTCTCTGTCTGACTTACTTCACTTAACTTCATTCTCTCAAGGTCCATCCATGTTGTTGCAAATGGAACTTTTTTGTCTTTTTTATGACTGAGTAGTATTCCATTGTATATATACCACATCTTCTTTATCTATTCATCAGTTGAAGGGCACTTGGGTTACATCCACGTTTTGGCTATTGTGAATAATGCTGCAATGAACTTAGTGGTGCATAAGTTTTTGAACAGTTGATTTCAAGTTCTTTGGATAAATACCCAGAAATGGGACAGCTGGATAGTATGGTATTTCTATTTTTAATTTTTTGAAAAGAATCACACTGTTTTCCATAGTGGCTGCACCACCTTGCCTTCCCACCAGCCACATAGGAGGATCCCTTTTCTCCCTATCCTCTCCATTATTTGTTATTTTTTCTCTTGGTAATTATAGCCATTTGGACAGGTGTGATATCTCATTTTGTATTTTGATTTTTATTTCCCTAATAATTAGTGATGTTGAACGTCTTTTCATGTGCCTGTTGGTCATCTGTGTATCTTCTTTGGAAAAACGTCTGTTCATATCCTCTGTCCATTTTTTTGATTGGGCTGTATTTTTTTTTTTGTTGTTCAGTTGCGTGGGTTCTTTATGGATTACAGAGATTAACCCCTTGTCAGATACATGATTGGCAAATATTTTCTCCCAGTTGCTGGGTTGAATTTTCATTTTGTTTGTGGTTTCCTTTGCCTTGCAGAAGCTCTTTAGTCTGATGTAGTCCCATTTGTTTATTTTTTCTTCTGTTTCCCATGCCTGAGTGGACACAGCATTTGAAAAGATGCTGCTAAGACTGATGTCAAAGAGTGTACTGCTTATATTTTCTTCTAGGAGTTTTATGGTTTCAGGTCTTACATTCAAGTCTAATCTATTTTGAGTTGATTTTTGTGTACAGTGTAAGATAATTGTCTACTTTCATTCTTTTGCATGTGGCCGTCCAGCTTTCCCAACACTATTTATTGACAAGACTTTCCTTTCTCCATTGTATGTTCTTGGCTCTTTTGTCAAAGATTAGCTGTCCACAGATGTGTGGTTTTATTTCTAGGCTTTCAATTCTGTTCCACTGATCTGTTTGTCTGATTTTGTGCCAGTACCATGTTGTTTTTATCACTATAGATTTGTAGTATATTTTGAAGTCAGGGATTGTGCTGCCTCCAGCTTTGTTCTTTTTTCTCAGGATTGCTTTGGCTGTTTGGGGTTTTTGTTGTTCCATATAAATTTTAGGATTATTTGATCTATTTCTGTAAAGAATGTCATTGGGATTCTGATTTGGATTGCATAGAATTTGTAGATTGCTTTAGTTAATACGGACATTTTAACTATGTTTATTCTTCCAATCCATGAGCATGGAATATCTTTCCATTTCTTTATGTCTTCTTCAATTTCTTTCAATAATGTCTTATAGATTTCAGTGTTAGGTCTTTCACCTCCTTGGTTAAATTCATTCCTAGGTATTTTATTCTTTTTGTTGTGATTGTAAATGGGATTGTATTCTTGACTTCTTATTCTGCTGGATAGTTATTTATGTATAGAAATGCAACTGATATTTGTAAGTTGATTTAGTACCCTGCAACTTTCTTGTTATTGTTGATTATTTCTAATAGTTTTCTGGTGGATTCTTTAGGGTTTTCTCTCTCTCTAGGATCTTGTTGTCTACAAACAGTGAGAGTTTTTACTTCTTCCTTTCCAATTTGGATACCTTTTATTTATTTTTCTTTTCTAATTGCTCTGTCTAAACCTTCAGTGCTATATTGAATAGGAGTGGTGAGAGTGGGCACTCTTGTCTTGATCCTGTTCTCAGAGGGATGGCTTTCAGTTTTTCACCATTGAGTATGATGTTGGCTTTGGGTTTGTCATATATGGTCTTTATTATGTTGAGGTACTTTCCTTCTATACCCATTTTTTTTTGATCTAATGACATTTTATTCTATGAGCAAGATTCTACAATGCAGATTTAGAACAAAATAAATAATAAACCAAAACAAAAAAGTTAATAAACTAAAAATTAAAAATTTATTTTCAATTGAATTGAATATTTTTCAAAATTAAAAATTAAACTGTTAGGAAACCAACATTTAAATATATTTTCAAAATATCTTATGAATTAAACCTGACAAATTTATATTTTACTTAACTAAAAATAGCAGATGGTCAATGAAGAATGTTGACTAGTCACTGAAAACTTTAGTTTCACTGTAAATTATTTTGTTTTTTTCAATTATGCTGTAATTTATTTATTTATTTTTTAATTGCAGTAACGTTGGATTATAACATTATGTAGCTTTCAGATGTACATCATAATATATTTCAAATTCTGTGTAGATTACATCATGTTCACCACCCAAAAACTAATTATAGTCCATGCCCTCACATGTGAACCTAATCGCCCCTTTTTCCCTCCCCCCTTCCCCTATGGTAGCCACCAATACAATCTTCAATGCTATGTATTTGTTTGTTGTTGTTTTTGTCATCTACTTATGAGTGAGATCATATGGTATTTGACTTTCTCCCTCTGACTTATTTCACTCAGCATGGTACTCTCAAGGTCCATCCATGTTGTCACAAATGGCCAGATTTCATCATTTCTTATGACTGAGTAGTATTCCATTGTGTATAAATACCACATCTTCTTGATCCATTCGTCCCTTGATGGGCACCTAGGTTGCTTCCAAGTCTTGGCTATTGTGTATAATACCGCAATGAACATAGGGGTGCAAGTATCTTTATGCCTCTGCATTTTCAAGTTCTTTGGATAAATACCTAGCAGTGGGATAGCTGGATCATAGGGTAGATCTATTCTTAATTTTCTGAGGATACTCCATACTGCTTTCCAGAGTGTCTGCACCAGTTTGCACTCCCACCAGCAGTGTACAAGTGTTCCCTTCTTGTACACATCCTCTCAAACATATGTTGTTTGCTGTCTTGTTAATTATAGCCATTCTGACCGGAGTGAGGTGATAACTCACTGTAGTTTTGATTTGCATTTCCCTGATAGCTAATGATGTTGAGCATCTTTTCACATGCCTGTTGGCCATCCGTATATCTTCTTTGGAGTAATCTCTATTCAGATCCTTTGCCCATTTTTTAATTGGATTGTTGGTTTTTTTGTTGTTGAACTATATGAGTTCTTTGTATATTTTGGATATTAACCCCTTATCTGATATACGGTTTGCAAATATCTTCTCCCAATTGTTAGGTTGTCTTTTCGTTTTGTTGATGGTTTCCTTTGCTGTGCGGAAAGTTTTTAGTTTGATGTAGTCCCATTTTTTTCATTTTTTCTTTTGTTTCCCTTGCCCGGTCAGACATGGGACTTGAAAATATGCTGCTAAGACTGATGTCAAAGAGCGTACCGCCTATGTTTTCTTCTAAAAGTTTCATGGTTTCGGGTCTTACGTTCATGTCTTTAATCCATTTTGAGTTGATTTTTGTGCATGGTGTAAGGGAATGGTCTACTTTCATTCTTTTGCATGTGGCTGTCCAGTTTTCTCAACACCATTTATTGAAGAGACTCTCCTTTCTCCATCATATGCTCTTGGCTCCCTTGTTAAATATTAGCTGTTCATAAATGTATGGGTTTATTTCTGGGCTCTCAATTCTGTTCCATTGATCTGTGTGTCTGTTTTTGTGCTAGTACCATGCTGTTTTGGTTACTATGGCTTTGTAGTATATTTTGAAATCAGGGTGTGTGATACCTCCAGCTTTGTTCTTTTTTCTCAAGAATTCTTTGGTAATTCGGGGTCTTTTGTTGTTCCATATAAATTTTAGGATTCTTTGTTCTATTTCTGTGAAAAATGTCGTTGGAACTTTCATAGGGATTGCGTTGAGCCTATAGGTTCCTTTAGGAAGTATAGAAATTTTAACGATGTTAATTCTTCCAATCCAAGAGCATGGAATATCTTTCCATTTCTTTGTGTCTTCTTCAATTTCTTTCAACAGTGTTTTATAGTTTTCGGTGTACAGATCTTTAACCTCTTTGGTTAAGTTTATTTCTAGGTATTTTATTCTTTTTGTTGCAATTATAAATGGGACTGTATTCTTAATTTCTCTTTCTGCTACTTCATCATTAGTGTATAGAAATGCAGCCGATTTTTGTACATTGATTTTTGTATCCCACGACTTGACTGTATTCCTTTATTGTTTCTAAAAGATTTTTAGTGGATTCTTTAGGGTTTTCTAGATATGAAATCATGTCGTCTGCAAAGAGTGACAGTTTCACTTCTCTTTTCAATGTGGATCCATTTTATTTCTTTTTCTTGCTTGATTACTCTGGCTAGAGTTTCCAATACTATGTTAAATAAGAGTGGTGACAGTGGGCATCCTTGTCTGGTTCCTATTCTTAGAGGGATAGCTTTCAGTTTTTCTCCATTGAGAATATTTGCTGTGGGTTTGTCATATATGGCCTTTATTCTGTTGAGGTATTTTCCTTCTATACTCATTTTCTTCAGGGTTTTTATCATAAATGGATGCTGAATCTTGTCAAATGCTTTCTCTGCATCTATTGAGATGATCATGTGATTTTTATTCTTGATTTTGTTAATGTGGTGTATCATGTTGATAGATTTGTGGATGTTGAACCATCCCTGCATCCCTGGAATGAAACCCACTTGATCATGATGTATGATCTTTTAAATTTATTGTTGTGTTCAATTTGATAGTATTTTGTTGAGGATTTTTGCATCAATGTTCATCAGTGATATTGGCCTGTAATTTTCTTTTTTGTGTTGACCCTGTCTGGTTTCAGTATCAGGGTAATGTTGGCTTCATAGAATGAGTTAGGAAGCCTCCCTTCCTCTTCAATTTTTTGGAGGAGTTTGAGAAGGATAGGTATTAAGTCTTCTTTGAATTTTTGGTAGGGAGGGACCAGGGAAGCCATCTGGTCCTAGACTTTTATTTTTCAGGAGATTTTTGATTGCTGTTTCGATCTCCTTACTGGTGATCGGTCTATTCAAATTCTCGACTTCTTCTTGGCCCAGTTTTTGAAGGTTGTATGTTTCTAAGCATTTATCCATTTCTTCCAAATAAACCAATTTGTTGGTGTATAGCTTTTCATAGTATTCTCTTATTATCTTTTGTATTTCTGAGGTGTCTGTTGTAATCTCTCCTCTTTCATTTCTGATTTTATTTATTTGAGCTTTATCTCTTTTTGTCTTGGTGAATCTAGTTAAGGGTTTGCCAATTTTGTTTATCTTTTCAAAGAACGAGCTCTTGGTTTCATTAATTTTTTCTAGTCTCTATATTGTTTATTTCTGCTCTGATTTTTATTATTTCCTTCCCTCTGCTGATTTTGGGATTTGTTTGTTGTTCTCTTTCCAGTGCCTTTAGATGCACTTTTAGATTGTCTATTTGGGATTTTTCTTCTTTGTGGAGGTAGGCTGAATTGCTATAAACTTCCCTCTTACAACTGCTTTTGCTCTATCCCACAGATTTTGGCATGTCATATTTTCATTCTCATTTGTCTCCAGGAATTTTTTATTTCTCCTTTGATTTGTTCATTGACCCAATCGTTGTTCGGTAGCATTTTGTTTAATCTCCACATTTTTGTGTCTTTTCTGGTTTTCTTCCTGTAGTTGATTTCTAGTTTTATACCTCTGTGGTCAAAAAAGATTCATGGTATTATTTTGATCTTCTTAAATTTATTGAGACTTGTTTTGTGTCGTAATATGTGATCAATCCTGGAGAATGTTCCATGTGCATTTGAAAAGAATGCGTATTCGGCAGTTTTTGGATGGAGTGTTCTATATATATGTCCACTAAGTCCATATGGTCTAATGTGTCATTTAAGGCCAATATTTCCTTATTGATCTTCTGTTTGTACGATCTATCCATTGATGTAAAAGGAGTGTTAAAGTCCCATATTATTCTTTTATTAGTGTCTATTTCTCCTTTTATGTCTGTTAATAATTGCTTTATATATTTAGGTCCTATGGTGTGTGCACAAATATTTACAACTGTCATACATTCTAGCTGGATTGGTCCCTTTATCATTATGTATTGCCCTTCCTTTTTTTATTTTAAAGATGTTATTTTTTTCCTTTTTCTTCCCAAAGCCCCCTGGTACATAGCTGTATATTCTTAGTTGTGGGTCTTTCTAGTTGTGGCACGAGGGATGCTGCCTCAGCATGGCCTGATGAGCAGTGCCATGTCTGCACCCAGGATTCGAACCAACGAAACACTGGGCCACCTGCAGTGGAGCACACAAACTTAACCACTCAGCGACGGGGCCGGCCCCTGTATTGCCCTTCTTTTCCTCTTGTTACAGTTTTTGTTTTAAAGTCAATTTTCTCTGATATAAATATTTCTACCCCCACTTGTTTTTCTTTGTCTTTTGTATGGAGTACCTTTTCCATGTCTTAACTTTTTTTTTTGTGAGTGTCTTTGGTCTGAAGGATGTCTCTTGTATGCAACATATATATGGTTTTTTTTTTTAATCTAATCGACCACCTTATGCCTTTTGACTTGAGCATTTAGTCCATTGACACTTAAAGTAGCTATTGATAAATATGTATTTATTACCATTTTGTTACTTTTCTTTTTCTGGCTGTTTCAGCAGTTCTTCTCTGGTCGTTTCTTCTTCTCTTTCTCTCTTTCCTTGTGGTTTGATGGATTTCTTTAGTAATCTGTTTGATTTCTTTCCTCTTACTTCTTTGTTTACTTATTATAGATTTCTGGTTTGCGATTTCCGTGGGGCTCCTTTATAATGTTCTATGTATATAGCAATGTATATCGAGTCGATAGTCTCTTTAGCTTGACCTCCTTCTAAAAGCTTTACTCTTTCACTCCCCACTCCTACATTTTATGTTTTCGCAATCATCTCTAGTCTCTTGTTTTGTGCGTATCTATCCATTACCCTCTTATTAGTGAAATAGGTAATTTTAGTACTTTTGTCTTTTAACCTTCACATTATCTTCATAGGTGGTTGATCTGCTACCTTTACTATATTTTTGCCTTTACTAGTGATTTTATTGCCTTTTTTTGGGTTGATAATTTTGTTATCCCTATTTATCATGTTCTCTTTCCCATTTCAATAAGTCCCTTCAGCATTTCCTGTAGAACTGGTTTCTTGGTCATAAACTCCTTTAATTTATGCTTGCCTGGGACGTTCTTTATGTCTCCTTCCATTCTGAATGATAAGGTTCTTGTATAGAGTATTCTTGGCTATAGGTTTCTTCCTTTCAGTGCTTTAAATATGTCATGCCACTCTCGTCTAGCATGTAGGGTTTTGGCTGAAAAGTCCACTGATAGCTTTATGGGATTTCCTTTATATGTCATTTGTTGCCATTCTTTTGCTGCTTTTAGGAATCTCTCTTTATCTTCAATTTTGGACATTTTAATTACACCGTGTCTTGGTGTGGGCCTCTTTGGGCTTATCTTGTTTGGAGCTGTCTGTGCTT
>NC_060279.1:96792759-96907902 GCF_021613505.1 Equus quagga | reverse complement strand
ATTCCTTATTTCTCTTTCATTTCATTCTTTTTCTGGGTTTTGTCCTCTTCCATTGCTTCGAAACTTTTGAAATATTTTGAGGTAAATATTAATAAAAATACAACATAAAATTTATGGAATGCTGCTGACAATGCTTACAGGGAATTTTATAATGTTAGTTGCTTTTATTAGAATAGAAAGAGGTCTAAATCAATGATGTAAGATTCCATCATAGTAATTTAGAAACAGAAGAACAAAATAAGCTCAAAGTAAGTTCAAGGAAGAAAATATTAAAGGTAAAAGTGGAAATAAGCAAAATAGAAAGCAAATATTAGAGAAACTTAACAAAGACAAAAGATAGATCTTTGAAAAGAAAAAGAATTATAAACCACGAACTAACATGATAAAAAAAGAGAAGGGAGCTAACATAACTCACATCAGAAATGAAACAGGGTTTACCACTGTAGATCCTACAGATATTACAAGTATAATAAGAGAATATTATAAACATTTTGACACAACCAATTTGAGAATCTAGATGAAATGGTAAAATCCCTCGAAAGACATAAAATCAGTCATCAACTCAAAGCTCATCCAAGAAGAAATACATACCTTTAAATAGACAAATCTGTATTAAAGAAATAAGATTTAATTAAAATTCTTCCCAAGAGTAAATTCCAGACCCAGGTAACTTCACTGGGTATTTCTACAAAACATTTAAGAAAAAACGAATACTAATTGTGTAAAACATCTTTAGAATATAAAAATTGAGATAAAACTTCCCAGCTCTTTATATGAGACTAACAATAACCGGATATCGAAACTAGATGAAGAGTTCATAAGAAAAGAAAACTATCGACTGACATATCTCATGAATATTAAAAGTCCTTCAAATTATTAACAAATTGAATCTAACAATATGTAAAAAGAACGTCAAAACATATTTTCCCCCAGGAATACAAAATTTACTTTTGAAAAAAAATTCAATGTAATCAACTCATCATCTTAGAAAAAAAGATGGAGAGAGTGTCATAAGGAAGATGTCTCTCTGTCTTCCTCTCATTCATGATCTCTCTGGCCCCCTCTCTTTTGCTCTTGTCCCTCCCTCCCTCTCTCTCCTCATATCTTTCTTTTTCTTTCTCTCTTGCTGTACCTCTCAGTCTCTTTTTCCTTGTATGTCTCTCTGTCTCTCTCTCCCTCCTTTCCCTCTGTTTCCATCTTTCCACATCTTTTTCACTATCCCCATCTCACTGTAGTTGGTGCCTCTAAGTTGCCCAAAAGATGTCTTGATTTTTGTGAAAGAAACAGTGTAGGGCTGGGGGAGAAGTTTCCAGAGCTGTCTTGACCCCATGGTTCATTGTTGAATAACAGGGAATTCCCATGGCCCCAGAAAGACTGAGTTGAGAGACACAGGAACAAGAGACCCAGGGGGACAGCTCTCATTTAGATTGTCCTTGTCTTGCTCATGGTCCCTGGGCTCCTGTGCAGAAGACATCGTGAGTGAGAGAGTTGGTGAGTCTCCTAATAGCAGACTCACATCACCATTATTTCTTTGGGTAACAGACAGAATCATGGAAACATTTACCCATAGGTCCAGTAGATCTTAGAATCATGAAATCTTAGAATCACAGACTTCTCAATCCACTAGAAAGTAAGCTCCTTGAGAAGTGAGATTTTTGCCTGTGTTTTGATCTGTGAATTTCCACACAAAGTATTGGTGGCAGAGGTGCGCTAAGATCCAAGTTTCCAAAACACACCTTGCATCTTCTCTCCATCATCCTCCTATCTGAGACCAGAATCCCCTCTCCTCTGTTCCTCGCTTACTGTCCCCCGGCTATCCTGACTGGAGAAAATTGAAGAAGAGCAGGTGTCCACATTCTCCTCCTTCCTCCCTGGCTTCACCCTCACCTCCTTCAGGGATTTCTACAGGTTCTCCACATGCATACCCAGGATATTTCTTACAAAGTGTTTGATTGCAGGACTGATAAGCAATGACCAGAGGGTGAGGAGTAGGAAGTGTGAGAGTGTCAGCTACACAGCAGTTTCCACGTGCTTAATGCTCTTTAATCACAACCATCAGCTGCTCCCAGGTGCTATCAGGTCACCATCCTCTTGCATCAAAGCCCCAAGAATATAATGGGGGAGAGAGATACTGTGTGCATCCTACCCGGTTATTGCTTTAGGTATCATCCTGGATGTATTAGTTTTCTAGGGCTGCTATAAATAAGTACCACAACGGATTGCTTAAACAACAAACATTTGTTATTTCAGCTCACATGGCTACAAGTCTGAGATCAAACTTCAGGTGTTTTGCTGGCAATCTTGGTGTGTAGAAGCATCACCTTGATCTTTTCCTCCATCTTCACGTGCTATTCTCTGTGTGTGTGTCTTATTCCAAATCTCCCCTCCTTGTGAGGACATCAGGCATATTGGATTAGGGACCCATTATTCTCTAGTTTGATTTCATCTTAACTAATTAGAACTATAGTGGCCCTATTTCCAAATAAGGTCACATTCTGAGGCACTGGAGGTTAGAATTTCAACACATGAACATTTGGGGACACAATTTAACCCATAGCACTGTGTATTCCCTGCTCAATTGACTCTGAGAGATCTCTCCCAATTGTCCGACCCTCCTCCAGAGTCTACTTTTGGCTGACCTCACTCCATGCCCCTTGGCTGTATCCCCATGCCTGTGTCCATATATCTCCATTTGACTGTGCTTACATAGTTTTCTGGTCCATAGTTAGTCTCTTCCTTTAACTGTCTTTCAGTTGCACTTCAGGGACTGTGATTGTTTGCATCTGCCTGCTTTCTTCTTTCTTAGCTTGTCCTTTCCCCAAATTCTCCTGTTACTTCCTTCTCTCTCTATTACACCCTATTCAGCTGCCACATCTGGATAACTAGTGGTAGGTTGTCTTCTCCATGGGTTTGCATGGGTACATGTGGGAATCCCCCCATATGTGCCGTGGGGGCCTTCATTCTGTTGCAGGAGATCATAGCAACATTTTTGCTAGGCTTTAAGCTTAGGAAAAATAAGTTACAAATGGGTGGCTGAGAAATATGTGACCTGCTGATTCTCATAAATTACTATACCAGATTGTCGTGCTTTGGAATCAAGGGCCAGAAGGGAGTATCTTATCGAGCACGAAGGCAAGGGACTTAGGAAAGCTGGGCCCTTGCAGGAATGGGACACCATCTGCATAACTTGCTGATTGTTCCTAGGATACTTCCTAAAGGAATGGCCTTGGATAGTGCCGGGGTACGGTGGAGGGAGGGAGACTAGAACTGCTGAGCTTTGACTTGCATATCCCTGCCTGTATGAGTTCCTGCTATGCTTGTATTTCTTTGCCTGAAAATAAATATGTGGCGATCAGAGGGACCTCACCTCAGTCCTTGAGGCCAAGTGTCCCCTGTCCCATTGAATAATATGGATTGTGTCTATTATATAGATTGTGTTCTGTCTATTAATTCCATCCACCCCTTCAGCTGGCTGTCTAGCTGGTCTTGGCAGCACATTCCTCTTGCCTTTTCTGAACCACCTTTGCAAATACTCTGTTTCTCTGGTCTAACTCTTTTATTGCCCAATCAGCTCCCCATTCTGCTTCTATCTCTAGGTTCACCTGCTCAGATCAGTGACCCCAGAGCTGAACAAACTATCACGTCACCATGACCTTTTGACGGAATGCCCCAAGGACAGTAGGCTTGCAAACCCACCTCCCCCAGGAGAAAGTTCTGGAGGAGTATGTTTTTTTTTTCCAGGATGGTCCTTATGCATAATAATAGAGAAGCCTTGAGAGGTAAGTAGGATAGAAGTCAGACTCAGGAAAGGACTTGGCGAAAGTGGTGCCTTTTCTGCTCCTGTCTTCTATGGGAATCCAAATACGTGTGGATGTGGTCTAATTTGGGGTTACAACTTCCTAGAACGGAATTCTCCTTTATCATCCTTGCCAGGGTGGGATTTGGTGTTCTAGGAGCTGGACTGACCCTTGGTTCAGTTGAAGCTCTGCTTTCTTCCATATATTTGCCCCTCTCCCTTGCCAATCACCAAATTAGAAGACAGGCTCAAGACTGGTGCACAAATTAGCCTCCCCAACTAGGTAAAGCTGATGGTAAGCAAGACTGTGCTGCCCTGTTTTGCATTGTTGAATCCTGTCTAGCCTCTGTTATACATTTAGATGACCTATGTTAAAAGTCTGCCAATTAATTGGAATTCAGGGACAGATCTGTGGGATTGGAGCCCTCCTTAATGTGGCTGTGGATAATGTCCCTTGGTCTGGATTTATTTGTGTGTCTTAGAATGGATCTTTGACTGATGCTAAGCTCAGGCAAGAGATTATACCCTGTGCCTTTTCCAAACAGGCTTTGGCCCCTGATTTAGGGCACTCAGAGGAAACGCTATACCCTGTGTGATGTATGGACCCATCAGGTGGGCCATCAGATCCTGGAGACCTCCATCCTATATACTACTTTTGTTGTCTCCCCTTTCCCCCCACACACCGACCTCTGGTAAACATCATTCTACTTTCTGTTACTATGAGTTTGACTTATTTTTTAATGCTTCCACATTTCAATGAACTCATACAATATTTGTATTCCTGGGTCTGACTTACTTCACTTGACAAAGTTCTCTAGTATCCTCTATGTTGTCACAAATGGCAACATTCCCTCCAAAAAAGAAGCTTTAATAAAAGCTGAATAATATTCCATGGTATACATATATATCTCCACACACTACATTTTCTTTATCATTCCTTGAGTTGTAAAGTAAAAATAAACAAGTGAAGTACATTGCACTAAAAAGTTTTGGTACAGAAAAAAAATTTTAAAAAGAGACAACTTACAGAAGAAGAGAAAATATTTGCAAATCCTATATCTGATAGGGGGTTAATATCCAAAATACATAAGGAATACTCACACTTCAATAGCAAAACCCCCCAAATCACCAGATTAAAAAATGGGTAAAGGACGGGAATAGACATTTTTCTGAAAAAGACAATAAAATGGCCAACAGGTATATGAAAAGACACTCAACATCATTAATCCTCAGAGAAATGTAAATCAGAACCACAATGAGATCTCTCTTCACACCTAAGGCTGGCCGTTAGCAAAAAGATAAGAGATAAATGCTGGTGAGGATGTGGAGAAACTGCAGCCCTTGTTCACTGTTGGTGAAAGTAACAGTGCAAGAAAGTAAATGGGTGCAGCCACAATGGAAACAGAATGGCAATTCCTCAAAATATTGAAAACGGAGCTACCATACAATCCAGAAATCCCACTTATGGGTGTGTATATAAAGGAAGTGGAAACACAATCTCCAAGAGATATCCGTATTCCCAGATTCACTGCAGCATAATTCACATTAGCCAAGATATGCAAACAACCTGAATACATTGACAGATGAATGGATAAGGATCCACAGCAATCGTTACTTTATAAGACATAAGTCAGGTTTGAATTAACCCCTTCACTGTGCCAAGGGCTGCATTGGATGTTTTCCCCTAGAATCAAGAGGATCAGGATCTTTGCTAGAACAGAGGTCTGGGCAGCAGTAGCAGATGAATGTAAGAGTTCTGATGAGTAGTCCACTCAGGAGTGGGCACTTCAGCATGTCAACTAAAGTTTATTTCCTCTTCTCTCTCTCTCTGTCTAATCCCTAAAGCTCTTTCATGAGTGATCACCTGATGGGTCCGTACATAGCACAAGAAACAGTCTTTTCCCTGAGTGCCCTACAGATCAGGGGCCAGCTTGGTTGGGACACACAACTAATCAGGCATAGGGTATAAGTCTTTTCCCTGAGCTTAGTGTCAGTAACAGCTTTATTCTAAGACATACAAATAAATCCAGGCCAAGACACATAATCCACAGCCACATTAAAGAGGGCTGCAATCTCATAGTCCTATCACAAAGTGCCAACTAAGTAGTGGAACTTTCAGCTTAGTCATCTAAATCTACAACAGAGGCTCTATAGGACTCAATCATGCCACACAAGGCAGCACAGCTCTGCTTACCACCAGCTTACCTAGTTGGGGAGGCTAGACTGTGACCCGTCCTGAGCCTGTCTTCTAATTTTGTGATTGGTAAGGGAGAGGGGCAAATATAGGGAAGAAAGCAGAACTTCAACTGAACCAAGGACCTGTCCAGCTCCTAGAACACCAAGTCCCACCCTGGCAAGGATGAGAAAGAGGGAAATTCCCTTATAGGAAGTTGTAGCCCCAAATTAACCTACATCCACAAGTATTTGGATTCCCGTAGAAGACAGGAGCAGAAAAGGCACCACTTTCACAAAGTCCTTTCCTGAATCTAACTTCTACTTACCACTCAAGCCTTTTTCTCTATTTTTAGGCATAGGGAGTGTCCTGGAAAAAAACATACTTCCAGAACTTTCTCCTGGGGGAGGTGGGTTTGCACACTTTCTGTCCTTGGGGCATTCTATCAAAAGGTCATGGTGACATGATAGTTTGTTCAGCTCTGGGGTCATTGATCTGAGCAGGTGAACCTAGAGATAGAAGCAGAATGGGGAGCTGATTGGGCAATAAAAGAGTTAGACCAGAGAAACAGAGTATTTGCAAAGGTGGTTCAGAAAAAGCAAGAGGAATGAAGGCTCCCACAATGTATAGAGGGGGGATTCCCACATGCAAAGCCATGGAGAAGACAACACACAATTAGTTACCCAGATGTGGTGGCTGAATGGGATCTGATGGATAGAGAAGGAAGTAACAGGAGAATTTGGGAAAAGGATAAGCTAAAAGGGAAGAAAACAGATGCAAACAACCACAGTCCCTGAGCTGTGACTAAAGGAAAGTTAAAGGGAGAGACTACCCATGGACCAGAGAACTATATAAGCACAGTCAGACAGAGATAGGTGGACACAGGCATGGGGATACAGCCAAGGGGCATGGAATGAGTTCAGCCAAGGGCGGGCCTTGGAAGAGGGTAGGACAATTGGGAGAGATCTCCCAGAGGTAATTGAGCAGGGCATACTCAGTGTTATGGGTTAAATTTTGTCCCCAAATGTTCATGTGTTGAAATTCTAACCTCCAGTGCCTCAGAATGTGACCTTATTTGGAAATAGGGCCACTACAGTTCTAATTAGTTAAGATGAGATCAAACTGGAGAAGCATGGGCCCCCAATCCAACATGTCTGATGTCCTCATAAAAAGGGGAAATTTACAGCAAGATACACACACAGAGGGGATGGCACATGAAGATGGAGGAAAAGATCAAGGTGATGCTTCTACACACCAAGATTGCCAGAAAACTACCAGAATCTTGATCTCAGACTCACAGCTACCAGAACAAGACAAATAATTTTCTTGTTTAAACAATTAGTTGTGGTACTTAGATACACCAGCCCTAGCAAAGTAAAGTGACCAGCATGATGCCAAGAGCAATGACTCAGTAGGATGTTGAGGACCTCCCTCCCACTTCCAATTCTGGGGTTGATGCAAGAGGACAGTGATATGATAAGACCTGGAAGCACCTGCTCCGTGGTGATCAAATAGAATAAAGCTCCTGGGAACTGCTGTGTGGCTGTCACGCTCAGGCTTCCGCCTCCTCCTCACCCTCTGACCATCGCTTTTCAGCCCTGCAGTCAAGCACTTTGTAAGAAATATCCTGGGTGTGCATGTGGAGAACCTGTGGAAATCCCTGAAGGAGGTGAGGGGGAAGCCAGGGATGTGGGTGGAGAGTGTGGGCATCTGCTCTTCTCCAACTTTCTCCAAACAGACAGTCAGGATAGCTGGGGAAAGGTAAGTGAGGAACTGAGGGGTGGGAGTTCTGGTCTCAGATAGGATGATGGAGAGAAGATGCAGTGGGTATGTTTTGGAAACCCACCCTTGGCACCGATCCTTTGTGTGGAAATACGCAGTTCAAAAAATAGACAAAAATCCCTGCCCTCGCTGAGCTTACTTTCTAATGGATTGAGGAGTCTATTTATTCTGTCATAGTTTCATGGTTCTATGATCTATTTTATTTAAGGGTAAGTGTTTCCATGACTCTGTTATCCAAGGAAATAGTGAAGATCTGAGTATACTATTCTGAGATTCACCAAGTCTCTCACTTACAGTGTGTATTACACAGACACCCAAGGGCCAGGAGCAAGAGAAGGAGAATCTAAATTGGAGCTCTATCCCCGAGTCTCCTGTTCCCTCTCTGTTGCTCAGCCATTAGGGGGTCATGGGAATTCCTTGTTGTCAAACAATGAATCATAGGGTCAGAGCGGCTCTGGGACCTTCTCCCCCAGCCCCACCCTGTTCCATGCATAAAAACCTTGAGGCATCTATTGAACAACTTAGAGGCACCAACCACACTCAGATGGGGACAGTGAAAAGGATGTAGAAATGTGGAAAGGTGGAGACAGAAGGAAAGGAGGGAGGGAGAGACAGAGGGACACACAGGGAAAAGGAGATAGAGAGAAGGAGGGAAAGAGACAGCAGGGGAGACAGGGATAGAGAGAAAGAAAGAAAGACAGGAAGAGAGAGAAGCCTTTCCCTTATGCTCTCTCCAACGTCTCTCTGAGTTTGAGGTAAGTCTCTTTTTCTCTCTCTGTCTCTGCCTCTCTATCTCTGTGTAAGTCACTCTCTGTCTACTTCTTTCTGTCCCTATCTATCAATTTCTCTATCTCTTTCTTTATATCTTTCTGGCTCCCTCTTTGTCTCTCTGCCTATCTCTTTCTTAATGTTTCTCACTCTATCACTGCCTCTTTCTGCCACTGCTACTCTTTCTCTCATTCTTCCTCCCACCCAACTTCCCTCCCTTTCTCTCTCAAGTCGGATTCCTTGTCTCTATTCCTCTCTACTTCTTTTCCTCTCCTCAACTTCCTCTGTATCTGGGCCCTGGGGGAGGCATGTTCCAGATGGAGATGAGGGGTACATCTATCCCTTCCCCAGCCACAACCGCTCTCACCTTCATTTCAGATGCTGCCTGCAACTGCCTTAACCATGGATCTTTTGAGCACAGCCATCTTAAATTCTGGCCCTGGCTCTTAGCTGTCTTTTCCTGACTCTTGGCTCAAGGCGCAAGGAGAGACTTCCCCCAGGACCCAGACCCCCTTCCATTCATGGGAAACCTGCTGTAGCTTAGCTCCCAAAACATGCTCACATCCCTCACAGAGGTACTAAACCCTTAGCTTGAGGGCAGGGGAGACAGGGAGGCCAAATGTAACTTCTGTGTTCCTACCCACAGCTCAGTAAGGAATATGGCCCTGTGTACACCTTGCATCTGGGATCCAGGCAGGTGGTGGTCGTCAGCGGATACCAAGCTGTGAAGGAGGCTCTTGTGGACCATGATAAGGACTTCAGTGGCCAGGGTGATGTCCCCTTATTTTCCAAGTTCAACAAGGGAAATAGTAAGCCTGATCCTCCTCTCCTCTATCACAGAAAACACTTTCTCCATTATTGCAGCATGAAAGAGAGAGATAGTTATCCAATATTGGTGTCCCTCAGGGTCATTGATCCAACTAGTCACATCAGATGGCATAGAAACTGCACAGTCCAGGACCTGGGATGAAGTTGTCCAACTTTCACCATCCCCAGACACCATCAATAACTTAAATTTTACTTTTTTGTTGGAATCCCCATTTCCATTTCAAGCTCAACCTTAGTATAATCAACCTTTATTTTAGCATCAAAATAATACTCAACTTCCATCTCAACTGACAAGTCAAATGATCCAGAACCAGTTCTGACTGTCCACCTAGACCTCAACTCAATCTCCGTGATAAATTTCCATAATCAATCCCATCCTAATCCTATTGGTGAAAATGAATTCATAATTTCTCTCCAATCCTTAGCTCCATCTTCTATTCCAAATACTGTCCAATTTGGCCAGACTCAAATACCTATTTTCCTTCTAAATCCTACAAACGCAATCACCCAATCCAACACATTAAATAACAAATTCAACTTCAACCCAAACCAAAATTCAACCTGAACACCAACATACAAAAACCATCCCCTACTCCAATATCATTTGAAAAAGTAAAAACCTCGTAGGAGAGTGAAATCAGTGTGGACTCAAAAAGAAAATCCAGCCCTGTCACTAAGCAGACTGGAAGGACAGAGACAGAAAGCCAGCTACAAAGTTAACTGGAAACATTGCTCCTCCCAACATCATGCAGTAGTTGTAAAATGCCATAAAGACCCTCTATTTTGAATGACTACTGATTTTTTAAACAATGACCTCAAGACTGCTTTTTTATACCCACCCACTGCTGGAAATATGCAATTATCCAATCACCCATATCACATGATTGCATCCAATCGCTAGGTAATCCCCACTTCTCCTAATCCTTCTTTAGAAAGAAAAAGTAATACAGAATTTACCCCACTTAACTTAGACTTCTCAGGATTCTTAAGCAGAGCCCAGATCTTATACAAGGCACTTATCCCATCCCACTTTATGACCGGCACGCCATGGTGGCTCTGTAGTGTCTTTCCTCCGTGTATCAAGTCAATTGACCTGATTTTGTCACACTACACTTTTGTCCCTGCTGGTCTTTGGCTGATTATGATTTAATATATTCTACCCAGGCCTGTTATATTACCAACCTCACCAACTCAACACCATTCTGATCACCAATTTCAATATAATCCACTAATCCCATACTTGATCTAATCTAATTCTCTTGCTTCAACTCCTTGTCAATCATATTGCCCAAACAAACTACACCTTATCAACTCCATTGTAAACTCCAAGTGCATCCACCTCAAATGCTAGGTCTAACCCTTGGTGACAATTCAATATCTTGTCCTATTTGGACTTGAGAAAATAGCTATTACTGTGTTTCTCAAACTTTTAAAGCTCACATTATTTATTCAGAATATTAGGTTTAATGTTAATATGAAGCTAAAAAAGACGGAGGCCTAGCTGAAGGTGAGTGACCTGGAGACCTGCACCCTGGGCTCACTCTCTCAATCCTGCAGAGTCCCATGGGGAACCTATGCTCATTCCATAGGGTGAGTTCCAGATGTCTGACTTGCCTCAGAGTGTCTGGGGGCAAAAATCTTTCTATTAATATTGAGATCACTTCCCATTCCCTACCTTCATCTGCTCCCTCTAGCTTGAGCTTATGGCTACCACTGTCCATGTATATTGGAAGAGGGAGAGGAAGAAGGTAGATAAGGTCACCTTATTAAATTGTGGCAGTAAAACATCTGAGAACGTACATAGCGTGTTGTTAAAAACAGCCACCATCTACGTATTTCATACATAGTACAAAGAAAGCAACCTGGGGTCTGCCATATGCTAGCTGTGTACTCTTGGCAGGTAGCTTCCCTGATCTGACCCTCAGTCTGCTATTCTGAGGAGACTGACAGAAGATTCAATGAGATAATGTACTTCATTTGTTTTGAGGCCAGCAGTTCAGAGTCAAATAATTGGCCCTTACCCTCTCAAAGCCCTTAGTCTAATGGGGGAAACAGCCCTGTCACTAGGCAGTGATATGACGAACTCATCAAGGTTGTGAAGGGAAAATCCTGGAAGCTCTGGGAGCCCAGAGAAGAAGACTGATCTGACTTGCGAAGATCAGGGAAGGCTTCCTAGTGTAGAGAACTTACGTATTCTGTGGTTCTCCAAGCAGTATCAGGGAAGAGAGACTCACAGGGCAGTGATCTCCAGGAATGAATGTCAATTGAACTAGCTCCTCCACTTTTCTTTCAGCTATTGCTTTCTCCAATGACAATAAATGGAAGGTCCTAAGAAAGTTTGCTGAACAGACTTTGCATAACATCAGGATGGGGAAACAGAGCTTCGAGAAGCGCATCCTGGAAGAAGTCAGCTTCCTGATGGTAGAGCTAAGGAAAAATGAAGGTCAGCCCTGGTCCTGGCTCTTTGACATTTGACTTTTTATGTCAAAGTTACTTTGTATGGGAGTGCAGGTTGTGCACTGCAGCACTCCTGGAAGCTTCATTCACTTAGACTCTAATGCGAATAGCTTACCCTGGAGTGCTGCAACCAAGTATTTTGGTTTGGGGTGCTGTGTTCCCTTGATGAATAGTGGCAGGATAGATTGATGCAGTAGCAACTGTCATTTGGTCCTGTTATCTGTCCATATGGTATTTGGAGTCCAGCATATGTAATTGTGAGGGAGATTATGATGATGATGGTGAGATGATGATTATACTTTGAACACTCACTATGTTTCTGGTACTATGCTAACCACCTCAGTTCACATAAGCCACACAATAATCAGGAATTATAAGGAAATGGAAGCACAAAGAGATAAAATGACCATCTCAAAGTCATAACGCCACTTGGTGGAGGAATCCGGCTCCAAACGTAAGTTGAACTGGCACTAGAGTTCACACTTAACCAATGCAGTACTCATCTAAGATATTATCTTTAGAACAATACCTGTTAAGACTTAAATGGTTGCTGTGTGTCAGACGCCGTGCTAAGTAATTCACACATATTAAATCATTTCATCCTCACAATAACCACATAGGGCAGGAACCATTACAGAGGAGGACACAAAGGCCCATAGAGTTTAAATTACAGAGTCTAAGGTCACGAAGCTAGGAAGTAGTGGAACTAGGATTCAAAGCCAAGCCAAAATTGGTGCTCATCCACATCTTGCTCTGTGCTGATCCAAGGAAAAGAGGAACAATTTAAATAGCATTATGGAATTTCTGCTTTTGGTTAAGGTAGAGTAAAAGAGAGGTCAAGCTCTCTAGACTTCTCAGAGAAGTCAACTAGTGAGGAGAGAGCGGCCAAAGTTGAGACTTCCAAACATCTGCAGAGGGTCTGTTTGTGTCTATCTGAGACTGCTCAGCACATGCGTATGAGGAACTACCTGAGGGCAGGGGAAGAACCATGAAAAAGAAGCGTAACAGTCCACGTAGCTCACTCACGCTGGAGAGAGCTCCTGTTTCCTCCGCCCAGGTGGAAAATATTATAATATGGCACATTAAGTAGAGCACTTGGAAGGATACTACTTTAAGAGTTGTCTAAGATTATCCCTAGACTACAATATACTCTAATTCCATCTAAAAAAAGCCTAAAACTAGCCTCCAAAGGAAAAATTGCTTCCAAGTAATTTAACTGTACCCCATATTAGGGCTTAAGACTACTTATAGAAATAAGAATATACCTGGTGCCCAACAATATCTGGCAATGAATAAAAAATTACCAAACATTTAAGGATACAGGAAAATATGGCTGATCTAGTTATCATTGTGTAGCACATTACACCAAAATTAAACATCTTAAAATAAAAAAAAATTATCTTCCAGTTCCCGAGTAAATGCAGGAGCATTTACTGGGTAGTTCTGTATCAGAATCTTCCTTTAGGTTACTGTCAAAGGGTTGGCCAGAGCTTCATTCATCTGAAAGCTTGGCTGGGACTGGAGGATCTGCTCCAAGCCCAATGATCTGATTGATAGCAGCAGCCTTCAGTTTCAAAGCACGTGGGCTTCTCCATAAAGCTGCTCACAACGTGGCAGCAGGCATTTTCTAGAGTTAGCGATGTGTGTGTGTGTGTGTGTGTGTGTGTGTGTGAGAGAGAGAGAGAGAGCGACAGAGAGAGAGAGCGAGCGAGAGAGAGAGCGAAAGAGAGGAAGAGAGAGGGAGAGAACTTAGATGGAATCCAAAGTGCTTTTTACAACTTAATCTCAAAGTAACATACCAGAATTTCTGTCCTTTTCTATTCATCACACAGATCAACCTTGCTACAATGTAGGGAGGGATTACACAAAGTCATAAATACTGGAAGTGGAGACCATTGGTAATCATCTTGGAGACTGCTACTCATGATCCATAACGTTAAGAAAAGTCAGTCAATCTAAAATGACCCAGAAATGACTCAAATGATAGAGGTGGTAGACAAGGGCGTTAAAGCAATTGCTGTAACCATATTCCATAATTTCAAGAAGTTAAAGGAAAACATAGGCATGCTAAGGAGAGACATGGAAGATGTAAAAGAGACTAACTTGAACTTAAACATTGAAAAATGCAATGTTTGAAATAAAAACAATAATAGAAGGGATTTACACAAGATTAGATACTGCAGGAGAAATGATTAGGAAACTCAAAGACATAGTTATCAAACCTATAATAATAAACACGGTGTGAAAATAGAACACAGAAAATTGTGGGACAACTTCAAATGCCCAAATAGATGTGTAATTGGAAGTCTCAAAATAAAGAGAGAATACAGGAAAATTAAATAAAAGAAAGGATAAAATATCCCATAATTGGTAAAATTGAAAACCCAATGTAAACTACAAGCACGAGAACATCAAGAAAACTATACGAAGACAGACCATAATCAAGTTGTCTAAAACTATTGATAGAAAAATCCTAAAAGCAGCCAGAGGAAGAAAGGCACATTATACAGAGCAAGAAAAATAAGAAGACAGTCCACTTACAGTTGAAAACAGTGGAAGCCACAAGGCAATCGAACAACCTCTTTAAAGTCCTAAAAGGATGAAAAAAACTGTCTACCAATAATTTTATGCCTGATAAAATTATCTTTAAAAAAATGAAGGAAAAAAATAAAGACTTTTTAAGGCATACAAAATCAGAATGAAATAATCATCAACAGACCTTCACTACAAAAAATGTTAAAGGCAATCTTTCAGGCAGAAGGAAACTGATCCCAGATAGAAATATGTATCTACACAAAGGAATTAAGAACTGTGGGAGTGGAAAATATGTGGGTAAAAAGGAAAGACCTTTTTCTTACTTTAAAAAACTCTTTAAAAGTGTTTGCATGTTAAAGGCAAGAATAACAACAATGTACAGTGGGATGTCTAACACACGTAAAAGTTATGACAGCAGCACAGAGTCCAGGAGAAAGAAAATTGCAGAATACTCTCTTAAGGTTCTCATAGCATACGTGAAGTGTTGCGTATTTCTTGAAGGTAGACTGTATTATGTTCAAGATGTATACTATAAACCTAAAGCAAACACTGGGAGAAAATACTTACAACTAATAAACAGCACCTACTATATATTATGCTCTGTGTTTAGTATTTTAAATTTATAAAATGAATCCTCATTGTAATGTATGAGGTGGATGCTACTTTTAGCGCCATTTTAAATAGGAAAATGACATAACGAGATGAATAGCTCTATGCCTTGGTCGTTGAGCCTTCATAACTCATGGGTAGACAAAAGTATCAGGTGCCTCTGCAGGTTTTGATGAAACGATGCATGTAAAATACTAACATTTCCCATCTGTGAAGGGGTCGTGATAGGAGAGGCCCTGAACTGAACACATGGCACAGACTCCTTGTGAAACTTCATGAGGTGGAAACTGTTATCTTTTCCATTTTTCAGAGGTGGAAACTAAGGCTCAGAGAAGGCGGTAGTTGGCGCACAGGTCACATTGAGAATCAGGGGCCAAGCCAGGATTCAAACGGTCTTACTTCAGATTCTGAGAAATCTAGGGTGTAATGTGGTATAATGTCGAACTTATTGTGATGTATATTTCCCCTTATTTTCTGTATTTTTTCTGTTGAGTCATTGGGTCTTTGGGTGTAGCGCCTTGTGTGGTTTATTGATGACCGACATAGTAGCATGGTCAAACATGCCCTGTGGTACTGTACTGTATGGTTGCACTGAGACCCATAACTGGGGGCTGAGTTCTATAAGTTGTGTACTTGTGAGTTGTTTATAGAGTTTCCAAGTGTTCTGTTGCTGGATACTGCTTGTGTGTCACCTTTTCTGTCCTATTGCTTTGATTTATTGTGTCATGATGCCAATTGTAATGAGTTCTGTACTGTCTGTCTTGTTGCTGTGTGTCATTTTGATGTTGCATATTGCACTGCAATTTGCCATTTTTGTATGTGTGCCTTGTGTTCTGGAATACTCCAGCACATGTGTTATTACACAGCCATGTATTTTGTATGGTGCCCCTGTGTCTTCTGAAGTGTTCTGAGTTTCCCTGTGATTAACCTTATTATTGAATTTTGTTGTGTTGCAATACACAGCTGTCGTATTTGCTGTGTGTGTGGTTGCCATGTCTTGTTCAGTGTTCACTGGGACCTGCTGGGTTACTATATACTTTTGAGGTTTTGTTAGGCTATATGTTGTGTAGCCAAGTGCATGTTCTGTGCATCAATTATATTTCTGTAGATTAGTTGTATGACATTTGAATCAGTTTTTTTTTGCTGCACAAACTCTGTTGTGTTGCACATTGGAGGTCCTGAGTGGTGGAGCAATCAGACAGTGTCTTCACCCTCCTTATCCCCCACTCGTAGGCCAGCTCTTAGACCCCACTTTGGTGCTGAGACGTTCTCTGTGCAACATCATCTGCTCTGTGCTCTTCGGCAGCCACTTTGACTATGAGTGACCATCAGTCAGCTCCTCAGTGACAACTTCCAGATCATTAACAGCCACTGGGGAAAGGTTGGCCATCTGCTGAATGTCCATCCAGGATGAGTTGGGCAGCTTTAAGAACCGGGGGACAAAATTTTTGGGTTGGGGGGTAGGGCATTCAAAATTGGGGAACAGAAAGATTGGGTGGGGAAAGAGGACACCAAGGATCAGAGATTACTGGGATAAGGAGACACCAAGTTCTAGTATGAGGTGGCAAGATTACCCCACAGGGCAGGGGTTGGAGACACCTCACTGACCACTTCAGAAACCTCATCTCTAACCTCCTGGCCTATCCCACCCATTCCTCAGCTGACACTTCAACATCTCGTTTCGTGTCTCACCTCTCCGCTCTCCCTTACTCCCCTGGTTTATATCTGAACCCACCCTTCCTTTTTGACTCTCTATATTTCCACCTGCCCCTCCTGCCCCTGCCCCACCCCTAGATGTACAACATCTTCCCAAGGCTCCTAGACTGGCTGCCTGGGCCACACCAACGTCTCTTCCATAACCTGAAGTGCCTGAAGCACCTCATCACCCTCAGCATTTGTGAACACCAGGCCTCCTTTGACCCAAACTCTCCCTGGGACTTCATCGACTACTTCCTCGCCAAGATGACACAGGTAAAAATTGCCTGGAAGTCCCATCTCTGTCTGACCTGGAGCTTGTCTGCCAGCCCTGCCCTAAGAGAAAACCAGGAAGCTCAACATCAGTATCAGGTTGGGTAAGCTCAGAGGACAGGATGGAATGTTCTGAGATGCTCCTGCCCACCACATCTCAGGTAGAGCCCAAATACCTGGGTGCTTTGCCCTAGAAAAATTAGTTAACCTCATCCTCTTCCTGGATCATCAATTAATGCTCATTAATGGTCACTAAGGCACCCTCCAAGTCTCTGCTTTCAGGCCTTGGAGTGAGATGTATCAGGCCTTCCTCCTCCACATCCCCCAGTTCACCCAAGGGAAGGTTTAGATGGGGCAGACACTGACACACAGAAATAGATGTACAAATCTGGTGGGGTAATGTTGTGGATGTTCAAGCAACAGCCTGTGGCTACATACACCCTACCCTCAGGAGCATGAGGACCTGATGACCCACTTCAACTTGGAGACCTTGGAGACCACCACGCACAATCTGCTCTTTTCCAGCCTAGAACCCTTGAGCATCACGCTGCTCTATGCCTTCCTCACTCTGTTAAAGTACCCGAAAGTGCAAAGTGCGCCCCTGAACCTAACCAGGAGCCCTTCCCATGCAGTCCCACTCTCAAATCTCACATTGTACAGAATCAGTTCTAAATCTCCCATCCAAAGAGCCCTCCCAGCCTTACACATGCACCCTTATAATTGCATTCTCCATCTTATTCAAAGGGCCCTGAATCTTGCTTCCAATCTCTCCCACATACCCTGTCACCATTTTCCAGACTCTCTGGAACTCTGAATTCAGCTCACATGCACAAGGGGTACATGACTCAAACCTTCTGCCCAGAAGCTTTGCTCACGTGCTCAGTTCTAGCCTCCAAAAATTCTCTCATATCTCCTGCTATCTGTCCACCCACATTTCCTAGAAACAACCCCAGTCCCTCAGCGCCATGACCCAACCCAGTCATTTTCCATCACCTGCTTCTGTGAACCGACCAGCCCAATTAGCATTCCTTTCCCTCCCTGTCTTCCACAAATCCCAACGAGTTCCTATGGGCCCGCCTCCTGCTTCAAAAAGTGAGAATAGTTTCCCTCTGACTATCCCACAAACTCCTACACAGAGGCCCAGCCTCAGTGACAGTGCCTTCAGCCTCTGATGCCCACAGCCCACGTACAGGAGGAGATTGACCATGTGGTGGGGCGTGCACGGCTACCGGCACTGGAGGACCGTGGGGCCATGCCTTACACGAACGCCATGATCCATGAGGTACAGCGCTTTGCAGACATCATGCCGATGAGCTACCCACACCGAATCTCCAGGGACACAGTATTCCGTGGCTTCCTGCTGCCCAAGGTGTGTCACCAGCTGATATCCACCTGGGAACCTGACAACTGTCACCTAGACCCTGGTTACCAGCATCTGATACCCTAATCGCCAGCACTCAGGGCCTTGGCAACTGGCACCCTGAGCTATAGCAATGGCATCCAAGGTCCTGGCACCCAAAACGAGACCTCTTCCACAGGATTTCCTCCTGTGCCCAGACACCTGGAACCCATTCTGAACATCTCGCCCCTTCACAAGTCCAGGTTCTCCTTCTCAGGACCCCTCTCCAGAACCTGGGGCTCATGGGATTATCCCAAGTGTTCTCAGAGACCACTCCCCTTTCCCAGAACACCAAGTCAGGGATCTGAGATGCCCTTTTTGAGGAGGAGGCCAGGCCCATAACTCAGAACCTGGTCCACACATCTCAGTCTGAGACCTGCACACGGCTCTTGGGACCTCAGACTTTAATTCACCCAACACTCTGTATTTCAAGTCCCCAAGGCCTCTAGCCCTGGAGAATGTGTGTTCTGCTTCTGAGACCCATGCTCTGGCCCCCCATACCATTGATTTCCACATCCCCCACGGGGCACAGATGTTATCACTCTCCTCAGCACAGTCCACCAGGACCCCAGTCTGTTCATGACGCCCCAGGAGATCAACCCTGAGCACTTTCTGGATGCCAATCGGTGCTTCAAGAAGAGCCCTGCCTTCATGCCCTTCTCTGCTGGTGAGTAGAATGAGGATGGGAGTCACAGCCTTGGAACAGCCAGAATCTCATTCTCCTACCTACATCCCTCAGCCCTGATTACGCTCCTCACTTTCACTGCCTTTATTCTAGCTTTAGAAACACAGAAATCCCAAGGCAGTGTCTGCTTTGTCTGCTCAGAGACACACCCAACTCTCACTGTCCAATTCTGTAGGTAGAGGCAGAGAGTGATGAAAACCTTTGAGGTAGATATCGTAACATGAAGTCTCCATTTGTTGCAATAGAGTTGGTTCTAATTTTTCTTATTTTAGTCTACTGTCTTGATGGAAAAAATATTGATGTTTACATAGTAGCAAAATAATAGAATAATTGTAAGAGAAAACACTTATGCTATTGCCAACTGTGCACACCCAGCACATATGAGAAAGACTACAGAAATGGTTTAATAATATGGAGACAGAAATCAGGCCTGTGGGGTCTGCATCTTGGCTCTGTCACCAGTAGCTCTGTGGCCTTTGGCAAGTCACTTAACTTCTCATCCCATCTACCATGTCAACTCACACCCTATCCCTCCACCAGGGAGTCGGATGTGCTTGGGACAGTCGCTGGCAAGCATGGTGTTCTTCCTCTACCTCACCACCATCCTGCAGAGCTTCTCACTGCAGCCGCTGGGGGCGCCCGAGGACATAAACCTGACCCCAGTTGGCCCTGGCCCCAACAAGATACCAAGACCCTTCCAGACGCGTCTGTGCAAACGCTGAGACTCCGCCCACATTCATGCCAGTGCTTCTCTTCATCACACTTTTTCTGTTTCACTTTTTTTGCCTCAAACCTTCCACCCCACCCCAAATAAGTCTTCTACTTGTTCTAAATCTCCATGGCTACCTGCCAATCCAGAGTCAGCAAAAGCATGAGGGAGGGGAAGTCTATGCTTCTCTTCTAGTCACTCAGGGACCCTGAAGCTTGTCCATGTCTCACCTTTCTCTGGATTTTTTGTTTGGTTTCCTAGTAAACTTATCATGGAAATAAATTCAATGTGGTCTGCCTTGATTTAAAGGAGGAGAATGGTCCTCTGGGAAAGGCAGAGGGAGGTCATCTCTGCCATTTCTGGCTGCAAGGAGGGAGCTGGAACAGAGAGGACGTCTTGCTCTCACCTCAGGGAAGCTGTGGTAGTGGAATCAAAATTTGTAGGGGCAGGCTGGGAGGTAAAGACTGAAAAGGACTAAATATAGAGAGCAGAGAAAGAAGAACCAAGGCAGAAGGGAAAAAAGACAACAACCCAGAAGAGACACTCCACAGAAAGCAGAATGGGAGAGTAACAGAGGGATTTACAGAGAAATAGACAAATAGAAAATGAGAACCAGAGAGCGAAAAACAGACACAGAAAGAGAATAAGAAATAATGTCTTACACCTAATAAACCATGTGCCTACCTGGGTTCTGAATGCTTTAAATGTACTCACTCACTTATACCCAAAGTAGACTCATAAACAAGATACTGTTATTAACATCTCCATGTACAGATTGGGAAACTGAAGGGCAGATAGGCTAAGTCACTTCTGTGGTCAAAGAACCAGGAAGAGCTAGGGCTGGGTTTTAAATCCAACTTGTCTGGCACCAGTGTCCGTGATCTTAAGCACTGCTTCTCAATAGAAAGTGAAAAGGCAAGAATACTATCCATTCTGGTGGTCAGTGCCCTGCGATAGCAGATGCTAAATATTTTAAATATCACTCTGACAACTAATAGTTGCTGGACACTGTACTAATTAGTAGAATTATGTTGGAGAACAAGGCAGACATGGTACTTGTCTCATCATGTGTAAATTCTTTTTTTCTTTTTCAACTCTGGTTCGATTTATTTTGGGTTACAAATTGATCTGTTTGTCTCTTCAGAAACATGTTCTTTTCATAAATATTACATAATAATTGAAAAGGTCAAATGGTTCAGTATTTGTTGATATTCTCAAGAATTCAAAGCATATCGAATCTCCAAAATATTCCTACACATTCAAGTACTAAATATACAAATGTCTTCAGAGTTATGGAAATTATTCCTAAAGGTTTATGAAAATTTCTAAACATATAACTGATACATGTAAGGGATGTTCCACCTTCATTATATGTTACTCCCAACTACTAGCATTCCTTTCTGAGGAGGTTGAGCTGAATAAGGTAGTAGAGGAAGATATTTTCTCCAACCTGTAATAGGATATTATTTGCACGTGACTTTTAAATCTATACTGTGGAAATTAATAAAAGAAATTTTAATTAAATTGGAGTCAGGAAAGCCTGGAGGGGGAGCTCTCATGCCCTATCACACATCATCAATACCCCAAACAGGAAGACAGAAGCTTGCAACTTGGACAGGAAGTAAAACTACTTAACTACTGAAGGAAGATTTGTCTCCCCACTTGGCAGCAGTCCAGACAAAGAGAAGCCGTTGTTGCCCTCAGCAGTTACTTTCCCCCAATGGGCTTTCCTTTAGAACAGCCCCTCCCTACTCCCCCTTTTTTCTCTATAAAGGCAGCTCCCATTCTTTATGGGATTTGTCTCTGATTTGCCATAGCAAAACACCCTGAATTGCAATTCTTTTGGCTATTCCCAAATAAACTCATTCTGAGGAAAAAATAAAAGGCAGATTTGCTTTTTAAGTTGATTTATATGGTGTCAGAAGTGAGATCCAAAGGAGGCAACCCTGGAGAGATGGTGACTCCCAGAATCAAGTGAAGTACCTGCACCCAGCCCCTTGTGCTCATTGCTTCTGTGAGTTGCCGCCTGCTTTCAGTTTAGCAAGGCTCCTCTTGGATTTGGCGCTCTGCTCCCTTTGTGTTCTGACCTCTCACTGTTTATTCAGGATCTGGAGATGCTTTGTTCTCTCAGCGGAGGAATTTTCTCCTCTCAGGGGAGAAATTTTGTCCTCCAGGTCCAAGTTTCTGTCCTTGGGCTCAAGGCATCGTCCTTGGTGAGTACTCAGTTGTTTTCTGAAGGTAACAGTTTCTCTCTGGGCTTGGGTTTGCTGAAAATCCATGTTTTCTTTGGTTTTCAGATTCCTCTTGGAATCATGGTTGGGGATCCGGCAAGTTTTCTTTTGTTTTTAGATTCTTTTCGGGATCAGGGCTAGGACTCTAGCAAATTTCTTGAGTTTTTAGAGGAAATTTCAGAAATGGGATCCCAGTAATCCAAGTGTTCTGAGGGAAAACCTTCTTCAGGGATGCTGGTCATGTTTATGTTTGAGAACTTTGGGTCCCCTACGTGCATATTTTTAACTGAGTGGGCCAAACAGACCAAAAGCAGTCCGGAATTGCAATGGCCATCATGAGGAAATTTTGATCTTCCCAAACTAGCTTTTCTTGGAACCAAGTTGGAAGACTGTGACTCTAAAATTAAGCAAAATAAATGGTCTGTTCATTTACATTGGTACCTGGAAGCTTTTGGATATGCACAAAACTCTAAAATTGCCTCACTACAAGATAGTTTATCTAAACTACTTGAAACAACTCAAAAACGGAGGGAGAATAAAATGGCTTCAGAAGCCTCATGTTCCTCTCCCCCTCATTCCTTGTCTCAGGCATCATCTTCGTTGTCTTCCCCGACTTTTTTGTCTCAGGCCTCACCCTGGCAGCCATCTTGTGTCTGGGCTCTGCTCCCAATACTGTCTTCCTCTCTTCTCCTTTGTGAAAACCTGCCCCCTTTAAGATCAGACCCTCTGTGGATTCAAATGCTAAGCCTGTAATTGCTATTTCTAAGTTAACTGGAGCAAATAAACAACTAGAAGTAAAATTTTAAACACCAATTCCCTAGACTTTGGATAACAGACAAAATGACTCCAAAAACAGTTCTCAAAGGATCCTTACAGCATGCAAAGAAAAATCTTCAGTAAAAGAATTTGGCCACTGAATAAGTAACCTTACCTTAGTCCATCTGCCAGAAATACAGTTTGGATCCAACTATTCTTTTGAGTTTTACACCTGAAACATGTACATTTCATTTTAAAATGAAAGCTATGAGGTCTCTGTTTATGTCTACCTCTGTGTCTATGTATGTATGTTATGGAGATGTGATATTTTTCTATCTCCACATGGTATTGCTAGAATTGTTAAAAAGTCCTATTTAATTGGCTTGAAATTAGGTATTTATAAAGTAAGTATTCCAAAATCTCAGAAATATAATAGAAGCTAACTTAAGTGCTTTTCAGGTTCATGGTATCTAGAATAAATCTTTAGTAAATAAAAGCTAGCTTAAGGTTGTTAGTGTAAGGAAAAAAAACAGACATGACTTCAAGTTGTTAGTCCTGGGTGTAATGAAAGTGTGCAAATTTTCTCTTTGCCTAGGTTTACTAGTCAAGTGGGTTCATGCTGTCTCTGTTACAAAATGTGTGAGCAAGAACGTAACTTAAGATGGTAGTTGGCTATTTAATGTCTAATCGAAGCATGATTGTTGAAAGTAAGTGGTTAAAATAAATATAAACAAGTTCAAAGTTTATACGAAGTTAAACTAAATAATAGATAGTCACTGAATACCTAAATCATTTTCTAAACAAGATAAACTATTAAAACATTAAATACTGAACATAGGTTTGTCTACTTTTGGCTACCTATTGCAAAGAAACTAAATATAAATTTGGGTCTATCTTGTGCCACATTGAAAGATTGCACTATTCAAAAGTGCATATTCCTAGAAATTATAAAATGTATTTATAGTTCTGCCAGTCCACAATTGCTTACTTCTTAGTTTTCACTAGGAATTGGGGATTCTAAGGGTTAGGAATTCTAGTATCTGTAACCAAAACTACCAGAAACAAAATGGGAAACATCTGTGTATACAAGGAAAGTAGGATATGTGTTTCAGAAAAAGAAGATATAAGAAATGGAAGTGCATTTTGCTGAAGAAAAAGAAAATAATTTTGTCCTAAAGAAAGGCTAGTTCATTTCAGACCTGGAAAAAGGAAAAGAGGAAAAATCTGAATGTAAAAAGGAAGTTGTATATGGTTTATGGAAAGGAATCTCAGGAAGAGAATTTTACGAATGGTCAGGATTGGCTAAGATTGGAACAAATAAATTCTAATACCAAAATAAGGTGATACACATGAAAATTTGGCTTTCTTTTCAGTTAAGAGGACAAGGTTTTCTTGGGTTATTGGTCTGCTCTTGATAACAGATTGTTATAGCTGCCTTACCTTTAAACAATATTCCTAGAATACAGGTTTTGTGTTTTGTCAGAATAATTTCCTGTGTTGTTTTTATCAGCAATTTCATTACTTAAGAAAACTGAGTCTTCTTAATATTGAAGGAGTTAGATTTTACTCACAACTATGTAATCTTTTATGTTTGCCTTTGAAACCTGTTATTGTTACTTTGGTCAAATAGATACTTACATATTATTTCATAATGATCTGTGATCCTATTTGGTCAAGTGTCCAAACCCTTTGATATTTTTGACAATCTTCCCAAAATATTCAAATTCTAAATGACATTTTTTTCTATTGGCGTGTAATTTTGGAATTTTCCAGAGGGCACCTGGGACATCTCAAAAGATTTATCCCCTCTTCTTATAAGAAGACGTATTACAGTAATTAGGCTTATTTGGTATGTCAAATTACGTGAGAAGCATGGTTGAGTAAGTGATAGTATACCTTTTTAGGTTATATTGTATGGGTGACTGTTACTGAAAAGTGTTCTAGAAATTGTGTAAAATTCCTAAAAATCTGATATGTCTGAATATAATGTTATTACCTGTTATTGTAGTTATTATCCAATCTTACAAAAGTACCCAAATTTTCTTGTCAATTGTATTTACCCACTTCCTTTAAAACAAAGTATTTTATCAGTTCCAAATGGTTATTGTTTTACTCCAATGCTTTTAAAATTATGTTTTACTTTCAAAGAGATTCATGAAAAAGACTTTAACAAGTACTCTGGAATACAGTTTTGGATAACTTTAAGATATAATACTGAACTAGGTAAGAATGTCTAAAACTCTAATGGAAAGCAGGTTGCTTTAATGCTTTATTTTCAAGATGTAAAGAACTCCTTTTTTTCTCCTCTCCTTTAAGCTATCTATAACTTACAGCAATTTGGTAAAGTGTATCTTTGCAACAGGGTTGAAATAGTTATCTTTTTCTCTCTACCTGATCTTTTAATATTCTTTTCATGACAATATATGTATTGCATGGACTCAGTGAAGATCTGTTCTCCTTGTAACAAAACACAACTGGAAATATTGGCTACGTTACCAAGGATTTGACTAGAATGCTGTATTTTAAAAAGCTGTACATGGGCTCAGATATGGCCAGACAACTTTAAGGAACTGCTTGAAAAGTCATCCTAGGACCTTGCTTACAAGGTTGCAGCAAAGAAATCTTAAAAAAGAGCTCAGATGGTCAATCACTGTTTTTGTTGCATTTACATAAATAATCAGGCCAAGTTTCATACAAACAAATTAGTTTTACTATGATTGTCTTTATTTTTAAAAAATGAGGGTACGGTGGAGAAAGAAATTATGCTTGTGCCTTTGTAGATGTTAAATTCTAGTCCTATTAATTGTCTTTAAAGTTTTGTTATATACCTATAAGCTTGACTGGATCCTAAATTCTTGTAGTTTCCTTAAATGTCTGGCTGTGATGCTCCAAACTGATGTTTCCAATTTTACTGTCCTTTAAATCTCCTTAAAAGAAACTATACAAGATCCTCCTCACTACCCAGATGGCAGCCAGACTTCAGGGACTCAAGCTTTGGGTACACATCTCACAGCTAAAGAGGGCTCCACTCTATATCTAGTCCTGAAAAAATGCTGGAGACCTCCAAATTGAAATGCCTAGGAAGAGAAGCAACTGCTATCTGAGGCAGACAGCTTTCCCAAGATGACTGGACCAGGCTTGTATACCCTCTTCCTGCTGCTGTTTCCTACTTTATTTTCTCCCTCTCTTTCCTGGAAGGACAAAGCCCTTGTTCCCATTTCTTAATCCTTTGCAAAAGAGGGAACCTCTCTGATTGCTGGATTTGCCATCAGAAACCTCAGTCTGTCCAAGACAGTAATGATTCTTTAGTTCACCTTTTAAGTAATTTCACTTGGATTCCAAATACTGTTCTTTGTGTAAATTGATCTGATGGCCCATTTTACCAACCAAGGGTGATAAGCCCTCCTAAATTTGTCCCTTGCTTTAATTTAACCCAGCCTTGGGAGAGGAAAACAAGATCTTTTGAATATTTGTATGAAAAATTCTGTAGGTCTGCCAATGTAACCCAGGGCATCTGTAAATTTCTTGATAACCATATATTTGGGCAATCTCTTGGTACAGAACAACATAGTATTGCAGCCTTGGCAATACAGTGCTAAAACTTCTATGCCAATGACAAGTTTATAGATGTTACCCCCTCTCATGGCGAAGCCTTATGTACACTCTTGGTTCTACCTTCGTATGTAGAAGTTTCAGTAATGGCCTTTATGCTTGGGCAACTCATTGTCTCGACAGCTGGAGAATACAAGGACAATATGCCCTTGCCATAATCACTGGCCTATATTTGCTACATAACCAAACAGAGGCCTCTCACTGGTCCATTCTGTTAAACCATTACAACTGCTTTAAACAAGAACTTCCAGGAGGCATGCACGACTCTGGGTTTGCCTCCATGGGAAGAGATTTCTTCCCATGGGTTGGAGTGAGTACCAATGAAGAAATGATCAGGAACCTCTCCCTTACACTAGAAGAGTTGGCTGACTCCACAGGCAAAGCAATTTCAGTTCAGCAATGGTCACTTAACTCATTGTCCAAGGTAGTTTTGGATAACTGTACAGCCCTTGATTATCTACTTGCTGGGCAAGGAGGTGTCTGTGCAGTGGTGAACACCTCCTGTTGCACATGGATAAGTGCCTCTGGGGAAGTAGAAACCCAGTTACATAAGATTAGAGAGCAAGCACATTGGTTACAACTAATTTAACCTAACAGTGCACTGTCATTTGATTTGTTCAGCTGGTTACCTTCAGGTCTGGGCTCCTGGTTTAGAATCATCCTGCACACTGTATTCATAGTATTTCTCAGTCTTACTCTGTATACTTATTGTGAAGTTCTGTACCTACTGCCTGTAAAAATTCTGTAAAAATGACATGCCCAATAAGGTGATGCTGGCTCAGCACTTCAAGATGATCTCCAACACCTATGACCTTGGAGAAATATAGACTTTAGACGGGAACTGCCTGTGAGTTCTGCAGCTATCTTTGGAAAATCTGTCACAAATATGCTAGCGTGGGAGCAGAATGTGACACTCAGGCCTACATATCAGGAGCATCTGACTTCCAGAGTCTGTCTGGACAAAATGGCCTATGAAACATGTGTTCAAGCACCCAGGGTTTCAGGACTAATCAGAATGCCCTGCGTTCACCCCACACCAGTGCCTGGCAGTACATGGCAGTGGTTGGATGTTCACTCGGTGATGAAACTTGAGTCCCGGAAGGCAAACCAGTGAAAATGATAGACTTGATAACTGTGGTGGATTGTGATAGATTCTTCAAAAATATTCTCTACCTTTCCTTTTAGGGCTCCTTTCTACACATATATTGATTCTCCCACCCTACAAATGTCCAGCTTGGCCATATTACTTGCTTTGGCCAATGGAATGAAAGCATAAGTGTTGAGTGTCGTTACAGCAAGAGTTTTAGGAGTCACTGTATGGTCTGCCACCATCCCTCTTTTTCTTCTGCTGCAAGAATAGCAAAATCCCTGAAAGGCCTGCTTCTTCAGCCTGAGTTCAAAATGAAGTCTTGCATCAGAATTTTGAGCTGACTTTCCATGAAAATGAATGTAAGCAGGGTTGGCCCCGTGGCCTAGTGGTTAAGTTCAGTGTGCTTCACTTTGGTGGCCTGGGTTCATTTCCCAGGCATGGACCTACACCATTTGTCAGTGGCCATGCTGTGGTGGCAACCCACACACAAACTAGAGGAAGATTGGCACAGATGTTAGCTCAGGGCAAATCTTCTCATGCAAAAAAAAAAAAAAAGTGAGAAAGAGATACAATTTTTTTTTTTTTTTGCTCAAGGTCTGTATTTCTTCCTTCTTTCTGGAAAAAGAAGCACACTTTTGCTGTTGTAAGCAATTGAAATTCTGGCATTGTTTGTTACCGCAGCAGAATTTAGCATAAGCTGACTGATATAATCATACTGCGGGCGATGCAATGAAAGAAGAAAGTAGGATCTGTGAGGGCTCTCATGTTTTGTGGATGAGATGCATTTTTGTCTCTCTTTGTTTTCCTTCCCTTTTTTTTGCTCTCTCTCTCCCACTATTTTCCCTCTGCATTTTTATTTTTTCATTATTTTCTCTGTGGATGTCGCTATCGGTGATTCTGTCTTTATAACTCTGAGGACATCACTCTCTGCCTGAGTTTTTATCTTTCTGTTTCTCTCTGTCTCTGTTTTAATAACAACAGTAGTAACAATAACAAAAGTGTTTCTTTTTCAATAATAAGGATAATGATTACTTTACTTTATATTCAATTGGCCAAAGAAAGTCTCAAAGTGAGTGGGGAAATACAAGTTTTGCTAGGTTCTGGAGAGGGGAGAATGGGAATACTGGTGAATAACCTTGATGACTAGTACAAATTTTGCATTGTTTCTGGGAGAAGTTGATCTCTGGAACGGTGTCAGCATCAGAACCTCCTCACTACTCTTTGCTCACTCTTTTTGTGGGCACAGAGACTACCAATGTTAATCTCTTTTCTTAATCGCTCTCATGGCACAGGTGGGTGGGGTAATGGAGAAACAGGATTACTTTATGCCCAAAGTCACCATGTTCTGACTTGCTGTGTGGGAAGAAGGGAATGCTATTCTGATTGTCTAAAAGGATAGCAAGGTCTCCAGCAGTGACTGCACATTAGAAAACATGATGCCGTTTGTAAAACTCTTTCCAATTGACAACTGCCTTGTGTTAGAAGCCACATTAGGAATTACAAACTACTTTGTGATGGATGCAGTAATTTGCAGTTCAAATCACAATTTTCATGTACAAAATATTCCATAATTTAGAGTAATGTTTTGTAAGGTTCTTTATTTTTTCCAAATGCTTTATAGCGTGCCAAGTATCTTAAAATGCTAAGCATCTTAAGTTTTAAAATTAAATGTAAAATATACAAAGCTGTTTACAAATGCTTTGCCATTTACAAATCACTTTACCAATGAATTGATTTAATGAATCATTCACTGTTTTAAAAGTGTTTTATTCTTCACCATGTATTTGATACTTCACTAAGCAGCTGTCCATTTTGAACCACTTCCGTGTGTACTCAGGTTTTTAGAAACAAAATGTTTGGAAATTTCTAAGCCCTTCGGTATTTTCCAAAGCAACCTAAAATGCACTGCCTTGCAGATGTGCAAGAGCATTAAACATAATAAAACACATTATAATGTACAGTCAATTTGTTAATTACCAAAACGTCATACTTTCTATTATATAGTACAATTTATGTAATTTGCAAGCTAAAATTTAACATTTTAGAATTTGCAAAGTACTTTTACAAGATATTTACAAGTTTATACGATATTTATTCACTCCGCAAACCCTTATTGAGCCTCTGCTCTGTACCAGGCACTGTTCTAGGCACTTGGCGACAAAATGTGCTAGAGGATTCAAGACTATGTCTGAGGTGGTTGTGTCCTTCGAAAGCTATACCATTTTATATTACTTTATAATTAACAAATCACAAACTTAACGAAGCAAGTTATTGTGGACAAATGCTGCTATTTACAAATTACTTTGTTATTTAGTGAGCTCAATATTTTATACTATGTATAAAATACTTTGCCTCTTGTAAATAATTTGATTCTTATTAAACGTATAGGAATTTATTTATCTTTCCAAGTTATAAAGTGTTTTGAAGTTTAAGAGCACTTTATAATTACAAAGCAAATCAATATGGACGGATCACCATGCATTTTAAAATAATCCTTTGCCCTTAGCAAAACCCTGTGAAATTTGCAGAGTATCCTGTAGTACACAGAACTCCTTGTTGCTTATAAAACATTTTGTAGCTTTTAAAATGCTTTGAAATTTACACAGCACTTTAACTTTTACAAAGATTCTAGATGGTACATAGGATAGAGTCTTTATAAACTCTGTGTGGTTTACCAAATATTTTGTAATTTATGAGAATTTTTCCTTTTTTCAAAAGATCTTAGCAGAGTGCATTGTTATAAAGTGATTTTCCATTTTACAAAGTACATATTTCTCAATTCCTTTGCAATGTTCACAAAGAAGTTACCATTCACAAAGGTCTTTACTTCTACCTGCAGAACAAATCAAAATAGAACAGCACTTGATGATGGCTTGAAAATTTCCAAAGCATGTAAAGGGAGTTTACAAAGTCCTTCAGCATTTATTTGATAAGTGTTCGGTGAGTGCCTATTGAAGGCCAGGCAGGGCAGTGATGTTGGGGTTAGACAGTAACCAGGGAGACATCCCTGCGCTCTGGGAACTGACATCAAGTCGGGGAGAAAGTAAATAAACAACATAATGGTAGGCAGTGATCAGTGGTACGAAGAGAGAGACCTGGCAGTGGTAAGGAGTGAATAGGAAGTGTGGAGGCTTAGTCAGAGAAAATGTCTTGAGTCATTTGGGAATGAGGGCGTTTATTCCAATGAGAGACTCCTGTGTTCACTCAAGCACATTGAGGGTTTTCTCCAAGGATTTCCTTTAGAAGGAGACTTTGTGTATTTCTCCTAGGATCTTCTCTCAACCCCAGGATATAGTATAGCCCAAGCTCAGTCCTTCCTGACTTCACTGCTGTGAGAAGTTACCATCTTCTCCCCTAGGCACTGCTTGGATGAGGAGGAGACATTTGAGGAGGATTTTGGCTTTATTTTGTCCCTCAAGGTAAGCAGATCACGTCTACCTTCTACCCTTAGGGGTTGAGGTTGGGGCTGACTTCTCCTCCTGGACCAAGGAGAGGCTTTAGGCCCTTGTTCTCTCTCTATTCGGTATCCCTATGGTAACGGAATGGACAAACTTTAAACAGGGGAAAACAAGGTATAATATGAAAGGAAATGTATCTGATCTTTATCCCTGCTTCCTGGGACTTTGTTATATTAATGAGGTGACTCATGGTAGGCCCTTAGATAGGATGGCAGCTGGTCAACCAGAAAGACCAATCATACGATTAGAGAAGCTTTGGAGGGTTGGAAATTGTGCCAGCTTGACCTCTGGGGAGGGGAAGGAGGCTGGAAACTGAGTTCAACCACATGGCCAATGATTTAGTCAATCATGCCTGCTAATGAAACCCTGATAACAACTCTGGACAGAAAGGCTTGGTGGGCCTTCCTGGTTGGTGAACATGTTGTGCTGAGAGGGAGCCCAGATTCCACAAAGACGGCATAGAAACTCTGTATCTCCCTGACAGTTCTTGCTCTATGTGTGTTTTCTTCATTTGGCTGTTTTTGAGTTGTATCCTTTATAATAAAATTGTAATCCTAACTAGAGTACTTCCTGAGTTCTGTGAGTTATTCTAGTGAATTAGTGTATTAATGAGGGGGTTGTAGGAAGTTGTGAATTTTAGCCAGATGGGCAGAAGCATGGGTGGTCGAGATGCCGGAAACTTGCAGGTGGCATCTGAAGTGGGTTCACTCTTGTGGGATGGAGCCCTTAAACCTGTGGAGTCTGACGCTGACTCCAGGTAGTTTGTGTCAGAATAGAATCGATTGTAACACACATAGTTGGTGTCAGAGAACTGATGGTAACACAGACACAGGGGCGAAGGAGAAAAAGAGTAGTGGGGAGAGGAAAGAAAGGAGGAGGAGTAAAGGAAAGGAAGGGCAGAATAGAATGAGGGGGAATAGTGGGGAATAGTGTGGTAGGAAGAGACAAGGAAACATAGGAAGATGAAAAAGTAGTAAATCAATGAATGAGTGAACAAGTGAAGTATTCTTTCATGTGCTAGAAATGCAGTAGCCATGTTCTTCTACATTACCTGGTTAGATAATGTATATTATACCTTGACACAGGAAACTCTGTTAGTAAGACCTGAATCCAACTGAAAGCTTGGAGCCCTTCAATGTGGGGCCCAAGCTGATGGGGAAGCAGCTATCTGGGGCATGATCATTATAGCAGAAGACAGCAGTGTAAGAGTCTACCAAACTGGCCAGCACATTTAAAGCTTCTGTTACATCCTGTTGGTTAAAACAAGTCACACGGTCAGGCCCAACATCCATGGGGCTGGGATATATATTCTGCCCACAATGAGAGAGATCGCAAAGTTACATGGCAAAGAAGTTGAGCATATAATCCTGTAACAGGAGAGTGAAAAATCGGGAAGAATTCAGTCTAACACAGGGAATAAGGCTCTTCCTCCACCCAGCCCCTGTAGAGCCAGAGGGCAGGCACATGATCTACTCTGTATTCATCAATGCTCTCTCCTTGGACTTTGAGTCTTGAGTGAGTGATCCAAGGAAGGATAGAATGTTTTGAGGCCAACTTTATTTCAGCATCATCAGCAGGAATGGATTCTATGAGTCATTTATAGTCTCCCAAGACATCCTTCTCTGCTCAATATAGCAGTCATTTTCCATCACCTGTGCTCAAAGATATTAAGTGCTTCAACCACTTCTTACCGCTGTAGTGACTATTCTCCCAAGGTCCACGCTTTCTACCAGTTCTGCCATGTACATTACTTCACAAATCTGTTATTCCTAAGTCATTCATTTGTTTTTATCTACTCATTAAAATATTTCATTTAAGCTTTCAACAATGTGAGTTCTGCCAGAGTTCAACCTTGAGGTCAGTGTAGACCACCACCCTTTCCTGCACTCCAACAGTTTTAAGACCTCAGAAGAATTCAGTACTTAGGGGAGAGTCCAAAAGATACTTGACAAAGTCTAGTAGAGAGGAAGCCATATTCTCTGTATCTGCCTCTGACAAAAGGGCTGGTTGGCTCCTTTTACATAAGTTTCCAGGATTTACATCATATGACCCTTGTCCATAGCTTCCAGATGGGCACTAAATCTGAAGGCACCTATCTAGAGATTGGATGAACAGTTGAGGAGATTGACCAAACTTTGGTCAAAGGGATATTTTGAAATTATTCCCCACCCACAGCCCCAGGCAAAGGGATGTTTTAGACAGTCATATGATTTTTACTGCATTACCTCACCGTCTTGGCCAGTTTGGACTAAGGACAAACTCCTCATATGGTGAGGGGACAAGAAACTGACTCATGGGTTAGATCAATAAAATTCTCTCCTTTGAGACTATAGACTCAAAGTCACTCTGTTTGAGTAAGTCACAATGCCAGGGAAGCCAGAGAGCCATTCAAGGCATAGTTTGTGGGCTCACAAGTTAAAAACCTTGTACAAGAAGTTGATCTATAGAGAGGGGCATAAGCAGGCATGTTGAGCGAGGCAAAACAAGAGGCTGTGAGTTAACAGAGAAAGAAAGACTGAGATAGAGCTCTCTTGCCCTTAATGTTCTCCATGAAATTTCTTCATATCTTTTTACCTACATTTCTTTTACTCAGTTTCTGTTTCTGGCAAGCAAATAGTCCCTAAGACAGTGTCAATGCCCTCTAGTCAAAGACCACCAGGAAGACATCTGTAGTCAAACAAGTTGGGTTTATGACTTGTTGCGGTGAAAGAGAGCTCACACCATGGGGGACTGTGTGCCTCTCAGCAAGAGGGTCTAAGGAAGAACTCATTATAGGATTTGGGTTTGTGTTAGGTGATTTGCAGAGGGTTTAAGGAAATGGTGTATTGCTCTGGCATAGATGCTGTTAGGAAGAAGGGTAATTCTATGATCGGTGATGGCTATGGATTGAATTGTGTTCTCTAGCCTCTAATTCATATGTTGAAGCCTTAACCCCAGTGTGAGGATATTTGGAGGTGAGGCCTTTGGGAGGTAATTAACTTTATATGAGGTCATGAGGGTGAGGCCCTCATGATGGGATTAGTGCCCTTATAAAAGAGACACTGAAGATCTTCCTTTCTCTCTCCCCCCACCATGTGACACAGTGAGCAAGCAGCCTTTGGCAAGCCAGGAAGAGTGCTCTCACAGGACCTCAATCATGCTGACACCGTGACCTTGGACCTCCAGCCTCCAGAACTGTGAGAAAGTAAATTTGTGTTGTTTAAGTCATCTAGGCTATGGTATCTGTTATGGCAGCCTGAGATGACTAATACAGACAACTTAATAACTCCTACCTATAGGGAGGGTACACTATAGTGAGGCAAAAGCTGCAATTGTTTAAGAAACTACTCACATTAACTGGGAGACAGGGATACTTGGTATTTTGTGGTTTGGACAATATTTGTGTTTTGTCTGTGTTCAGATGTGATTATGGAGTGGTCTTGATTACGTCTTGATCCATCGTGGTCAAAGAGTGGCCGTGTCTGATACTGATAGACTGTGGAGTTGTTTGTGTTCAACACAGAACACAAGACTTGCCTGTGAGTGACAGGTCAGTGCCTGGATACCGGAGGATTATTTTTTCTTTCTTGACAGAGTTAAGGTGAGACTTCGACTTGGTTCTAGCAAGTAGAACATGGCAAATGCAAGGTGACTTTGCAGATGTAATTAAGGTCCCAAATCAGTGGGTTTTGGGTTAATCAAAAGGGAGATGGGGCCAGCCTGGTGGTGTAGTAGCTGTTTGTATGCTCCACTTCCGTGGCCCACGGTTCCTGGGTTCAAATGTTGGGTGCAGATCTATACAGGGCTCATTAAGCCATGCTGTGGTGGCATCCCACATACAAAATAGAGGAAGATTGGCACAGATTTTAACTTAGGACCAATCTTCCTTACTAAAAAAGGGAGAATATCCTGGGTGGGTCTCACTTAATCATCAATCCAATTAGACCCTTGATGACCAGATTCACATAGAAGGAAGTCAGTAAGGCTGGGCCATATTCAAGACTCCACCTTTGGACTGGAGGCCTGTTGAAGAATTTATGGGCTTGTCTAAAAACCAGCACAATGTTAAAAAAGGGTTGGGAGGGAAGGGAAGGGCTTGGGATGCTATTTGTGGTGATGAGGAGGCGTTGTGTTCTGTTTGTGTAGCTTTCCTAACAGCCCTGAAGCAGTGGGGACTTCCACAAACCTCTCCCAAGAATCTGACTCAGGAGAAGGAACAGTTGTGTGAAAAGAGGAGGACGGGCATCTGGACGAAGTAGAAATCAATGTGCAGATGCCATTGAAGTGGCAGCATCACAGGGAGCCAGGAGAAGGAGAGATTCATTTGTTAAATTATTTTTAAATAATTGCTACTGTTAAGACATATATACGTATTTTTTCTCACTGCAAAACTGGGGTGGTGCTCTTGTGCCACTGAATTGCTATAATGGATATCTTTTGTTTTTGCCTTCCAAGTTTCCATTCCATCTCCTTCAGGTAACAGCACCTGCTTTAGCTCTGGATGTCTTGCCGTCCCCAGTGAGATGAAGTCTTGTTGGAACTTTCAATCAAGATGCCCCAAGCATGTTCCCCTGGGTCACATGACCCAAGTCAGATTAGTCAAGTACTTCTTCCCTGGATTTTGATTTTTGAATGGAGTGATAAAAAAGATGACAACCCAAATTCTTTATCATGGCCTACAAAACTCTCTGCGATCTACTCTCTGCCTATCTCTCCATTGTCATCTTCTGCCACGCTGCCATGAGTCACAATGTCACCACGCTCCAGTCCCACTGGCCACCTTTCTGTTTCCTGAACCCACCAAGCCTTTTCCAGCCTGAGGTCGCTGCACTTGCTGTTCCCTTTGCCTGAAATTCCCTTTCCCTTTTATTTCTCAGCTGGCTTCTCTTTCATCCTCCAGACCTCTACATAAATACTCTCTTTATAAGATTCTTTCTTTGAACCATCTTATTTAAAGTAGGCCTCCGTTACTTTTAATTTTCTCATGCTATTTTATTTTATTTGTTACATACTCACTAGCTGACCCCTTGTTTATATATTTGTTAATTTCTTTATTGTCTACTTTCTATAAAGTATGAGCATGAGAGCATCAAGTAAGTAGAAGCTGCGTCTGTGTAGTTCTCTGCAGCATCTCCAGTGCAGGCAGATGCAGAGTTGTTGATGAGTTCTCATTTGTCCTGGATCTTCTTATTCTGCATCCATCTCTCCTTCTTGACTTCTGGTCCTGCTGATCAAAATTGGCCCCAAGCCCACTACCAGATATAGCATTGTGAACTCACAGGGGTTAGCCCAAAAAGCCAGTAATCTTCCAGAGAAATTCCTCATCAGCCCCCTTCATGGTCTTTCTCTAACAGTGGATGTGCCTAGCTTCCAGATTTCTGAAAGCCCTGACTCACTTAGTTATTCCAGGGCTGGTTTCTCTGATTCTTTGATTCCCTGTTCAGATCTTTCTCTTCCCAGCCCCTCCCACCATTGTGTAAGGTCTAACTCCTATAATGAATTCCTTATTCCATAATCCTCATGGAGTTTTCTTCCCTGAGTGAACTGTGATACAACTCTCAAGGTCACCTCATGGCTCAGGACAGCATCAGGAGGTTCAGCCACCATCTCCATATTGCAGGCCAGAAGCAGGTCAATGACAGGTGGGCAGAAGGATGCTGTGGTAGCCAGAATCCAAGGCAATCCCTATGATCCCACCTCCTTGGATTCACTCTCTTGAGTGCTTCACCTGACCTTGGAGGTTCCCTTTGCCCTGCCCAATCACCTGTAGATAGGACTACTATTACCCTCTCCATGGTTAAGCCCTGTGACTTTGCCATCTATGTCCTGCTGGAGCCTGACTGATACAGCAAGAGGAGGCATTGCCCAGGAAGTACCAATTTTTCACACCCCCTGAGAGTGAAGGCAGATATGAACCCAAGGGACAATACTGTTTTCTCATTGCCTGGCTTCTTGGATCAAAATTGACACCTTTGGGAGTAAACTCCTGGATTCCTGGACAATTTGGGAAGGAGAGGTAAATATTGGATTCTTGCTAATATAGGCATATGAAGTCTCAAGTGATTAACTGAAAAATAAAGATTGGGTACTGTTTGTCTCCCCCCAAGCTGAATAGGTTGAAGCCTAACCCCCAATGTGATGGTATTAGGAAACAGGGCCTTTGGGGAGAAATTAAGTTTAGGTGAAATCATGAAGGTGCAGCCCCCATGGTGAGATTAGTGCCATTATAAGAAGGGCCACCAGAACTTCCTCTCTCCAACATGTGAGAACACAGGGAGAAGGCAGCCATCTGCAAGCCAGGAAGTGGGCCCTCATCAAGAACTGAATCTGCCATCATCCTAATCTTGGACTTCCCATCCTCCAGAACTGTGAGAAATAAATGTCTGTTGTTTAAATCACCCAGTCTATGGTCTTGTTATAGCAGCCTGAGCTGCCTATGACATATACCATGCCCATACCTCAATCTGGTGACATGAGTCATGCAGGTGCAATTTAGCTGCACTCATCGGGCACAGTCATTTGCATGTTGATGATCAAGCTTCCATCTGTATCATTAGCTACTCGGTTTACCTAGTCTCAGCTGTTCAATATTAGATATAGCTTTACAGTTTACATTGCTCAGGAAATGAGAGCAAAGCAGCACAGAATGGATGTTCTTGGCACAAAAACCTGGGCTCACCTGAATCCATAGAGGCACTTGGGATGTCACAGTCCAGGCCAAAGAGGCTTGGCGGTATCTTAAGAGTGTCAGTAGTCTTCGGCATTCCTCAAACTGTACCAGGTCTCAGAATCACCCTCCAGCTGCCTCCTGTGGTTTCCTCTGTGGTGTATGAAGTGGAGGTGGCACAATATGACAGACACATAACAGATAGCCAGCAGGTGGTAGGCTGAATGTACATCTGAATGCATCCACAAAAACAGGGTGCTCTTTCAGGGGAGCACATGACTAACTTCTATACACGTAGGCAACTGTCTTTGTGCAGTTCATGGCCGTTGCAGGTTGGATTCTTTGGGAAGTGGACCCTGAGTTTGTTGTATAGGATGTTCTTTAAGGAGTGCTGTTGGGATCAAGCAACACCTGTGGAAGGGAGAAGAAGACTGAGTGGGCAGACGGAGAAGTTAAGCTGTGGTGTATACACAGGAAGAACTGGCATATACTGCTGCTACAGAAACAAAATACTAGAAAAGGATGAAAAATATGTGTGATTTGTTGATTCTATTTTACTGCACTCGACACTAGACACACAGTTGGCATTAGCTCTAAACTAAAAGAAAATGAAGTTGGGAATGAAATAAAAGCACACACAATTGTGCAAATTAATAAAAGAAACCTCAACTAAATTGGATGGGGAAGGCCTGTAGGGGGAGCTCTCACGCCCTATCACACATTGCCCATTACACCAACAGGAAGAGATGGAGGCCTGCATCTTGGACAGGATGTAAAACTACTTTACTACGAAGGAAGATTTCTCTCCCTACCTGGTGACGACCCAGCCAATGAGAAACGCTGCAGCTCAGCCAATGAGAAGCTGTTGCCACCACCAACTGTTACTTTGCCCCAAAGGACTTGCCTTGTAACAGCCCCTCCCTATTCCCCCTTTTTCTCTATAAAGGCAGCTCCCCTTATTTGTTTTCTGGGTTTACCTATGGTTCACCACAGCTTGCCCATCTGCAGTTCCAATTCTTTTGGCTATTCCCAAATAAACTCATTTTGAGCTAAAATAACAGGCAAAATGCTTTTTTAAGTTGGCACAGTGAATATCAACGTCAGTGAGATTCAATTGTGGACTCACACAAAAAGGAACTGCAAAAGAATAACATTGACATGCTCACTCATTTGATACACGATTTCATTTTTCCAGTTTTCCATTTTTCTCCCTTTTTTTGAAAATCTCTTTTTACACAGTCAACAGTTTACCAACCACTTGAACTGAGGTAGATTCTGAAGGAGGTTGAGGACGCTCCCACCAGGGTGGGGGCAGTGCATCTGCTCCACTGCAATGGGTCACAGGAACCACCCCCCTACAGGGTAGGTAGGGGGGTAAATATTATCATACAGTGTGTTTCCTCCTCATTGGTTTAAATGTTTTGGATCCTAAATAAGTCCTCGGCTTTTCTTTTACACAACCGAAGGGCCCACTGAAGCATTTTTCCCCCCAAAGAAGAGAGACAGAGACAGTGCGGGAGGGAGAGAGAGAGAAGCTGAAGGAACCAAAGAAGAGAAAGAACCTGACAGTAGGCGCCCTGAGGTTGAGCATAGGCCTTCTAGAACATTACAGAACAGCTAGGATGTTGGCTTCTACGGGGAAAATCATGTAAGCCAGACAGAGAGGCAGAAAGGCCGGGCTGCAAGGTCCAGGGGCACGCTATAAATTCCTGTGGCATCTCCCCTCCCAACCGGCCCTGCAGTTGCAGCACTGCTCCCGCAGGGGGCGCACGAGGCTACCAGCTCTAGACTGGAGCTGCAGCTCCCCACAGGTTGGCCAGGCTGGCTCTGAAGGTCATCCGGCCAGAGCTGTCCCTGCCCAGCCACCCTGCCACCCCGTGAATTAGCTCTCCTGTCAGGGCCAGATCTCTGTGTGGGTGGGAAAGGGGCCAGCCTCGCCAAGGTTGGTGTTTGTTCTGTTTCAAAAGGAAACAGTTTCAAGAGCAGGAGCTGGGACTGAGGTTGTGAAATGAGAAGTCAGGCCAGGTGGGAAATGGGGGAAGCTGAGCATGGCCCCATCGCACCAGGCCTGGGGTGGGAAGACAGGAATGGATGGGCTCAGGTGACCAGCAGGGTGGAGTCTTGAGGAGCAGGGCTCAGGAGCCACAGTGCCTGAGCTTGAATCATGCAACTCTGTGAGTCTGAGTAAGTTTCTTAACCTCTGTCTCACTTTCCCCATCTAAAATTCCTTCCTCCAAGAGTGGCTGGAAGATTAACTGAGTTAAAACCTGTAAGGAGCATGGAGTGCCTAGTGGTCCATGGGGAGCATGATGCATGAGTCAGTTGTTGTTGCTGATGGACAGAGGATGAGTGAGCACATGCTCCATATTAATGTAGGCACAGGGGCTGCAGCCAAGAACAGGAAAACCAAAGTGCCTCCCCTCGTGGAGTTTGTAATTTCCAGCAGGCGAGACAGACTAAAGCCAGCAGCATGTGGAATAAATATGACCTCAGGTAGTGATAAATGCCATGAAGAAAATTAAGCAAGGAAATATGATGGATACTAACTAACTGGTGGGGGCTGCTTTAGGTTGGGTGGTCAGCGAGGGCTTCTTTAAGGAGGTGACTTTTGAGAGTCAGCCATGAGAAGGTGTGAGAAGAAAGATGGCTACCTTCTCTGATTCGTCCTCCTTGTTTCACTGGGTCCCAGTCAATCATCCCCTCCCACCCTTCCTCTCCCTGCTTCTCTCTCTCTGTCTCTCTCTGACACTTTGTCTCTTTCTCTATCTCTCTCCCTGGCTCTTTCATCGTGTCTCTCCTCACTCCCACTCTTTCTTTCTCTTGCTCTCTGTCACCCAGAAATCACTTTCTCTTGCTCTCTTCTTATTTACACATACTCTTTGCCCAGATACCACCCCTTCTGGCTCACTGCCTGGGAAGAGGACAGCAAGGGCAAAGGCCTTGAGGCCAAAGCAAGCTGGACAAACTCCAGGAGCATCAGGCAAAGGCTCTGACCATGTCCCCTCCTACGCAAATGTCAGCTCTGTGAGGCAGGAATTCATGCTGACTATTCACCGTTGTTGTGATTGTTTGTTCTGGTCCTCCTGGACCCCCTTGCTATCCTCCAGAACAGTGCCTGACACATAGTAGGGTTCATGACAACCACGTGTGGAATAAATAAGAGCTATACCTTCTAGGGATCCAAAATGCTTGAACACACAGCTTCTCCAGGCGGGCACGAGGGAGCTCCATGTTGCATGATCATTTCAGGGTGTTCATAGGCTCCTTCTGTCAGACTTTGGACACCAACCTAAGATCTCTCACTTTTCCGAATTTGGGGGCCACATCCCCAGAGTCCCCAGTTCTCACTTTTGGGAGTTGAGGAGTTAAAATGACAGATAGGATTCAAATAGCTGGGCGTTGAATACTAGCTATGAGCTGGTGATCTGGACAGTTATTTAACCCCTTTGCTCTGTAAAATGGAGATAATGGCTGCCCTCACTGTGCAGGGCTGTTGTGGAGATTAGGTGAGATGTGTGCAAAGTACTTAAATGTGCCTGGGACATAGTGCTCTAGAGGTATCGGCTGTAATCATCACCAGTGAGACTTGTCGGGATTAAAAGAAATCAGGTCTGTCAGGACCTGACACAGAAGGTGCACTGGAAACACAACTGTGCTGGCTGCTCATGAGGCTTCCCTGTCCATGCTGGCAGGTCTTGGCCAGGTCACCTACCCCTTTGACAGGCTCATGTCTCTCCTCCTTGATGCAGCCCTGTTCTGACTCAGGCACTTCTACCTCTCCTTCATTGGACTGTTTCTACTTTCCTTTGTGTCTCTCTGTCCCTTTCTCTGAACTTCTATCTCAGTCTCTCAGTAGTGCAATGGCTCTTTCCTCTGAATCTCTGCTTCTTGCTTCTCTAGATCACCCCATGTCCCTGGATCTCTCTCAGTTATTATCTCTGTCTACACATCTGAGTGAGTGTCTCTCTCTAGTTGGTCTCTCTCTTCCTTTCCCTGTATGTATCTCTCTCCATTTCTCCCTCTATCTGTGCCTGTGTCCTTCTCTGATTCCTCCTCCTTGTTTCCCTGGGCCCAAGCCAATCATCCCCTCCCTCCCTTCCTCTCCCTGCTTCTCTCTCTCTGTCTCTCTCTGACACTTTGTCTGTCTCTTTCTCTCTCTCCTTGGCTCTTTCATCGTCTCTCTGCTCACTCCCACTCTTTCTTTCTCTTGCTCTCTGTCACCCAGAAATCACTTTCTCTTGCTCTCTTCTTGTTTACACATGCTCTTTGCCCAGATACCGCCCCTTCTGACTTACTGCCTAGGGAAGAGAGGAAGATGGACCTGATTATGTAATTGTTTATTAGGAATACAGGGGGTTGAGGGGTGAGGAGAAGGCCAGGAAGGAACCTTTTCTTCCTTCTCACCTTTCTTAACCTTCTTTGTTTCCTCAATCTGTCAACCTGGCCTCACAGGTGTCTCCCAGCTCCCTTCTTCCTGGTTTGGGTGGAGAGATCAGATAACTGCCTCCCTCACCTGGAGACAGTCAGGATAGTCTAAACAGGGAGCCTACATGGGGCCACAGAGGCTGCAGTCAGGGAGAGCTTCTCAGAGGAGACAGGCAGGCACGATGGCTCTCCCCCAACCCCTAGAAAAAGTGCTAAAGCAAAAGAATCAAGATATTAGTAGAAACTTGAGGAACCACCCAAGTCAGCTGGCTGAGGCCTAGGACGTCCAATTTCTGAAGGTCAAAATTGAGACCCCAGAGGCCAGAAGGAGGGATGTCTGGCCTCCTCCCTAGCCCACTAGTTTGGGGCTTCAACAAGAGAGGAATCCTATCCCCGAATCTTCTTCCACAACACAGCCCAAGGCAAGGAGCCCTGAGCAGATCACTGGTGGGAGGGAGGTAGTTCCTGGAGGTGCAAACTGATGTATTAATTCTGTCTCTGCCCCTTGAGAGCCTGGTGACTTCTGGCAAGTCTCAATCTGTTTGTGTGCGAAATGAGAATGATGCACAGAGACATGAAGATATGATGAAAGCATGAACATAAAGATCTTAGCACAGTGCTAGCACACAGAAGAGGTTCAGGAATGGGCAGTCTTCCCTTCTTCTTCCTCCCTCCCCTGCTAGACCAGCACCTAGTTGACAGTTCATGCTGTCGTCTGCCCAATACCTGCCATCAGCCTCAGTCTGTGCTCAGCCTCACTTCTGTAGCCATATGCTTCATTTACAGAAAATCCTCCCTGAGAACAGATTTCAAAGTCCTGAGGATCCTGGATTAGAGAGTAGGCTGTTGAATAACTAATGGTAATGGCACCATGCCGATGGTTTTCGATATATTTAATCCATACAACAACCTGGAAAAGGAGGTATTGTGTTGGTATTCTCATTTTACAGAAATGGAAACTGAGATCAAAGAAAGGAGATGTCTTGTTCAAGATCACTATGCATCAAGGAAGTAGCAGAGGAAGGACTTGAACCTGGTTCCCCTGACCCTAGAGCATTCAATGTCCTTGGACGTGCTCTCAAAGGACAAAATTGGAGGGCAGGACATGAGTGAAGACGGGGCTCAAGGAATAAAGACAAGAGAATGGCCTCTCGAGCTTGCACTCAATGGTGAGCTCAGAGGGAGACTAGAAGTCATATAAATTCCACAGCATAGCAAGTTCCCATGTGGGACCCAACTCCCAGGAAATTTAATCTGCAAGTATTCACGTTATTGAATAAGTTTAATCCCAGGATCTTTGTAACCAGGGCCCCTGACCAAGGGCAGTTCATTCTTCGTGGTGCCATGGAGATCTGAGAGGTCTTCACCCTCTTCCTGTTTATCATGTGTCCATCCTGGTGTTCTTTATCATCTGGAAGCATGTGAACAAAAGCATCCCAAAGGTATTCATCTCTGCTGTGTCTGAGAACCTGTCTGGGACCCCACTCCCTATTCCAAACTTTCACAACAGTGAGTGCATCCACTGGATATCAACCCTACTCTTTGCGGGTTGTTTTCCTTTTGTTTCTCTATCAGCCGTGAGCCAATCCCTATGGCAGATACTGTTAGTTTTTCCCCTACATTCATTTACCCCTTCTTTCTTTGGTAATAGAACCCCTAAATCTGAACTGAGCTCAAGACCATCCAAAATAAAGACTACGTTTTCCTTGTAGCTAGGCATGACACTGAGACTGTGAGCAAATGAGATTTGAGGGGAAGTGACCTCTGTCACTTCCAGGTTCTGCCTTACACGCCTGTGCCCCACTGTCCTGCTGGTTGGAATGCAGACCCAGCATATGTAGCTGTAAGCCATCTTCAACTGTGAGGATCAAGGCAATGCTCTGGGAAACTGTGGTGCTAAAGACAGAAGAAACTTGGGCTTTTAGCATTGGAGCTGCCATGTCAGCCTCTGATTGCTTACACCCAGACTGGCACATCAGATATAAACTGTTATCTTGCTTAAGTCAATATTATTTTTGAGTCTCTCATACTAACAGATACAACAACCTTACTTATGACTTCCTAACTGAACACCCCCCAACCCACAATCTATAGGAACTATACACCTCCAGCCTCACAGAGACATGTCATTCTAAGATCCATCCATTCGTCCCCAACTGCCTGTGCACCAATTTCAAAAAGCCTTACCCCACCAGGCTGGTTCATTCAACCTTCTCTTTTTCTGCTGTCACCCAGGAATTCTTCCATCCATTTATATCCAACCAGGAAATTATCTGAAACACTAGCTGTGCACCCTTCCTATAGCATCCATTATTTTTTCCTTTTTCCTCTGATACATTCATTGTACCTTCATCCACCCATCCCTCCAGCTTACCGTCCACCCATTTAACCATACGTCTACTCTTTCTTCCATCGTTACATCCTCTCATCCAACTATCAATACATTTATTTATTCATCCTTCTATTCAACAATACCTTCAACCTTTCATCCATTTGCCATCCTCCCATTCATTTATCCATTGGTCTATCCATACCTGATGACTCTTCTCTTCATTTGTCCACCCATCCAGCTGTTCATCCATCCATCCTCCCATCCATGCATCCTTCTTTTCATCATTCAATCATACATCCTTCCATCCAATCCTTGCTTTTGTTCACCTCTACCAGCTTTGATCCTTCTAAACATCCATATCCCCTCCCTCCATGTCATCCACATCAGGAAATTTCACACTGACTGATTTTCTTTCCCTCCCTCCCAGTCTGGCCTTCTCATTGAGTTCTCAGCTATCTTTTGATTTTTTTTTTTGGAGAGGATAATTTGGGATCTGGTCTCCTTGTCCATCTTTAGAAGAAAAGAAGAAAGGAGGGAAGGAACAATGAACTCAGCCCTCGTGGGGAGAAAAAACAGCAGGAAGACTGAGAAATGGGCTTTTATGCAGTTCCAGAAGACCTAGGCTGGATTCTTATCATCACTCATACGCCACCTTCATTTCAACACATATGCTCCTTCCCTATCATCCTCCTGAACCTCCAGAACCCACGTTCTCTACTGGAAACCCTCCCTTATCCCCAGGGGCATATATACATATATATGTCGTATATCTTCTTTTTGAATCATCTGTTTAGATCTTTCCCCCCATTTTAAAAATTAGCAATTTAAAATAGTTGTTGTATAGAAGTCTTTTATCAGATGTGATTTGCAAATATTTTCTCCCAGTTTGTGACTTGTATTTTCATTCTTTTAATAGTGTCTTTTGCAGAGCAAGTGTTTTTAATTTTGATAAAGTATAACTTAGTAAATTTTCTTTCATAGAATGTGCTTTTGATGTTATATGTAAAAGTTCATTGCCAAACCCAAGATTATAGAGATTTTCTGTGAAAGAGGTAAACGGGCACATGAGTATTGTGACAGATGGCAAGTAGATTTTTTGTGGTGAGCACAATGTAGTCTAAATGGAAGTCAAAATATAATGATGTAAACTTGAAATTTATGTAATGTGATAAATCAATGTAACCTCAATAAAAAATTCAAAAATGGTACAAAATATGCTTACTTTTGATATATTTGGATTAAAATCTACCCTCTTGCTAGCTGTTTTCTATTTGTTATATTTTTCTTTGTTTTTTGTTTCCTTTTATTCTGCCCTCTCTGATTTGAGCGTATTTTATGATAGCATTTTATCTCTGCATGTGACATATTATTTATATCTCTTTTGAAAACTTTCTTAGTGGTTACCCTAAGCAATAGACAATAGTAAGTTATAGGAGTTTATTTTCAAATAAAATTACACCATTTCATGTGCAGTAAAAGAACCTTAGAATGGTATATTGCTGAATCCTCCTTCCTGTATCTTGTGTCATTCTTATCATATATTTCACTTTTAATATGCTATAAACACCCAAATACATTGCAAATAATAAAGTATTATTTTGGGGAGCAATTAAAAACAAAAAGAGAAAATAAAAAAATTATATTGAAGCTTTATTTATTTAATTTCTAACTCACTTAATTTCTTTGTGAAGATCCAAGTTTTGACCTTAATCATATTCTTTCTGACTGGAGAGCTTCCTTTAATATTCCTTATAGGGCAAGCATGTTGGCAATGAATGCCCTCTCCCACTTTTTTCTCTAAGAGTCTTTATTTTTCTTTCACTTAAAAATTTTGGGAGACTGGCCTCATGGCTTAGGGGTTAAGTTCTGTGCACTCTACTTCAGTGGCCTGGATTCGGTTTCCAGGCATGGACCTACACTGCTTATCAGCAGTCATGCTGTGGCAGCAACCCACATACAAAGTAGAGGAAGATTGGCTCAGATGTTAGCTCAGGGCCAATCTTCCTCAAGAAAAAAGATGATTGGCAACACATGTTAGCTCAGGGTGAAACTTGCTTAGCAAAAAAAAAAAAAAAAAAAAAAAGGTAAAATATCCACAATATAAAATTTACCATTTTAACCATTTTTCTTTTTTTAACCATTTTTAATTGTACAGTTTAGTGGCATTAAGTACATTCACATGGTTGTGCAACCATGACCACTTTCCATCTCTAGAAGTTTTTCAAACTGAAACTCTGTACCCATTGAACACTAACTCTCCATTTCTCCTTCATTTTTGAATAACGCTTTTGCTGTATATAGAATTCTTGGTTGACAGTTTTTTTCTTTCAACACTTTAAAGATGTCACTCTGTTGTCTTTTTGCTTGCATGATTTCCAATGAGAAGTCTGCTGTAACACTTATATTTGTTCCTTGTAGGTAATAGGTATTTTTTCCTCTGGCTGCCTTCAAAATCTTTTCTGTCTTAGTTTCAAGAAATTTGAATATAAAATGCTTACATGTAGGTTTTTTAGTATTTACTCGGTTGGTGTTCTTTGAGCTTCTTGGATCTGTGGTTTGGTCTTTGTCACTACTTTTGCAAAAAACTTCAGCTATTATTTGTTCTAATATTTCCCCTGTCTCATCATGCCTTTCTTCTTCTTCTGATATTCCAGTCATCCATGCTACACCATTTGACAGAAGGAAGGATGGAAGAGGGAGAAGGAGAAAGAAATAGAGGGAGGAGAGGAAAGGAAAGACAAAAGGAGGGAGGGGGTGAGATGAGAGAGAGAATGAAGGAATAAAGAAGGAAGATATAGGGGGAAAGTCTTTGAAAGAAGGAAGAGAGGGAGAGGGAGAGAAAGGGGTTAGAAAGAGAAAAATGAGGAGAAAAGAGAGAGAAGGGAGAAAGGGAGATAAGATGAAGTGAGAGAGTAAGGAAGGAAGAGAAGAAAAGGAGGGAAATAAAGAAGAATAATTCTTAAAATGATAAAAACATAATTCTCAAAGTAGATGTTGTACACGTGTCAAAGATTATTTAATTCATTGCAGGGAACCAGGTGTAAACAAAGCTGGTTCAAAAGATAAATTAAACTTTAGGATTTTTCGAGTTAAAAAAAGAAATTCTGAGTTAAATACAAAACTGATTGTCTAATTTTATTTCATTTTTTTAACTTGGGGAAAAGTCACCTTTTCTACGAAACAGAAAAGTCTGCATGCGTTAGCAGTTTTACAGAGTTGTAAAAAGCTTAGATCCTGATCAGTTGTGTAAACAAATTGACACTCCATTTCAGAATGAGATTATATTTAAACAGGCGTGTTAGAAAATACGCTACCAAACAGAAAAGATAGTCATTAGACATAGCAGTTTCACAGAATTGTAAAAAGCTTAGACCCTGATCAATTGTGTAAACAAAGTGACATTCTATTTTGATATGAGGTTATCTTTAAACAAGTATGTTACAAAATACAGTCACACACTGCATAAAGATGTTTCAGTCAATAATGGACCGCATGATGTTCACAAAATGATGAAATTGCCTAATGATGCATTTCTCAGAGCATATCCTTATCATTAAGTGACACATGCTTAACATGTATGTGTATGCTTACTTGTATGTGTATGCTTAGCTTGACTTGAAAAAGTTCCATGACCACTTTTCCCTTGTTTCCATGTTTTCAATAATTTTTCTTAGCAGAGGAAATTCAAAAGCCCCATTCACTATCCTTTCTACTCTCCAATAGAAGAAGGACCCCTGTGTCAAATTCATGCTGTAGAATTTTGTTGCTAAGACTTTACAAGTTTATTTTGGCTGGAACTGAAAGCAACAGCTATGCACTGACTGTACCTTCCTGTTGCTGATGAAAACATCTAGGAGGAGGTAAAAGGTCATGTGGATGCTCTCCCCACAGTTCCTCACTTTTATAAAGCTGGAAGAATCTTTGTCCCAACTTGAAGACTCCATAGACCACTGAAAACATAAAATCATAGAATTCTGGAATCCTAAAATGCTAGAATGACAAATTCTGAGAACCACAAAATCTTAAAAAAAATGCTAGCTTGGGGAGGCTGTCTAGCTCCATCTTGGAACCATCCCATAAAATATCTCCCATAATAGGTCTTCTTAGACTATGCATGAAGATCTCCCAGAGTCACTTACCTTGCCTCCCTAGAAAAAAAATTCACTTCTAGGTATCCTCCCTTCTACTGCAGCCTGAACAAGAAGCTGACAGATTTCTCCAAGTTTCCATGGTGAGGCGAAATGAGAAAGGACATTCTTTCTCCATTCAGCTTTTCCTTGTCCCAACTGCATTGTCTCAGCAGCACTCTAATTTTCATTTTAGCAATTATTTACTAAATGCTTACTGGGTGCCGTAATTTATTGAATTGCTCCCCAAACCTCAAAAGATCAAAATAATCACTTGGCCCATTTTCTATATGGGGAAACTGAGGCACAGATAATGTCGAAGGCTTATCCTCAGGGAATCTTATGACCATGCCGTTTTATAACCATTTAACCATGCTAAAAGTCCTCCATTGGTTGAACTCTTTATTATTTGCCAAAGTCTACGTTAAGAACTTCACATGCATGTTATCTCAGATTTCAAAAACCCTATGAAGGAGGTACTATTGTTATCATCTCCAAAATACAGATGAGGAGAGGCTCAGAGAGGGAGGCTCACTTTTCTATGGTCTTCATGACTCAGTCTCAGAATCATAGAGTGCTACTCCCCATATTCTATTATCTGGGACATGAACACCAGAGCCAACTGAGCCCTCTTCATTGTCTTCCCCCACAGGGAGGTGGAGACATGGGGGTGAGTTGCAGTCCATGTGGAGCTCCTGATATCAGCAAGCATCTGAAGAACTTCCTGGTGCTCTTGCATCACCTGCCAACATCCACATCAAGCCCAGATCTCCAGCTTTGGAAATGCACCCCTAGTGGTGTGCTGGTAAATGTTTAACAGCCAGCTCTTGAGGATGAAAAGCTCTGATTTATGGAGTTTTCTGGGTTTTGTGGTGTAAATACAATTTCAAGCAACCAACCAACCTGATGTCACTGGACATGGAGTTGGGAAGAGATGTGCATATAGTATTTTCATCATACAAATACAAATAGACATAAATAACCTCAAGAGCATAGCTAATCACAAAATAACTAGGAAGTGATGTCTTGATATTTATTACTTTCTTTCAAAAATATAATGAATTCAATTTTAAGTTTACATAATTTAACTAACAATGACTATGTTTCACAGTCAGCTCACATAATTCCTGAACATTAATAACCAGATATTGTGCCAACTCCACCACACCACTGCCCCTCACGTACATGTTCTGCATCAATCTCTGCTGAGACCCTTGCCCAGGGGAGAAGAGAATTTCCGAGGGCAATAACTAAGGCTAGAATTCAGTACATACGTGCTGGTGTGGTCCTGTACTGTGAGTTGTTAGGGGCATCTTTTACGGAGGTTGGTAAATAGCTGACTCAGACACTTCTTCAGGACCACCTTTCACCAACATCCCCATAATTCAACAAGTGAAGAGACGTCCAGGACCCTGCTCCATCTCCAGCCAGTGTTTGCCTCTGCTGCACCAGTTAAGTATTTGTTAAAATTATGTTATTGAGGTCATATTGGCTTATCATGTATAAATTTCAGGTGTGCATTATTCTATTTCAGTTTCTGTATAGACTATTGTGTTCACCTCCAATAATCTAGTTTTTATCTATCACCATACAAATGTGTCCCTTTACCACTTTTGCCCTCCCTCCCAACCCCCTTTTCTTCTGGTAACCAATGATCTGTTCTCCTTATCCATGTGTTTGTTTATCTTCCACATATGAGTGAAATCATAGATGTTTGTTTTTCTCTGTCTGACTTATTTTGCTTAACTTAATACCCTCAAGGTCCATCCATGTTATTGTAAATGACACGATTTTGTCTTTCTTATGGGTGAATAGTATTCCATTGTATATATATATATGACATTGTCTTTATTCATTCATCCAGTGGTGGGCACTTTGGTTGCTTCCATATCTTGGCTATTGTGAATAGTAATGCAATGAACATAGGGATGTGAAAATCTCTTTTAATTGTTGATTTCATGTTCTTTGGATAAATAGTAGTGCGATAGCTGGATCATATGGTAGTTCTGTTTTTAATTTTTTTGAAAAATCTCTATACTATTTTCCATAGTGGCTGTGCCAGTTTGCATTCCCATCAACAATGTTTGAGGGTTCCCTTTCCTCCACATCCTCTCCAACATTTGTTATTTGTTGTCTTGTTAATTATAGCCATTCTGACAGGTGTTAGGTGAAATCTCATTGCAGTTTTGCTTTGGATTTCCCTGATAATTAGTGATGTTGAACATATTTTCATGTGTATGTTGGCCGTTTGTGTATCCTATTTGGAAAAATACCTGTTCATGTCCTCTACGCACTTTGATTTGGTTGTTTTTTGTTGTTGTTGAGTTGTATGAATTATATATATATTTTGGAAACTAATCCCTTGTCGGATATATGGTTTGCAATATTTTCTCCTGGTTGGTGGGTTGTCTTTTCATTTTGTTCCTGGTTTCCTTTGCCATGCAGAAGTTTTTAGTCTGATGGAGTCCTATTTATTTCTTTCTTGTTTCCCTTGCCTGAGTAGGCATAGTATTTGAAAAGATCCTGCTAAGACCAATGTCAAACAAAGTCCTGCTTATATGTTTTTCTCAGAGTTTTATGGTTTCAGGTCTTACATTCAAGTATTTAGTCCATTTTGAATGAATTTTTTGTTTATGGCGTAAGATTACTGATTCTTTTTCATGTGGCTGTCCAGTATTCACAACAGCACTTATTGAAGAGACCTCCCTTCCTCCATTGTATGTTCTTGGCTCCTTTGCTGAAGATTAACTGTCCATAGATGTACGGTTTTATTTATGGACTTTCAATTCTGTTCCATTGATCTGTGTGCCTGTTTTTGTGCCAGTGCCATGCTGTTTTGATTACTATAGCTTTCTAGCATATTTTGAAGTCAGGGATTGTGATGCCTCCAGCTTTGTTCTTTTTTCTCAGGATTGCATTGGTTATTCAGGGTCTTTTGTTTTTCCATATAAATTTTAGGATTCTTCATTCTATTTCCATGAAGACTATCATTGGGATTCTGATTGGGATTGCATTGAATCTGTAGATTGCTTTAGGTAAGATAGACATTTTAACTATGTTGATTCTTCCAATCCATGAACATGGAATAAATTTCCATTTCTTTATGTCTTCTTCAATTTCTTTCAATAATGTCTTATATTTTTCAGCACATAGCTCTTTCACCTCCTTGCTTAAATTTATACTTAGGTATTTTATTCTTTCTGTTGCATTTATAAATGGGATTGTATGCTTGACTTCTCTCTCTGTTAGTTCATTATTAGTCTATAGAAACGCAAGTGACGTTTGTATGTTAATTTTGTACCCTGCAAGTTAAAGTTGTTGATTATTTCTAATAGTTTTCTGGTGCGTTGTTTAGGGTTTTCTATACACAGAATCATGTCATCTGCAATCAGTGACAGTTTTACTTCTTCCTTTCCATTTGGATTCCTTTTATTTCTTTTTCTTGCCTAATTGCTCTGGCCCAAACTTCCAGTACTGTGTTGAATAAGAGTGGGAAGACTAGGCATCCTTAGCTTGTTCCTGTTCTCAGAAGAATGTTCTTCCATTTTTCACTGTTAAGTATGATGTTGGCTCTGGGTTTGTCATATGTTGCCTTTATTATATTGAGGTATTTTCCTTCTCTACCCATTTTATTGAGAGTTTTTTGTCACAAATCGATGCTAGATCTTGTCAAATGCTTTCTCTGCATCTACTGAGAGGATCATGTAATTTTTCTTCTTTTTGTTAATGTGATGTATCACATTGATTGATTTGTGCATGTTGAACCATCCCTGTATCCCTAGCATAAATTCCAGTTGATCATGGTATATGATTCTTTAAGGTATTGCTGTATTCATTTTGCTAATATTTTGCTGAGGATTTTTGCATCTATGTTTATCAATGATATTGGCCTGTAATTTTTTTTTGTGTGTTGTCTTTGGTTTTGGTGTCAGGGTTATGTTGGCCTTGTAGAATGTGTTAGGATGTGTCCCATCATCTTCAATTTTTCAGCAGAGTTTGAGAGGGATAGGAATTAAATCTTCTTTGAATGTTTGGTAGAATTCTCCAGAGAAGTCATCTGGTCATGGAGTTTTGTTTTTTGTGTGAGGTTTTTGATTATTGTTTCAATCTTTTTACTTGTGATTTGACTATTAAGATTCTGTCTTTCTTCTTGATTCAGTTTTGGGACACTGCATGATTCTAAAAATTTATCATTTCTTCTAGGTCAGCCAATTTGTTGGCATGTAGTTTTTCATAGTATTCTCTTATAATTCTTTCTATTTCTGTAATATCCATTATAATTTCTCCTCTACTTCTGATTTTATTTATTTGAGTCTTCTCTCTTTTTTTCCTAATGAATCTGGCCAAGGGTTTTTCAATTTTCTTTATCTTCTTGAAGAACCAGCTCTTAGTTTCATTGATCCTTTCTATGGTTTTTTTGGTCTCTATTTCACTTATTTCTGTTCTGATTTTTATTGTTTCCCTCCTTCTGCTGACTTTAGGCCTTGTTTACTCTTTTTTCCCCCTAGTTCTGTTAGGTGTACTTTAAGATTACTTATTTGAGATTTTCCTTGTTTGTTGAGGTAGGCCTATATTGGTATAAGTTTCTCTCTTAATATCCCTTTTGCTGTATCCCAAAAGTTTGGTATATTGTGTGCTAGTTTTCATTTGTCTCCAGGTATTTTTGGATCTCTCCTTTGATTTCTTCATTGATCCAGGGTTTGTTCAGTATCACACTGTTTTTTCTTCACATATTTGTGATTTCACCAGCTATTTTCTTATAGTTGATTTCTAGTTTCATAGCATTGTGGTTGGAAAATATGCTTGATATGATTTAAATTTCCTTAAACTGATTGAGACTTGCCTTGTTTCCCAACGTATGGTCTATCTTTGAGAATGTTCCATGTGCATTTGAGAAGAATGTGTATTCTGCTATTTTTGGACAGAACATTCTGTATATATTTATTAAGCCCATCTGGTCTACCGTTTCATTTAAGGCCACTGTTTCCTTGTTGACTTTCTGTCTGGGTGATCTATCCATTGATGTAAGAGGGTGTTGACGTCCCCTACTATTATTGTGTTGCTGTCAATTTCTCCCTTTAGCCCTGTTAGTAGTTGCTTTATATACTTTTGTGCTCCTGTGTTAGGGGCATATATATTCATAAGTGTTACGTTTTCTTGGTGGAATGTCTCTTTTATCATTATATAGTGCCTCTCTTAGTGTATCATTATCTATTTTACCTTGGAGTCTGCTTTGTCTGATATAAGTATGGCTATACCTGCTTTATTTTGCTTGCTATTTGCTTGGAGTATCATTTTCCATCCCTTCACTCTGAGGTTATGTTTGTCTTTAGAGCTGAGATGTGCTTCCTGGAGGGAGCATATTGTTGGGTCTTGTTTTTTAATCTAGCCACTCTATGTCTTTTGACTGGTGAATTCAGCCCATTTACATTTCGATTGATTATTGATATATAGGGGTTTAATACTGCCACTTGATCTTTTGTTTTCTGGATGCTCTATATTTCCATTGTTTCTTTTTCCTTGTATTTCTGTCTGTCATTTCAGTTTGGTGGTTTTCTGTGGTGGCTTTCTCAGTTTTCTCTTTATTTATGATTTTTGTCTCTGCTCTGATTTTTGTTTAGTAGTTACCATGAGGTTTGTGTAAAAGATCTCACAGATGAGATAGCCCTTTTTCTGATAGCTTCTTATCTGCATTATCCTATGCAGTTCCAGCCCTTTCTCTTCCCCTTCTGTATTATTGTTTTCACAACATTGTTCATTTTTGTGTTATGAATTTGTGACTCAAAGTGTTTATAGTTATTTTTTATGCTTTCTTTCTCTTTATTTTTTATGTTGTAAGTTTGCTAACCTGTTCTGATGGCTGCAAATTTATGATTATGTCTATTTACCTCCTTACTCAAAGCTTCATAAGCCTTTGCCTTTTTGTTTCAGGTAGGAGGGCACCCTTCGACATTTCTTGTAAGGCAGGTCTAGTGGTGATGAACTCTCTCACCTTTCATTTTTCTGGGAAAGCTTTTATTTCTCTGTCATATCAAAAGGATGATTTCACTGGATAGAGAATTCTTGGAGGACAGTTTTTATCTTTCACTATTTTGAATATATCATTCTATCTCCTATCCTGTAGGGTCTCTGCTGAGAAATCCACTGAAAGCCTGACAAGGCTTCCTTTGTAGATTATTTTTTTCTCTCCTGCAGCCCTTAATATATTTTCTTCCTCATTGACTTTTGCCAGTTTTAATATTGTATACCTTGGAGAAGTTCTTTTTTGCTTTGATGCAATTAGAATATATGCTCATATAAGGATGGGAAAGCACTTCTTCTGCTGTCAACCGATCCATGGGGCTAAATGTCAAATTTTGTTCCAGGAAATCCAGTGCTTCTTGACTAATTCCTGGAAGCAGCTGAGTTAAAGGTTTGTGTGGCTCAGTCATGTCATTTCTAATGTAAACTGGAATTACACTGAGAAGCTCCTGAACATCTTCCTCATGTGCAACAGGAATAGATTCTAAAACCAGCTGCATCTGTTCAAGTTCATGTGCACCTGCAAAGAGGGTTTTACCAGTCAGCATTTCAGCAAAGATGCAGCCTGCAGTCCACATGTCAATGGCTTTAGTATAATTATTAGGAGAAAGTAAAAGACGTGGAGATCTGTACCATTTAGTAACCAATCCTTCAGAAAGATGACCCTTATGGGAATAATGGGGATCCATGATCCGTGCAAGACCAAAGTCACCTATCTTCAGCACCAAGTCTTCAGTATTAATGAAAAGATTAGCTGGTTTGAGATCTCTGTGCAGTACGTTTGCAGAGTGAATATATTTGAGCCCATGTAGCAGCTGATACATGAAAAGCCTGGCATGCTCTTCCAGTAAAGGGCCCTGCTCCAGCACATTAGCCAAGTCTGTCTCCATGTACTCCTGAACAAGGTAAACACTGTTCAGTTCGGTAAGAGAGCCTACATCGTCTGTTAACTGGCTTCCGCTGGGACCAAGAATTTCAAACACTTTCATAATGTTATCATGGTCAAGTCTTCTAATAATTTTGATTTCACGTAGAGCATGTTTGACACTCTGGGGATCAGTAAGGACAATTTTCTTGATGGCTACTCTTTTGTCACAGTCATTGTCTACAGCAGAAAAAACCAACCCATTGCCTCCACAACCCAATGGTTTTAAGTCCATATACCTAGAGCCCAGATCAAAACCATGAATGTTCATGAGACTTTCAAATTTCTCTGCCATTTTGAAACCCTTACTATTGCCTTTTCCTTTCGAACTGTTGAACTTGTGTAAACAAGGAAAAAAACTGGGATTAAAAGGAAAGATCTTCCAAAAAGGGAGAAAAAAAATAATTTTGCTTCCACAGCAAGATGGTTTCTTGATGTTCATTGCATATGCCAACCAGGCCCGTTGACTTCCCCTTAGATGTAAAGCTCAAAAAGCTCTACTCATATTGAGAATTAAAAAGATTTCAGTACTCATAGTTCAAGAAAGGGGCAGCAACTCTGCAGACATTTAAAACACTCAAAGAACTCAAACGGAATGAAATGACATACTATGCACTCAGATTTACTGTGCTAAACAATTTAACATTTAACAAAAATGTAAATAAATATGCACACAGCAGGCTTCTATGAACATTCTCCTCACAGTGCAGATACGTTCAGTGTTGGCCTGGTCCTGAGCAGCATCATTCTAAGGTGCTGGTAAGCACTTATTTCCGTCTTGCTTCTTTTCTTCCTTTGTTGCTATATGTTTCAACAGGAAGCCCTGACGGCTGTTGGTTAACAGAAGTCTTTTGTTAGTGATCAGGTGGCTCCAGCTCATCACAATCACAATCAAAGCTACCGTCCATCTTACTCTGATACAACGGACTCCTCCGGCTCATCGGCTCATCGCGGGAGTGCGGGGCCCGCGGACAGCCCCCAGCGTCGGCTCAGGTCTCCGGCTGTGCTGACGGCAGCGGTGTCTCCGAGGCTCTTGCTTTGCCGCGGTCGCTGCCATGTAACCCCCATCCGAGAGAGAGGGCGACGGAGATTTTCTATTTCTTAATGGTTCAGTCTTGATAGTTTGTATGTTTCTACGAATTTATCCATTTTTTAAAGGTTGTCTAATTTGTTGCTGTATAATTGTTCATAGTAGGCTTTTATGATCCATTGCATTTCTAAGGTATCAGCTGTAACATGTTCTCTTTGATTTCTCATTTTATTTATGTTAATCCTCTGTTTCTTGGTGAGTTTAGCTAAAGATTTGCCAGTTTTTTTTTCAAAAAAATGAGCTCTTAGTTTCATTGATCTATTCTATTGTCCTTTTAATCTCTATTTCATTTGTTCCTGCTCTGGTCTTCTTATTTTCTTCCTTCTGTGAACTTTGGGCTTTGTTTTCTCTTCTTTTTCTCATTCTTTGAGGTATAAATTTAAATTATTTATTTGAGATTTTTCTTGTTTCTTGAAGTAGGCATTTATTGCTATGAACTTCCTTTTGAGAATTGCTTTTGATGCATCCCCTAAGTTTCGGTATGTTTTATGTTTCCATGTTCATTTGTCTCAAGGAATTTTTTAAATTTTTCTTTCAATTCATTCTTTGACCCACTAGTTGTTGTAACATATAGATTAATTTCCTCATATTTGTGAATTTTCTGGTTTTCTTCTTGTAATTGATTTTTGGTTTCATATCATTGTGGTCAGAAAAGATGCTTGATATGATTTCAGTGTTCTTAAATTTATTAAGATTTGTTTTGTTGACTAACATATGATTTACCCTGGAGATTGCTCCATGTAAGCTTGAGAAGAATGTGCATTCTGTTGCTTTTGGATGGAATGTTCTGTCTATATCTGTTAAATACATTTGGTCTAATTCATCATTTAAGGCCAGTGTTTCCTTATTGATATTATGTCTGGATAACCTACCCATTGATGAAAATGGATATTAAGTCCCCTACTATTATTGCGTTGTTGTCTATTTCTCCCTTTAGATCTCTTAATATTTTCCTTATCTATTTAGGTTCTCATATGTTGGGTGCATACATTTTTCCATATGTTATATCATCTTGCTGGAGTGACTCCTTTATCATTATGTAATGACCTTCTTTGTCTCTTATTATCATCTTTGTTTTACAATCTATTTTGTCTGCTGTAAGTATAGCCCTAGTCTTCTTTCGGTTTCTATTAGCGTGGAGTATTTTTTCCATTTTTTTTGTTTTCACTGCTTGTGCATCCTTACATCTGAAGTGGGTCTTTTGTAGGCAGCATATAGATGGATTTTGTTTTATTTTTATTTTATTTTTTACCATTTCAGCCATTATTTGTCTTTTGATTGGAAAATTTAGTCCATTTACGTTTAAGGTAATTATTGGTAGGTATATACTTACTGCCATTTGGTAATTGTTTTGTGGCTGTTTTGTAGTTCTCTTATTTCTTTCTTGTTCTCTTCCTTTGTGATCTGATGATTTTTGGTAAGGTATGCTTAGATTCCTTTGTCTTTATCTTTTGTGTCTCTACTATAACTTTGCTTTGTGGTTACCATGAGGTTTACATATAACAACTTATATTTATATCTATTTTAAGTTTACAACAGCTTTAGTTTGAACACATTCTAAGGATCTACACTTTTATGCCCCTACACACATTTTATGTTTTTGATGTCACAGTTTATATCTTTTCCTCTTGTGTATCCCTTAAGAAATTATTATAGTTATAGTTATTTTTACTTGTTTGTCTTTTAAGCTTCATACTAACTTTATAAGTGATTAACCCATCACTTTGCAATATTAGATTTTTCTGAATTTTGCTATATATGTGCCTTTACTAGTGAAATTTATACTTTCACATATTTTCCTGTTTTAATTAACATCCTTTTGTTTCAGCTTAAGAAAAGTTTCTTTTAAATTTCTTGTAAAGTTGGTCTAGTGGTCTAGTGCTTTTCAAACAGCTGCCTCTACGCTGGGCTCTGGAGGTGGTGAGTCCAAGTACAAGTCCTTTAGGGACCATTTCTCAGTATACTACAGTCTTGTGGGTCTCACACATACGAACCCTGTTGACTCTCAAAGCTAGGTGTTTGGGAATGTTGTCTCTCAGGTTCAGGTATTAAAAGTTTGGGTGCCGAATGTGGGGTTCAAATCCTTTCCTCCTCAGAGAGAAGCTCTGGGTTTTGAGTTCCCTCCTGATTGGGGGTCATCACACTGGGAGTGGGCTTATGACTAGATTGTGTCTCTGCCTTTCCTACCTGCTTCAGTGTGAGTTTTCCCTCGTTCACCCAATGTGTAGTGGTTGCTCAGCTACATTGGGGCTATTCTCAGAGAAAATTGTTCTATACGTAGTTGTAAATTTGGTGTGTGCATGGGAGAAGGTAAGTTCTTTATTGAGTTTTTCAAAGAAACAGCTTTTGGTATTGTCCATTTTCTCTGTTGATTTGCTGCTTCCAGTTTCATTGACTTGTGCTCTAATTTCATTATTTATTTTCTTCTGCTTACTTTGGATTTAATTTGGTCTTCTTTTTCAAGTTTCTTAAAGTGGCAGCTTAGACAATTAATTTCAGATCTTTCTTCTTTTCTAATATATACATTCAATGCTATAAATTTCTCTCTAAGCACTGCTGTTGCTGCATCCCAGAAGTTTTGATAACTTGCCTTTTCATTTACTTTAAAATATTATTTAATTTCTCTTGAGATTTCTTTTTGACACATGTTATTCATAAGTGGGTTACTAATTTCCAAGTATTTGAGGAATTTCCAGCTAGTTTTCTGTTATTGATTTCTAGTTAATTCCCTTGTGGTCTGAGAGCAGACATTGTATGGCTTTTATTCTTTTAAACTTGTTAAGGTGTGTTTCATGGCCCAGAATGTGTTCTATCTTGGAGAATGTCTGATGTGAGCTTGAGAAGAATGTGTACCCTGCTGTTGTTGGATGAAGTAGTCTATAGATATCTGTTATATTCAATTGATTGATGGTGTTGTTGAGTTCAACTATGTCCTTACTGATTTTCTGTCTGTTGGATCTGTCCTTTTCTGATAGAGGCATTTTGAAGCCTCCCACTGTAATAGTGGGTTCTATCAGTTTTTGCCTCATGTATTTTGATACTGTTGTTAGACACACACACACACACGAAGGATTATTATGTCTTCCTGGAGAGTTGACCCCTTTATTACTATGTAATGCCCCTCTTCATCTCTGATAACTTTCTGGCTTTGAGTCTGCTTTGTCTGAAGTCAATATACTACTGCTTTCTTTTGGATAGTGTTGGCATAGTATATCTTTCCCCATCTATTTACTTTCAAACTGTATGTCTTTATATCTAAAATTGGTTTCCTCTAGACAGCATATAGTTGGGTCTTTTTAAAAATTCACTCTGGAAATCTCTTTCTTTTAATTGTTGCATTTAGACCATTAATCTTCAAAGTGGTTATTCATAGAATTGATTAATATCTATCATATTTGTTACTTTTGTCTATTGTTCGCCTTGTTCTTTGTTCCTATTTTTGTCTTCCATTCTTTTTCTGCCTTTTTTGTCTTTTTGTTTGGGGGTTTTTTTGGTGAGGAGGATTGTCCCTGAGCTAGCATCTGTTGCCAATCTTCCTCTTTTTGCTTGAGGAAGATTGTCCCTGAGCTAACATCTGTGCCAATCCTCCTCTATTTTGTATGTGGGACACTGCCACAGAATGACTTGATGATCAGTGTGTAGGTCTGCACCCAGGACCTGAATTTGTGAACCCCAGGTTGCCGAAGCACAGGGTGCAAATTTAACCACTACACCATGGGGCCAGCCCTGCCTTTTGTGATTTTAATTGGGCATTATATATGATTCCATTTTCTCTCCTCACTTAGCATTTCAGTTGTACTTCCTTTTTTAATGTTTTCCATAGAGTTTGCAATATATATTTACAACTAACCCAAGTGACATTCCAACAACATTATACTTCTTCATGGGTAGTATGAGTACCTTATAAAAACAAAATAATCCTAATTCCTCCTCATGTTCCTGGCATCATTGCTGTATTTTTTTTTTTGTTTAATAGAAGCATATATGTGTATGATGATCTAGTGGTTAAGACTTGATACTCTTACCACCATGGCCTGAACCCATTTCCTAGTCAGGGAACCACACCACCTGTCTGTTGGTTGTCATATTTGGTGGCTGCATGTTGCTGTGATACTGAAAGCTATGCCACTGGTATTTCAAATACCAACAGGGTCATCCATGGTGGATATTTTTACATGGCACTTCAGGACTAAAACAGACTAAGAAGAAGGACTTAGCTACTCAGTTCCAAAAACATTGGCTATTAATACCCTATGAATAACAAGGAACAGTGTCTGATATAACGCTGGAAGACGAGAGAATGATGCAAAAAGCCCAGGTGAGTTTCCACTCTGTTATACACAGGGTAACTAGGAGTCAGAATTGACTCAATGGGACTAACAACATCAAGAGTATTTTTACTATTGTTATTTTGAATAAACTGTTATCTGTTAAATCAATTTAGCATAAGAAAAATAAAAGTTTTTATTTTACCTTCACTTATTCCTTCTCTGATGGTCTTCCTTTCTTTATGTAGATCTGAGTTTATGACCTATATCAATTTTCTTTTTCCTAAACAACTTCTTGTAATATTTCTTTCAAGTCATGCTGTCTGGCCACAAATTCCTTCAATTTTTGCTTTTCTGAGCAAGTCTTTATTTTTCCTTCACTTTTGAAGGTTATTGCAAGATAAAGAATTATACATTGGTGGGTTTACTCCTCTCTACACTTTAACTATTTCGCCCCACTGTCTTCTTGCCTCCGTAGTTTCTGAAGAGAAGTCAGTTATAATTCTTATGTTTGCTCCTCTATAAGTAAGGTGTTTTTTCCTTCTACCTTATTTAAGGATTTTTTTCTTTATGTTTGATTTTCTGTAGTTTGAAAATATCATCCCTAGCTGTAGATTTTTTGACATTTATCTTGCTTAGTGTTCTATCAGCTTCCTGGATCTGTGGTTTGGAGTCCAGCATTAAGCTGGGGAAACTCTGAATCATTATTATTTCAAATATTTCTTCTGTTCTTTTCTCTTTTTCTTCTAATAGTATTCCCATTACACATCTACTATATTTTTTGTAGTTGTCCCACAGTTCTTTGCTATTCTGTTCTGGTTTATTTTTCCTCCTTTTTTCTCTTTGTCTTTCTGCTTTGGAGTTTCTATTGAGATTTCCACAAGCTCAGAGATTCATTCCTCAGCCTTGTCCTGTCTACTAATAAGCCCATCAAAGTCATTCTTCATTTATTTTTACAGTGATTTTGATCTCTAGCACTTCTTTTTGATTCTTTCTTAGAATTTTGATCTCTTTGCTTGCATTGCCCATCTGTTTTTGCATGCCGTCTACTCTATCCATACGAGACCTTTGTATGTTAATCATAGTTGTTTTAAATTCCTGATCTGGCAATTCTAACATCTTTGCCATATATGAGACTGGCTCTGATGGTTGCTCTGTCTTTCAAACTGTTTTTCCCCTTTTAGTATGTCTTGCAATTTTTTCTTGATAACCAGACTTCATGAACTGGTTAAAAAGAATTGCTGTAAATAGGACTTTATTAATGTAGAGTTGAGGTGTGGAGAGACGGGAGGTATTCTATGGTCATTTTATTAGATCTCAGTCCTTTATTGAGCCTGTCTCTGGACTGTGACCTTCACAAGTGTTTTTCAGTTTTTTTCTCCATCTTAGGTGTGACAAGATGGCTAGAGTTGGCTGGAATAATCTATTGCCCATTCCCTATGTCAGTTAGGCTGTGATAAAACTCTAGCAGGATAAACTGTAGTTAAATAGTTTCTCCTGAGTGTAGACCTTGTTAAGAAGAGCAGAATGCTCTTGTGTACTTCAAAATGGTTACTTTTCCTCTCCTCCTGTCTGAAGCACGAGGATGTTTTCCTCTGCTATTCACCATGAGAACATGGTAGAATTTAAGAGATAAAACTCACAAACGTGTGAGAGAGCTCCAGTGACTGGGTTCCCCTGGAATTTTGATCTCTCAGACTTGCCCACAGTGAGGATTTAGCAACTTGTCAGTTACAGTTCAGGTCTTCCTACCTCGGCACTGATGATCACAGAGGTTTCTGCTCTGGTGATTTGTGATTCTCTATATTTGCCTGTCACTGTCTCCAATTTTGGGGACAGCAGTTTGTGCTGTGACCTCACTTCTCCTTGGATCTAAGAAGAGTTGTTGAGTTTCAGTTTGTTCAGCTTTTTACTCATTGTTAGGATGGAGTGGTGACTTTCAAGATCTTTACATGTGAGACCAGAAGTCAGAAGTTACTCAAGTGCTTTTCAAGGATGTGGTCACTCCACATTCATTAGTCAAAGAATGTCACAGGTCCATGCCCAAATCAATGTGTGAGGCCATATACTCTGTTCATGGAGATGGTTAAGAAGGAAGAAACAAATATTTCTGAATAATAATTTTATCTACCCTAGGAGTGATTTTTACTTTCTTCTATATTCTTTTCTGTGTTTTAAAAATTATTTATTACAAATGTGTATGATTTTAGCATCAGATATAACTGTTTATTTATTATTTATGTTCATTATAGACATTACATGTGTTTAAGTATATCCATTATTGTACAGGAACACAATGCTTATTTTTTTCTGTGAAGACTATCATGTATAAAATTGATTGTTTATAATATATACAAACTCTTTAAAGGAAATAAAGTGACTACCTGTGTAATTAACATGTAATTTAGAAAACTGAGAGGTTGGACTTCTTTCCTGAGATTAGGGCTAGGAAGCAGTCTCTAAATCTTAGATTTTGCAGATAAACACACACACGTGCACAGATCAACAGCAAAAGACAGATAAACCAATACAGGTGATCCTTAATTATTATTAGTTAATACTATTTTCAATAGAAAAATGGAGGTCCTCTCTATTGATATTTTTCTCTTGGTGTTCTGTATCCTCGTATCTGTTTTTAAATATAAAAACAACAGATTACTTAGGTCTGGCAAAGACAAAGGAATCATCCTTGTACTCTAGCAAGACTTTTGAAAACAGCATGGTTACTCTATTTGATAAATGAAGAAACTGAAGCCTGGAGATGAGTTAGGTGACTCATTCAATAAAGAAAGGGTAAAGCTGAGACTTGAACTCAGATTGAATCCTAAATGCAGTAGCCTACAATGATGTTCAACTACCCCTGCACTGAGAAAGAGATATGCAGACCAGCAGTTGAGCTTGGAGTAGAGGACCCGAGACTGGAAATATGAAGAGAAAGGAATGGTCCCAGCGGATTTTCTTGGGTGAATGAAATCCAGCTTTACTGGTGATTGTTGGTTATATAACCACACCTTAGATAGAGCAATCTCTTCCCCGATGGAATTCATACCCAGAGCACTTGAACCCCAGGGTGTTCAGATTTTGGTAGAAGCTGACTTACCAGATTATTTTCAGGCAGAATCTGATGCCTTGCTCATAACCTCTTGACTAGCATCATGGAGCTAGAAGGGGCCTTAACCATCTTTCTGGCACTCTGCTTGTCTTACCTGCTCATCTTCACTGCCTGGAAACAGATCAACAAGAGGAAAAAGCTGCCTCCTTGTCCCACACCTCTACCCTTCCTGGGGAATTTGTTGCACGTCTGTACTGGTGACAACTTTCAATCTTTGATGAAAGTGAGTCTGGTTTCTCCTTTCAGGCATGGCTAAGATCAACAAATTCCACAGCCAGATACACTTCAAACCTTCTGTTCTCTAAAACACAGAATTTTGGGGGCACACTTGCCAACACAGAATTCTGGAATCCCAGAATATTAAAATCTTTGAAACATAGACTCCTAGGGTATTGGAACTTCACACTCTCACAATCTCACAACTTTAGAATCATAGTATCTTCAATTCCCAAACACAAAGCCTCTCATACTCAGGTTGAACTCTGAGACTCAGTAACATGAATTCTTAGGATTAGATATTTAGCACTTGAGAGAGGATAGAATTGGCTTTGGAGTTTATCTAATCCAAATCCATTATCTTACAGATGAGGAAACTAAAGCTCGTGACAGTATGGTGAAGTAGGGGACTCACCCAGGATCACAGTAGCAAAGAATCCTCTGCTTTGTTTTCCAATTGTCCTTCCAGCCTCCAAACTTATTGTTTATCCCTCTTTCTTCACCTGTGTCCCCCTAATATTCTCGATTGATTTATACAGGGTGCACCAATAATCCTCCTCTTGTTGTGTCTTCCTTCACTCCCAGCTCAGGGAGAAATATGGCCCAGTCTTCACTGTGTACATGGATCTTTGATGGTAGTTGTCTTATGTGAACATAAAGCAGTGTAGGAGGCTCTGGTAGACTGAGCAGGTAAGTTTAGTGGTCATGGAGAATTGCCTTCCAAGGTCAGGATAGGTAACAACAACAACAATAATAATGAAATGTTTATAATGCACTTTCTTGTGTCTCAGATTCTTTGATGAGGACTTGGCATGCATTAGCACACTGACTCCTTCAAGGGAACTATAAATATCATAGTAACATTTTAAATAAGAAAGCTGAGGGTAAAAAAGTTTAGGTAATGTCATATTATGAGTAAGTGGTAAAACCAGGATTGAACCCAAACCAACTGACTCCAAAGTGCCTGCTATGTTATGTCTGCTCTCAGTTTTAATAGATTAACTTCATGCTTTAGGTACCCAGTTAAACCATCACATCCAGCCTTACTTCTAACCTTCTTCCACAAACAGATGCATACCCATACATGCCTCTGCCTCCCCCATTTTGGTAGGGGACTGTCTAATGTTACCCATGCATCCATCTCTAACTTCCCACCTCTTCAATTTCAAACAGTCTCACATTCTCTCCTTCCATCTATTCTTCCATCCCTCTATCCATCCATCCATGCATCTATCCCTCCCTCCATGACTCTTCCATCTATTTATTCACCAATAAATATATTAATGTTTCCATCCATCTATCCTTCCAAATTTTTATCCATCCACTTCTCAAACAGTCCACCTATTTCCCGTCTACTCATTTACTCTTTCACCCATCCATCTGTCCATCAACTCAGTTTTAAGCTATTACTTGCATTCATTATTCCATACACTCTTTCATTAATTTTCAAATATCCACTCAAACATCGACACACACCTGGTAGTTTCTAAATGTTTCTTAGTACATTGTGAGTTCTTTAGTTTAGATATATTGATATACAGGTGTGATACTTGTGTGTGTACATGCATGTGTATGCCTAGAGAATCCAAGTGATACTGAGAAAATAGAAGCAGTCTCTCTATTTCAGCGTACTTCATAGCATTCTAATTCCCCCCACCTTCTTTTTGTGAGGAAGATTGGCCTTGCCCTAACATCTGTTGCCAATCTTCCTATTTTCACTTGAGGAAGAATCACTGAGCTAACGTCTGTTCCAATCTTCCTCTCCTTTATGCAGGATGCCACCACAGCATGGCCTGACGAATGGTGCTATTTCTGCATCTGGGATCTGAAACTGCGAGTCCCAGGTTGCAAAGCAGAGTGCATGAACTTAACCACTCCACCACTGGGCCGGCCCCCTCCCTCCACCTTCTTATGCATCCATCCCATTATTTATCCAGTTTCCAATATGTCCTCTGAGAAGCTTTTCTTGATTTCACTTAGTCATCCCTAGCCTGATTCCCTTTCCTCCCACCTCAGTCTGGGGCTTGTCTTCCCATTATGCCTGGGAGGTTGAAAGGAACTTCACCGAGAACAGAGTCTAGACCTTTCATATTCTGGCACCTTCCCAGTCTATCACAGAGTTGGGCACAAAAAGGAAGGGAGGCAGGAAACTCACATTGAGATCCTGGCAGGTGTAGGTCTGGCTAATGAAGAATGATGGAAAATTCTCTGACGCTTCTCCTTGACCTTCCTTCAGGACTTCAGTATGTGAATGCAGAGTATGGAGGAGTGGATTCAGGAAGAGGTTGGCTTTCTACTGGAGGAATTTCAGAAGACCAATAGTATCCATGCCAAAAGTTGAATGCCTTCAAGAGTACTGGGTGGTTGTAGTGAGTTCGGTCTCCAAAGGAAAGGTCTTGGGAGGAGAAAGCTTTGTGTTGGAAGAAGTTGAGAAAATATTAATTAAGGATTCACAGATTTTCCCAAAGTCCATGTTAAAAGTTAACATGAAAGACCCTTAAAGATTACTGTGTCCAGAACTTTAATCAATGCATGGCAGTCAGTCTGTGAGCCCCTGAATTTGCGTGCAGACTTTGGCAACACATGAGTTTGTGCTATTTTGTGGAGATAAGATCAAAGTTTTACTACATTTTAAAATTATTTTATTGAGCTCACGTTGGTTTATAACATTGCATAAATTTCAGGTGTACATTATTATATTTTGTCTTCTGTATAGACTGCATTGATCATTACATTTGGAAAAGAGTCCACTCCCTTCCTACATATAAATGGCAATAACAAAAAATAACAATAAGCTCTACTAGCATGTGTTGAGTGCTTACTACATGCCAGGCGCTGTGCAAGTCATTTTACACAAGTAATGATATTGAATCTTTATCAGTCAATGAAGTGGATACTAAATCAACTTGAAATGTGGGAAATCCAGACTCAGGGCACAAAATTTGAATGACTCACACGTGATATTAAGTAGTCAACCATGACTCATATCTATAACTGAATGGTTCCACATCCCATGCTTCTAATCATTGCCTCCAACATAAACAATTTCCATCACCCAGTGCCCCCATCTGACCCACTTTCTTCCTGAGCCACACTGTCACCAGTTCCATTGTCTTTGGAAGCTGCTTTTACTATGAGGACAAGCAGATCTTGAGGCTGCTGCGGATGATTAAGTGTTTCATGTAGATGAGCACACCCTTGGCACAGATTCCCACCAGGTCCTTCTCTACCCACCCACAATGTCAGTTAACTAAACACCTGCCTTTACTTTACTTAGTCCTCTCAACAACAGTTAGAGGAAAGTATCAATACACTCTGAATCTCTAAGAAGCAAACCGACTTACCCAATTCTCAAACTCAGCACTGGACTTTAAGATCAGGCTCCAGGTTAAGCCCATGCTGGCCCCTGGTGCATACTGCTGACGAATCCCCTTTGCCTATTTCCCACAGCTATATGACGTATATTCTGGAATCATGCAATATTTGCCTGGAAGATACAATCACATCTACTACTTGGAAGAAGAGCTCAAGGATTTCATGGCCTTTAGGGTCAAGATCAGGGAAGCATCCCTTGACCCCAAATCCTCCAGGATTTCATTGACTGCTTCCTCATTAGGATTCAGCAGGTACTACTCTCGTTTCCCTATTCTTTCCTCTCATCTTAGAGTGCATGCCACCCTAAGCCTATTTGTAAACCTGTTTGGGACAAAATAGCAACTATAGTTTTACATAGTTACCTATATCGAGAGATAAAATGTAGAAACTGTAAAAGTCTAAGCTCTTTGGATATCTTTAAATAAAACTTTTCATCTTAAATAGTTCTGAAATGAATGTGGGAGTGCTAAAATCTCTTTGAGTTCCTGATTGCCTTTCTTTTAGGTACATATCCAAATGTGGGATTGCTGGATCATATGGTAGTTCTATTTTTAATTTTTTTGGGAAACTCCACACTGTTTCCACCCTGGCCACAACATTTTGCATTTGCACCAACTGTACAAGGTTCCAATTTCTTCACCTCAACACTTGTCTTCTTTTCAAGAATAGTCATCGTAACACTTGTGAGATGATATCTCTTTGTGGTTTTGATTTGCATTTCCTTGATGATTAGTGATCTTAAGTATCTTTTTATATACCTCTCAGCCATTTGTCTGTTTTTATAGAAATGTGTATTCAAGACCTTATTTTATCTTAAAACCAGTACATTAATTTGTTGCATCGAGTTGTAGGAGTTTCTCATATATTTTACATATTATCCCCTTCTCAGATACATGGTTTGCAAATATTTTCTACCATTCTGTAGGTTTGCCTTTTGATTTTGTTGACTGTTTCCTTTGCTGCACAGAAGCTTTTTAGTTTGATGTAGTCCAACTTGTTTATTTTTGCTTTTGTTGCCTTTGTTTTTGGTGTCAGATTCATGAAACCATAGCCAAATACAATGTCATAAAGCTTTTCCACTATGTTTTCTTCTAGCAAGTTACAGTTTTATATCTTTTTTTAGGTCTTTAATCCATTTCGAGTTGATTTTTGTGTATAGTATAAGATAAGGTTCCAATTTCATTCTTTTGCATGTGGATATCTAGTTTTCCCACATCATTTGTTGAAGAGACTGTCTTTTCCTCATTGTGTGTTCTTGGTAAACTTTTTGAAGTTCGTATATGTGTGGATTTTTTTCTGGGCGCTCTATTCTTTTCCATTGATCTATATGTCTGTCATTATGCCAATACTATACTGTTTCAATTAATGTAGATTTTTAATATACTTTGAAATCAGGAAGTGCAATGCCTCCACCTCTGTTCTTTTTCAGGTATGTTTTGACTATATGGGGGTCTTTTGTGGTTCCACATATATTTTAGATGTTTTTTATTTCTGTAAAAAAAACTCATTAGGATTTTGATAGGGATTGATTTGACTCTGTAGATAGCTTTGGGTAGTATGGATATTTTAAAAATATGAAGTTTTTCAATCCCTGAACACAAGATACCTTTTTGTTTGTCTTCTTTAATTTTTTCACTAGTGATTTGTACTTTTCACTGTACAAGTCTTTCAGTTCCTTAAGTTTATTTGTAGGTATTTTATTCTTTTTGATGCTGTTGTATATAGTATAGTTTTCTTTATTTTCTTCTGAATAGTTTGTTAGTAGTGTATAGAAACACAATTGATTTTTGCATGTTGATTTTGTATCCTGAAATTTTACTAAATGTATTCATTTTAACAGATTTTTGTGTAATCTTTATGGTTTTCTATATACAAGATCATGTCATCTGCAAACAGAAACTGTTTTAATTCTTTCTTTCTGATTTGGATGCTTTTATTTTTCTTGCCTAATTGCTCCAGCTATGATTTCTAATACTATGTTGAATAGAAGTGATGACAGTGGGCATCCTTGCTTATTCCTGATCTTAGTGGAAAAGCTTTCAGTTTTTCACCATTGAGTATGATGTTAGCTGTATGATTTTCTTATATAGCCTTCATTGTGTTGAGGTTATATCTATTTCCAGTTAGTTGAGAGCTTTTATCACAAAAAGATGTTGAATTTTATCAAATGCTTTACTCTATCTATTAAGATGATTATGTAATGTAATTTTTATCCTTCATCTGTTAATGTGATGCATCATCTTATTTGATTTTCATATGTTGAACTGTCCTTGCATCCCAGGGATATATCCCACTTGATCATGTATAATCCTTTTCATGTGCTGTTGAATTCAGTTTGCTAGTATTTTGTTGAGTATTTTTGCATCTATCTTCATCAGGGATATTAACATGTGTTTTTTTTCTTGTGATATCTTTGTGTGGCTTTGGTGTCAGGGTAACACTGATCTCATAAAATGGATTTGGAAGTATGCCTTCCTATTCAATATTTTGGAAGAATTCGAGAAGTATTGACATTAATTCTTTCAATGTTTAAAGGTAGAACTCACCAGTGAAGCGATTTGGTCCTGGAATTTTGTTTGTTTGGAGATTTTTGATTACTGATTCAGTCTCCTTACCAATTATAGATTGTCCAAATTTTCCATTTTTTCACGATTCAGTCTTGGTAGATTAGATATTTTTAGGAATTTATCCATTCTTCTAGGTTATCCATTTAATTGGTATATAATTGTTCATACTATTCTCTTATGATCATTTTTATTTCTGTGGTATCAGTTGTAATGTCTCTTTCATTTCTGACTGTGCTTATTTGAATCTTCTCTCCTTTTTCTTTGTTAGTCTAGCTAAATGTTTGTCAATTTTGTTTATCTTTCAGAAAAGCCAATTCTTAGTTTGTTGATTTTTTACTATAGTGTTTCTACTCTCTATTTTGTGTATTTCTGTTCTATTTTTTTAGTTTTTTCTCTCTTTTGTTACATTTGGGTTGAATTTATTTTTATTTTTTCCAGTGCTTTGATGTGTAAAGTTAGGTTGTTTCTTTGAAATGATTCTTTTTTTAAAAAAATTTTATTGATATCATATTAGCCTATGGCAATGTGTAATTCAGGTGTACATTATTATACTTCATCTTCTGTATAGATTGCATCATGCTCATCATCAATAGTCTTGTTTTTATCCATCACCATACATATGTATCCCTTTATCCTTTTCACCCTCCCCTGACCTCCTTCTCCTCTGGTAACCACCAATCTGTTCTCCTTATCTGTGTTGTTGTTCTTTTATCTTCTGCCTATGAGTGAAATCATATGACATTTGTCTTTCTCCATCTGACTTATTTCACTTAGCATAATAATGTTGGCTGTGGATTTGTCATATATGGCCTTTATTATGTTGAGGTATTTTCCTCTGTACCTGTTTCATTGGGAATTTTTGTCACGAATGAATGTTGGATCTTGTCAAATGCTTTTTCTGTGTCTATTGAAAAGATCATGTGATTTTCATTCTTCATTTTGTTAATGTGGTGTATCATACTGAGTGATTTGCTGATGTTGAACCATCTCTGTATCCCTGGATTCCCTGGATACATAAATTCCACTTGATCATGGTGTACGATCCTTTTAATGTGTTGTATTCAATTTGCTAATAGTTTTTTGAGGATTTTTATGTGTATGTTCATCAGTGATACTGGCCTGTAATTTTCCCTTTTTGTGTTTTCTTTGTCTGGTTTTGGTATCAGGGCAATTTGGGCCATGGAAAATGAGTTAGGAAGCAACCCATCCTCTTCAATTTTTCCGAAAAGTTTGAGAACTATAGGAATTAAATCTTTGAATGTTTGGCAAAAATCTAAGAGAAGCTGTCTAGTCCTAGACTTTTGTTTTTTGGTGTGTTTTTGATTACTGTTTCAATATTGTTGCTTGTGATTGGTCTATTTGGATTCTCTATTTCTTTTTCATTCAGTTTTGCAAGATTGTGTGATTCTAAGAATTTATCCATTTGTTCTAAGATATCCAATTTGTTGAAGTATAGCTTTTCATAGTATTCTCTTATAATCTTTTGTGTTTCTGTGGTGTCCATTGTAATTTTCTTCTTTCATTTCTGATTTTATTTAGTTGAGTCTTCTGTCTGTTTTTGTTAGTGAGTCTAAGGGTTTTTAAATTTAATTTAGCTTCCCAAGGAACCAACTCTTAGTTTCATCGATCCTTTCTATTGTTTTCTACTGTTTATTTCATTTATTTGTGTTCTGATATTTATTATTTCCTTCATTTTACTGACTTTGGACTTTCTTTTTCTTTTTCTAGTTCTTTTAGGTATGGTGTTAGATTTTTAATTGAAATTTTTCTTGTTTTTTGACATAGGCCTTTATTGCTATAAATTTCCCTCTTAGTACCACGTTTGCTGTGTCACATAAGGGTTGACATGTTGTGTTTTCATTTTCATTTGTCTCCAGGTATTTTTTTTAATTTCTCTTTTGATTTCTTCATTGATCTAATAGTTGCTCTGTTGTGTGGTATTTAGTCTCTACATATCTGTGACTTTTCCAGCTTTTTTCTTGTGGTTGATCTCTATTTTCATACTATTGTTAGAAAAGATGCTTCATATGATTTCAATCTTCTTAAATTTATTGAGGCTTGCTTTGTATCCCAACATGTGGCCTGGCTTTGAGAATGTTCCATGTGCACTTGGGAAGAATAGGTATTCTTTGCTTTTTGGATGGAATGTTCCATATCCATCTATTATGTCCATCTGGTCTAGTGTTTCATTTAAGGCCACTGGTTTCTCATTCACTTTCTCTCTGGATGATCTATCCATTGACATAAATTAGGTGGTAAAGTCCCCTATTATTATTGTGTTGTTGTCAGTCTCTCTCTTTTGGTTAGTTAATACTTGCTTTATATATTTTGGTGCTCTTGTGTTAGTTGTATATATGTTAATAAGTATCTTGTCTTCCTAATGGAATGAGCCTTTTATCATTATATAATGTCTATTTTTGTCTATCTTTTTTGTCTTGAAGTCTATTTTGTCTGATATAGGTATAGCCACACCCACTTTCCTTTGGTTGCTATTTGCTTGAAGTATCATCTTCCATCTCTTTACTCTAAGCCTATGGTTCTCTGTAGAGCTGAGATATGTTTTCTGGAGGCAGCAAGTTGTTGGTCTTGTTTTTCAATCCATGCAGCCACTATGTGTCTTTTGATTGGTGAATTCAATCCATTTACACTCAGAGTGATTATTGATAAATGAGGGCTTAGTACTGCTATTTTATCTTTTATTTTCTGGATGCTTTATATTTCCATTGTTTCTTTTTCCTTATACTTCTGTCTGCTATTTCAGTTTAGTGGTTTTCTGTGATGTTTTTCCTCAGTTTTCTCTTTATTTATGATTTATGACTCTGATCTGATTTTTTGTTTTGTGGTTACCCTGAGGTTTTTATATAAGATCTCTTAGATTATGTAGTCCATTTTCTACTTATGGCATCTTATCTCCATTAGCCTACACAGATTCCCTCCCTAGCCTCTTCCCCTTCTATTATATGTTGTCACAAATTATTCTTTTTTTTGCATTATATTTGCAACCAAATTGAAGTGGTTATAGTGGTTTTTGATGCTTTCTTTCCATTTATCCTTTATGTTATAGTTCAGTGTTTACTAACGTATTCTGATATAGAATTGCAATTTTTATGATTCTGTTTTTCACCTTGCTCAAAGCTTTGTAAACCTTTGCCTCTTTGTTTCAGGTAGGAGGGCTTCTTCAACAGTTCTTGTAAGGCAGGTATAGTGGTGATGAACTCTCTCAGCTTTTGTTTGCCTGGTAAAGCTTTTATTTCTCCATCATATCTGAAGGACAAGTTTGCTGGATAGAGTATTCTTAGCTGATGGTTTTTGTCTTTCAATATTTGGAATATCATTCCACTCTCTCCTAGCCTGTAGGGTTTCTGCTGAGGAATTTGCTGAAAGCCTGATAGGATTCCTTTGTAGATTGTGTTCTCCTCTCCTTCTGCCCTTTATATTCTTTCTTTGTCATTGACTTTTAACAGTTTTAATATTATATGCCTTAGAGAAGGTCTTTTTGCATTGATGTAAATATGAGTTATGTTGGATTCATGTACTTGCATGTCCAGTTCTTTCCTCAGGTTTGGGAAGTTCTCAGCTATTATTTCTTTGAACAATCTCTCTGCTCCTTTTTCCCTCTCTTCTTCTTCTGGGATACCTATTATCCTTATGTTACTTTTCCTAATAGAGTCAGATCTTTCTCATGGAATTTCTTCATTTTCAAAACATCTTAGTTCTTTTTCCTCCACCACCTGAGTCATTTCTAGATTTATATCTTTGACTTCACGAGTTATCTCTTTTGCATGGTCTGCTCTATTGTTAATCCTTTCTACTTTATTTTTCACTTCATTAATTTTGTGCTTCATCTCCAGAATTTCTGTTTTTTTTTTTCTTTCGGAGTTTCAATCTCTTTGGTGAAGTACTCCTTTCTCTTTGATTTTATTCCTAAGCACATTGAATTGTCTTTCTGAGTTTCCTTATAACCTACTGAGTTTCTTCATGACAGCTATTTTGAATTCTTTCTCAGTTAGATTGTAATCTTATGTGACTTCAAGTTTGGTTTCTGGAAAGTTGTCGTTATCTTTATGTTTTGCTGTGTTACTGTAGCTCTTCATGGTACTTGATGAATCCTCTGCTGGCTCATTTGTGATAGTCACCGCCTTTCTCATTTGAGTAGTCTTTGGTGCTGCTACTATTTCTGTCTGAAAGCCTGCAATTTCTACTCTACACTGCCTCTTCTAGAGGCATCATCAGTGAACTCCTTGTGGTGCTTGTGCTTCTGAGTTTGCCGGTGCCTTGCTGCTTATGATGTCTCTGCAGTCTCAAGTGTTGCCTTTGGCAACACTGGGTGGTGAGTGCTTCTGCTGATTCTGGGGTCACTTGGGCCTTCTCTGGCTCTCTGTGAACTCTCCTCAGGCTGAAATGCTGCTGCCTCATGCAACACCTTTCCTGCTGCTCCCTGATTATCTGGGAGTGCTGGCTGCCCTGCTGCCAGGGCTACTGAGATCATGGGTGTTTCTGTCACTGATGGGGGCCCAGGAACCTGGGATATTTTATGCAGCCCCCACTGCTGGTCAAGCTTGTGGCAGGGTGTCAAGTGAAGGCTGGATAATTTGTTCTGCTGTGCTTCCTGAAGCCTCTGGCAGCAGTTTCCACATTTCAACACTGGGGGCAGCAGGGATGAATGAAGGAGAGATTGCTGGTGCTGCTCACTCGTGCAGCTCTGGTCTCTGGCATTAGCCAGTGTGCTTTGAAAACTCATGTCAGGGCTCCATGCCCCAGTTGGGAACATTCAAGTTTTGCATACTATCCCCATTGGTGGAAAAACGAGGCCCCTGCTTGGGCAGGAGCAGAAGGCTGGGTCACTGGCTCTGCTCTGTGTCTTGAATTATCAGGGTGTGAACACTACCTGCCAGTGTGGGAGGGGCAGGGGCTGGTCTGTGCTGCTACTTCTGTTTCTACAGTGTCTGTTAACAAGTATGTGTTCTGGATGCACTGGGGGCAGGCAGGGACCAAGCTGCACCTGTTGTCTTTGCCTCTGCCACATCTGCTCACTGACACATGCTGGATCTGCTGGGGGAGGCAGTGGCTAAGCCACATGGTGTCTGCCCCTGCAGCATCCACTCCCAGGTGCATGTGTGGTTGTGAGAATCTGTACCCTGGATTGCCAATGCTGAGGGAGGGGGAGAGGGCTACTTTTCTAGTTCCACTGCTACCTGAGGGTCCAGGCCACCCATCTTAAGATATATAGATGCATGGATATCTTAGCCATCTTGTTGTGTAGAGAGTCATTTTTGGCCAGTGGATGTCTGATTGGTTGTAACTTAGAGGGGAGAGACAAAGAGAATAACTCACTCTGCCGTGATGCTGATGTCACTCTTCTTCTTTTTAAATGTAGACATGTGCTAAAAACTTCCCTCTTAGTTCAGCTTTTGCTGCATCCCATAAGTTTTGGTATGTTGTGTTTTCACTTTCATTTGTCTCAAGATATTCTCTAATTTCACTTTTGATTTCTTCTTTGACTCATTGGTTGTTCAAAAGTGTGTTCTTTAATTGCCATGTATTAGTGAATCTTCCAGCTTTCCTTCTCCTATTGATTTCTACTTTCATTCAATTTTGGTTGGAAAACATACTTGGTATTATTTCAATCTTAAATTTTAAGACTTGTTTTGTGACCTAACGTATGATTTTAGAAAATGCTTCATGTGTACTTGAGAGAATGTATATTCTGCTGTTGTTGGGTTGAATGTTCTATATGTCTGTTATTCCATTTTGTCTATAGTGTTGTTCAAGTCCGTTGTTTGTTGATTTCCTTTCTGGTTGTTCCATGTGTTATAGAAAGTAGAGTATTGAAGTCTCCTACTATTTTACTGCCATCTATTTCTCCCCTCAATTCTGTCAATGTTTGCTTTACATATTTAGGTGCTGTGATGTTGGGTGTATTTTTATTTATAATTGTTATTTCTTTTTGGTGGATTGACTCTATTATCGTCATATAATGTCCTATTTTTGTCTCTTGTGACAGTTTTTGAGTTAAAATCTATTTTGTCTTATATAGGTATGGCTACCCCTGCTCTCTTTTCGTTCTCATTTGCATGGAATATCTATTTCCATCCCTTCATTTTCACTTTATATGTGTCCTTAAATCTAAAGCAAGTCTCTTTTAGACAGTATGTAGTTGGGTCTTGCTTTTTAATCCATTGAGCCAATATATATCTTTGTACTGGGGAGTTTGGTCCATATATATTAAAAGTAATTATTGATTAAAAGGATTTATCATTGCATTTTGTTATTGTTTTCTGTTTGTATTGTAGTTCATTTGTCCCTCTTTCCTCTCTTGCTATCTTCATTTGTGTATAATTGTTTTTGTTTTTACTGTATTGATATGCTTTGATGTATTTCTCTCTCTCATTTTGTGTGTAACTGCGATATGTATTTTCCTTGTGGTTATCATAGGGCATACATAAAATATCTTACAGCAATCTATTTTAATCTGATAAGAAATTCAGTTCTATCCATTGATGTAAGTGGAGTGTTAAAGTCCCCTCCTACTATTGTGTTACTGTCTATTTCTCCTTTTATGCCTGCTAATAATTGCTTTATATATTTAGGTACTTCTCTGTTGGGTGCATAGATATTTCCAAATGTCGTATCTTCTAGCTGGGTTGTTCCCTTTATCGTTATGTATTGCCCTTCTTTGTCTCTTGTTACAGTTTTTGTTTTAAAGTCTATTTTTTATGATATAGGTATTGCTACCTCCACTTTATTTTCTTTGCCATTTGCATGGAGTATCTTTTTCCATTTTTTCACTTTCAGTTTGTGAGTATCTTTAGGTCTGAAATGTGTTCTTGAATGCAGCATATATATGGGTCTTGTTTTTTATCCAATCAGCCACCCTATGCCTTTTGATTGGAGCATTTAGTCCATTGACATTTAAAGTAGCTATTTATAAATATGTATTTATTGCCATTTTGTTACTTTTCTTTTTCTGGGTATTTTAGTTGTTCTCTGCTCCTTTCTTCTTCTCTTGCTCTCTTCTCTTGTGGTTTGATGGATTTCTTTAGTAATATGCTTGATTTCTTTCCACTTACTTATTTGTTTACTTATTGTGGGTTTCTAGTTTGTGATTTCCATGGGGTTCCTATATAATATGCTACGTATATAGCAATCTATATCGTCTTGATATTCTCTTTAGCCTGACTTCTTTCCAAAGCTCTACTCTTTTACTCCCCTCCTCCCACATTTTATGTTTTTGAAAACATATATAATCTCTTGTTTTGTGGGTGTCTATTCATTATCTTCATAGGTAGTTGATCTGCTACCTTTACCATATTTTTGCCTTTACCAGTGATTTTATTGCCTGATTTTTTAAAAAATAATTTTCTTATCCCTATTTGTTGTCTTCTCATTCCCACTTAAATAAGTCCCTTCAGATTTCTTGTAGAACTGGTTTCTTGGTGATAAACTCCTTTAATTTTTGCCTGTCTGGGAAGCTCTTTTTCTCTCCTTCCATTCTGAATGATTATCTTGCTGGATATAGTATTCTTGGCTGTAGGTCTTTTCCTTTCAGCACTTTAAATATATCATGCCACTTTCTTCTAGCCTGTAGGGTTTCAGCTGAAAAGTCTGCTGATAGCCTTATGGGCTTTCCTTTGTATGTCACTTGTTGTCTTTCTCTTGCCACTTTTAAGATTCTCTCTTCATGTTTCATTTTGGACATTTTAATTATAATGTGTCTTGGTATGGGCCTCTTTGGGCTTATCTTATTTGGTGCTCTCTGTGCTTCCTGCACTTGAATGTCTGTTCCCTGCCTTAGGTTACAAAAGTTTTCAGCTATTATTTCTTCAGATAGATTCTCTGCCCCTTTGTCTCTCTCTTCTCCTTCTGGGACACCTATAATACAAATGTTAGTGAGCTTCATATCGTCCCAGAGTTCCCTTAGACTCTTCTTATTCTAATTCTTTTCTCTTTTATCTGTTCAATTGGGTGATTTCCTCTAGATTTTCGTCCAGCACACTGATCCATTCTTCTGTATCATCTACTCTGGTATTGAGTCCTTCTAGTGATTTTTTCCTTTCCAGTATTGTGTTCTTCATTTCTGGTTGGTTCTTTTTCATATCTTCCAGTTCTTCGTTGATGTTCTCCCTGTGTTCATCCAGTCTTCTCCCAATATTGATGAGCATCCTTATGAGTATTTGTTTGAACTCTTTGTCCAGTAGATTGCTTATTTCTTTTTCCTTTAGTGTTTTTTCTGGGGTTTTGTCTGTTCCCTTGCTTGGAATGTATTCCTTTGTCTCCTCATTATGCCTCTTTCTCTGTGCTTATATCTATGCATTAGGTGAGCCAGCTATGTTCCTGATCTTTGAGAAATGGCCTTATGTAAGAGATGCCCTTTGATGCCCAGCAGTGTGCTTCCCTCTTGTCACCAGTCCAAATGATCCAGGAGTGCCTCCTGTGTGAGCTACTTGTGTCCTTCTTCTGTGGCAGGGTTACTCTTACTGCCAGTACCTAGGGAGTCTAGTCTTTCCCTTCTTGGCTGGCTGTTTGTAAATCGAATTTTGGGAGCCCCAGCACCATTGACTACAAGATCTAATAGCACATTTCTTTTGCAGTTTTCCTGTTAATTGGGTAGGTACCCAGTGTAGCTGGTTGCTAGGCTCAAGGGCTTACTGTTGCTGTAGGCCTCAGGCCTGCAAAGCTGTTGTCTGCTGTTTTAGGATTGCAGTGAGTGAGGCTGGCCCTAGGCACAGGACTACCCAATTGTTTCAGGCTTTGGTAGGTGTGGCTGATACTCTTTGTGGCTATTTGTGAATCACAGGTCTTCTGTCACTGATAAGCCCCCCCCACAGGTCCACACACATCATCATCACAATCCTGATCTATGCACACTTCCTGACCCCCTGGAGCATATCCAGTCACCCCACTGCAGAGGCCCCCATCTCTCCACCAACGCCCCCTACAGTTCACCTGGCCCTCACACAGGCCCTTCCCCACAGAGGCAGACACACACACACCTGCCTGTAGAGGATTAATGGATCAGTCTATGCAGGCTGACAAGTAGCCTGATGGCTTGCTGTTGGGTGGGCCCGTCCCTAGGGTGGCCTGCCTGTCCTGGCTGAACTGGATTAAATCTGCACTCTAGTGGGTGTGGCAGACTCCTGGGCGAACAGGCTAGGGGAAGAGTTTCAATAGCGTCTGCCAGCATCTCTGTCAGCACACCTGTACTAGGTCACAACAATGGCTGCCACCAATGTCTCAGTCTCTGGAGAGGTCTCACCTCTCACTGAGATGCACCCAGAGTCTATCAGGTGAGTCTCTTTTCACCAAGGACTGTGCAGCCTTCTTTCTAATGATTTTAGGTTGCTCTCTGAGAAGGGTGAATTTGTGCATAGGCCCTTTAAGAGCCAAGTCTTTTTGGCTTTTGTCTGATAGCTTTTCTGGGGTTTTCCCCCCTTGCAGTTTATAGCCGGCATAGCCAGATAGAAGGACACTCGTGTCAGTAGTGCTGAGTCTGAAGGTGGCTTATAATCCTAATGGGCACCCGTTCAGGATCCCACTCCTGCAGGAAGGGCTGCGTACATTAGGGTGGCTCCTGCCTGGCTGGCTGTCAAGGTCTGCTGCTCATGAAGGTGTTTTTTTTCTCTCCACAAGGAATTTCTGCCTCCTCAGCCATGGTCAGGACTGTCCCTTGTTGTGGGGATTCTTTTTATCCAGTTTTCTCTTTTCTCTCTATGGTAATTTTTCCAAAAATAGTTGTAACCTGGTTGTGTTCATGGGAGGAGGTGAGTTCAGAGTCTGCTTACTACACTGCCATCTTGATGAGATCTACTGTGTGTTTGTATTATTATTATTTTATTTTTAACAGCTTTACTGAGGTATAATTGACATAAATAAACTACATATATTTAAAGTGTACAATTTGATCAATTTTGACATATTGCACACCTGTGAAACCATCACCAGAATCAAGATAATGAACATACCCATCACTCTTAAAGTCTCCTCGTGTCCTTCTGTAACTCCTCTTTTACCCCAATTCCCTTTCCTCCTCCCCTCCTAAGTTGTTTTTCTATCTTATTCCAACTTGTGTTGCGAGTTTGTGGTTAAAGTGACAAGATTGTCTTTGTTTTTGGTGTTTCCCTTCCCTTTAGACTAATGCTATAGTTGAATTATAGTTGAAATATAGTTGAATATTTGCTATCCTATTCTGATTCTAACTATTTATCTCCTTACTCTGTGTTTTGTGACTCCTTTCTCCCTTTTTTTCTTTTTTTCAGGCATGAGGGCCTTCTTGAGGATTTCTTGTAGGGGGAGTTTCAAGGCTACGAAGTCACTTAGCTTTTGTTTGTCTGGGAGAGATTTAATTTCTCCCTCATATCTGAAGGATACTTTTGCTGGATCGAGTATTCTTGGCTGAAGATTCTTCTCTTTTAAAATTTTGAATATGTTTTTCCATTCTCTCCTAGCTTGTAAAGTTTCTGCAGAGAAATCTGCTCAGAGTCTGATGGGGTTCCTTTGTAGGTTATAATCTTCTGCCTTGATGCCCTAAATATTCTTTCTTTGTCATTCATTTTTGTCAGTTTTACTACTATACGCCTTGCAGTAGGTCTTTTTACATTGACAAATCTAGGATATCTGGAAGCTTCCTCCACACATATTTCCCTCTCTTTCCCTAGATTTAGGAAGTTCTGTGCTATTATTTCTTTGAACATGCTTTCTGCTGTGTTCTCCTTCTCTTCACCTTCCTTGATACCTATAATTCTTATGTTGCATTTCCTCATTGAGTCAGATATTTCTTGGAGACTTTCTTCATTTATTTTTAGTCTTAGTTCTCTCTCCTCCTCTGTCTGAAGCATTTCAACATGTCTATCTTCGATTATGCTGATTCGCTCCTCTATGGTGTCCACTCGAGCATTCAGGGAATCTGTATTTCGTTTTATCTCTTCCATCATGTCTTTCATCTCTAATATTTCTGATTGATTCTTCTTTATAGTTTCAATCTCTTTTGTGAAGTAGCTGCTGAACTTGTTGAATGGTTTCTCTAAATTCTCTTTCACCTCATTGAATTTTTTGATGATAGCTATTTTGAATTCATTCTTGTTTAGCTTACATATTTCTGTGTCCTCAGGACTGAGTTCTGGGTGCTCGTCGTCTTCTCTCTGGTCTGGAGATTTGATGTAGTGTCTGATGTTGGAAAGTCAGCTCTTTCTCATTCTGATATTATTAAATTGCAGTTACAGCCTATCGCCACTGGGTGGGTGTCGAGAACAGCATATTCTGAGCCCTCTGCCTTCAGCCGAGATGGCACAGGTCCGTTCAGGGGAGTGCTTTCTCCAGTATGCAGTCTGGGATTTCTCAATCAGCTCTCACTATCTGGGCTCCTGGGGTCTTGGCTTGATGAGGTTACCCTGCATGAAAGCTTTTGCCCCATTAGAGGGCTTCCCTCTAGGCTGCAAGGGCTGTAGCAATCCTGGGTGATCCTGCAAATGTGTGACTCCCCCACTCCTTCCCTCATGGAACCTCCAATGGCAGCAACTGCAGTCTTTAGGAGAGGGAGAAAAGATCTCTCTTACCCTGTTCCATCTCCTCCGAAGGGGGCTCCAGCCTCTCCACCCTCTGTGGTGTGTCTGTGTGTCTCTCTGAGGTTTTTGTGTTAGGATATATTCTGTTGGAGTATGGTTGCCCTTTTTGTTGTATGTAGGAGGGGAGTGAGTCCCAGGCAAGTTCACTCTGCCATGATGCTGACATCACTCCCTCTTTTCCCCCATTTTCAACCTCCTCCCCCAGAAAACAACAGATCTACTCTTTGTCACTAGAGATGAGCTATAAATTTCTAAATTTTATGTAAATGGAATTATACAGTATGTCCTTATTTGTGTCTGCCTTCTTCCACTGAGCACAATTACTTCGAAGGCTGGGGTAGGCCGAATAATGCCCTTCCAAATCTGTCCACGCCCTAATCCCTAATTTGTGAATGATACCATACATAGCAAAAGGGATTTTATAGATAGGATTAAATTAAGTTTATCAAGTGAGCAGATTATCGTGGATTGTTCAAGTAGACCATGGATGTAATCACAAAGATCCTTATAAGAAGGAGACAAAGTCCATGAAAATGTGCTCAAAATCACTAATCATCAGGGAAATGCAAATCAAACACAATGAGATGTCACCTCACATTTGTTAAAATGGCCATTATGAAAAAGATAAGAAATAACAAGTGTTGGCAAAGTTGCAGAGAAAAGGGACCCTGTGCACTGTTGGTGGCAATGTAAATTGGTGCAGCCACAATGGAAAAGGAAAGAGATTCTGACAGAAGCTACAACATGGATGAAATTTGACGACATTACACTAAGTGAAATATCTATATACAAAAAGGCAGATCCTGTATTATTCCACTTATATGAAGTACCTAGAATAGTCAAATCCATAAAAACAGAAAATAGAATAGTAGCTGCCAGGGGCTGTGGGAGCGAAATGGGGAGTTAGGGTTTAATGAGTACAGAGTTTCAGTTTTACAAGATAAAAGGAGTACTGGAGATGGATGATGATGATGGTTGCACAATGATGTGAATGTATTTATGCCACTGAACTGTAAAAATGGTTCAGATGGTAAATTTTACGTTATGCATATTTGACCACAATTTTTTTTATTGAGTTAATGATCGGTTACAATCTTGTGTCATTTCAGTTGTACATTAATGTTTGTCATTCGTGTTGTAGGTGCACCACTTCACCCTTTGTGCCCACCCCCCACCCCACCTTTCCCCTGGTAGCCACTAATCTGTTCTCTTTGTCCACATTTTTAAATTCCTCATATGAGTGGAGTCATACAGAGATTATCCTTCTCTAACTGGCTTATTTCACTTAACATAATTCCCCCAAAGTCCATCCATGTTGTTGCAAATGGAATGATTTTGTTCTGTTTTGCAGCTGAGTAGTATTCCATTGTATATATGTACCACATCTTCTTTATCCATTCGTCTGTTGCTGGACACTTAGGTTGCTTCCACGTCTTGGCTATTGTAAACAGTGCTGCAATAAACATTGGGGTGCACAGGACTTTTGGAATTGCTGACTTCAGTCTCTTTGGATAGATACCCAGTAGTGGGATGGCTGGATCGTATGGTAGTTCTATTTTGAATTTTTTGAGGAATCTCCATACTGTTTTCCATAGTGGCTGCACCAGTTTGCATTCCCACCAGCAGTGTATGAGGGTTCCATTCTCTCCACAACCTCTCCAACATTTGTTACTATCAGATTTAGATATTTTTGTCATTCTAATGGGTGTAAGGTGATATCTTAGTGTAGTTTTGATTTGCATTTCCCTGATGATCAGCGATGATGAGCATCTTTTCATGTGCCTATTGGCCATCCATATCTCTTCTTTGGAGAAATGTCTGTTCATGTCTCCAGCCCATGTTTTGATCAGGTTGTTTGATTTTTTGTTATTGAGTTGTGAGTGTTCTTTATATATTATGGATATTAAGTCTTTGTCAGATATATGACTTGCAAATTTGTTTTTCCCAGTTAGTGGGTTGTTTTTATGTTTCAACCCTGTTTTCATTTGCCTTTAAGAAGCTCTTTAGTCTGATGAAGTCCCATTTGTTTATTCTTTCTATTGTTTCCCTTCTCTGAGAAGACATGGTGTCCGAAAAGATCCTTTTAATACTGATGTCAAAGAGTGTACTGCCTACGTTTTCTTCTAAAAGCCTTATGGTTTCAGGTCTCACCTTTAGGTCTTTGATCCATTTTGAGTTTATTTTGGTGAATGGTGAAAAAGAATGGTCAATTTTCATTCTTTTACATGTGGCTTTCCAGTTTTCCCAGCACCATTTGTTGAAAAGACTTTCTTTTCTCCATTGTATGCTCTCAGTTCCTTTGTTGAAGATAAACTGGCCATAAATGTGTGGTTTTATTTCTGGGCTTTCAATTCCGTTCCATTGATCTGTGCAGCTGTTTTTGTACCAGTACCATGTAGTTTTGATTACTGTAGCTTTGTAGTAAGTTTTGAAGTCAGGGATTGTGATGCCTCCCGTTTTGTTCTTTTTTCTCAGGATTGCTTTAGCAATTCTGGGTCTTTTGTTGCCCCATATGAATTTTAGGATTCTTTGTTCTAATTCTGTAAAGAATGTCATTGGGATTCTGATTGGGATAGCATTGAATCTGTAGATTGCTTTAGGTAGAACGGACATTTTAACTATGTTTATTCTTCCAATCCATGTACATGGACTGTCTTTCTGTCTCCTTATGTCGTCATCCAATTCTCTCAGAAAGGCCTTGTAATTTTCATTGTATAGGTCCTTCACTTCCTTAGTTAAATTTACCCCGAGGTATTTTATTCTTTTTGTTGCAATTGTCAATGGTATTGTGTTCTTGAGTTCTTTTTCTGTTAGTTCATTATTAGAATATAGAAATGCTACTGATTTATGCAAATTGATTTTATACCCTGTAACTTTGCTGTAGTTGTTGATTACTTCTAAGAGCTTTCCAATGGATTCTTTGGGGTTTTCTATATATAAGATCATGTTGTCTGCAAACAGCGAGAGTTTCACTTCTTCCCTCCCTATTTGGATTCCTTTTATTCCTTTTTCTTGCCTGGTTGCTCTGGCCAGGACCTCCAGTACTATGTTAAATAAGAGTGGTGATAGAGGGCATCCTTGTCTCTCTCCTGTTTTCAGGGGGATGGTGCTCAGTTTTTGCCCATTGAGAATGATGTTGGTTGTGGGTTTGACATATATGGCCTTTATTATGTTGAGGTAGTTTCCTTCTATGCCCATTTTGTTCAGAGTTTTTATCATAAATGGCTGTTGGATCTTGTCAAATGCCTTCTCTGCATCTATTGAGATGATCATGTGGTTTTTATTCCTCAGTTTGTTGATGTGGTGTATCACGTTGATTGATTTGCGGATGTTGAACCATCCCTGTGTCCCTGGTATGAATCCCACTTGATCATGATGTATGATCCTTTTGATGAATTGCTGAATTCTGGTTGCCAAAATTTTGTTTAGAATTTTTACATCTATGTTCATCAGTGATATTGGCCTGTAGTTCTCTTTTTTCGTGGTGTCCTTGTCAGGCTTTGGTATCAGCATGATGTTGGCCTCATAGAATGTGTTAGGAAGTGTTCCATCTTCCCTAATTTTTTGGAATAGCTTGAAAAAGATAGGTATTAAATCCTCTCTGAAAGTTTGGTAGAATTCCCCAGGGAAGCCATCTGGTTTTATTCTTTGGGATGTTTTTGATTGCTGTTTCAACCTCTTTCCTTGTGATTGGTCTGTTCAAATTGTCTGCTTCTTCTTGAGTGAGCTTTGGAAGATTGTAGGAGTCCAAGAATTTATCCATTTCCTCTGGGTTATCCATTCTGTTAGCATAGAGGTTTTCATAGTCTCTTATAATCCGTTGTATTTCTGCAGAGTCTGTTCTTATTTCTCCTCTTTCATTTATAATTTTGTCTATTTGAGCTTTCTCCAGTTTTTTCTTTGTAAGTCTGGCTAGGGGTTTGTCAATTTTATTTATCTTCTCAAAGAACCACCTCTTTGTTTCATTGATTGTTTCTACCACCTTTTTCATTACAATAGTATTTATTTCTGCTCTGATTTTTATTATTTCTCTCCTTCTGCTGACTTAGGGCTTTATTTGTTCTTCTTTCTCTAGTTCAGTTAGGTGTAGTTTAAGATTGCTTATTTGGGATTTTTCTTGTTTGTTAAGATGTGCCTGTGTTGCAATGAATTTTCCTCTTAATACAGCTTTTGCTGTATCCCATATGAGTTGGTATGGCATGTTATCATTTTCATTTGTTTCCAGGTATTTTTTGATTTCTTCTTTAATTTCTTCAATGATCCATTGCTTGTTCAGTAGTGTGTTGTTTAGTCTCCACATCTTTGTGCCTTTCTCAGCTTTTTTCTTGTAATTAATTTCTAGCCTTATAGCATTATGATCAGAGAAGATGCTTGTTATTATTTCAATTTTTTTAAATTTGTAGAGGCTTGCCTTGTTTCCCAACATATGGTCTATCCTTCAGAATGTTCCATGTGCACTTGACAAAAATGTGTATTCTGCTTTTTTTAGGATGAAGTGATCTGTATATGTCTATTAAGTCCAATTGTTTTAGTTTTTCATTTAGCTCCAGTATTTCTTTGTTGATTTTCTGTCGGGATGATCTGTCCATTGATGTGAGTGGGGTGTTGAGGTCCCCTGCTATTATTGTGTTGTTTTTAACATCTTCCTTTGGGTCTGTTAATAGTTGCTTTATGAACCTTGGTGCTCCTATGTTGGGTGCATAGATATTTATAAGCGTTATTTCTTCTTGATGAAGTGTCCCTTTGATCATTATATATTGTCCCTCTGTGTCTCTCTTTACCTGTCTTATTTTGAAATCCACTTTGTCTGATACAAGGATTGCATCACCTGCTTTTTTTTCCCTTGCTATTAGCTTGAAGTATTGTCCTCCACCCCTTCACTCTGAGCCTGTATTTGTCCTTGGGGCTGAGGTGTGTTTCCTGAAGGCAACAAATTGTTGCATCGTGTTCTTTAATCCATTTTGCCACTCTGTGTCTTTTTATTGGAGAGTTCAATCCGTTCACATTGAGAGTGATTATTGATGCATGTGGACTTAATGCTGTCAATCTGTTGCTCATTATCTGGCTTTCCTGCTTTTCTCTTCGTGTGTGCTTTATCCTACCCATTTGATACTGCAATTTCTTATGCTGGGTTTCTTAGATTTTTCCTTATTTATGTTTTGTGGCTCTGTTCTCTTTTTTAGTTTAGTGGCTACCCTGAAGTTTGTATTTAGAATCTCGTGTATAATATAGTCTATTCTCTGGTGGTCTCTTACTTACTTGGCCTACACTGATTTAGTCCCTTTGCTCTTGCTCTCCTAAATTATGATTTTCATTTCTTATTCCAACTTGTGTTATGAGTTTGTAGTTAGAGTGCTAAGATCGTCCTTGTTTTGGTAGTTTCCTTACCTTTATCCTAATGCTATAGTTGAATATTTGCTATCCTATTCTGGTTCTATTTATCTGTCTCCCTACTCTGTGGTTTGTGACCCCTTTCTCCCTTTTTTCTTTTTTCAGGTATGAGAGCCTTCTTGAGGATTTCTTGTAGTGGAGGACTTTTGGTTACAAATTCCCTTAACTTTTGTTTGTCTGGAAAAGATTTAATTTCTCCCTCATATCTGAAGGATATTCTTGCTGGATAGAGTATTCTTGGCTGAAAATTTTTATCTTTTAAAGTTTTGAATATGTCACTCCATTCTCTCCTATCTTGTAAGGTTTCTGTAGAGAAATCCGCTGAAAGTCTGATAGGAGCTCCTTTGTAGGTTATTCTCTTCTGTCTTGCTGTCCTGAGTATTCCTTCTTTGTCTTTCATTTTTGCCATTTGTACTACTATATGCCTTGCAGTAGGTCTTTTTACATTGATGAATCTAGGAGATCTGAAATCTTCCTCTACACACATTTCTCCCTCACTCCCCAGATTTGGGAAGTTCTCTTCTATAATTTCATTAAGCACACTTTCTGCTCCATTTTCCTTTTCCACGTTCTCGGGAATTCCTATGATCCTTAAATTCTTTCTCCTCATTGAATCTGCTGTCTCTCTAATACTTTCCTCATTCCTTTTAATCCTTAGTTCTCTTTCTTCCTCTATCTGGAGCCATTCAGCCTGTCTATCTTCAATTATGCTAATTTGCTCCTCTATGGTGTCTACACGGGCATTCAGGGAATCCGTATTCTGTTTTATCTGGTCCATTGTGTTTTTCATCTCTAGTAATTCTGTTTGCTTCTTCTTTATAATTTCAATCTCCTTTGTGAAGTAACTCCAGAACTTGTTGGCTTGTTTCTCTATCTTTCTCTCTACCTCATTGAGTTTTTTGATTATAGCTGCTCTGAACTCAATTTCACTTAGTTTACCTAATTCCAAGATCTCAGGACTTAATTCTATGTTTTTATTGTTTTCCTTCTGGTCTGGGGCTTTTATAAATTTCTGGATGGTAGAGGAGCGGTTTTCCCACATGGTGGTCGAATTTGGTTGCAGTTACAGCCTTTCACCACTAGATGGGGGGGGGGTGAGAGCCACGTGTTCTGAGCTCTGTGCCTTTGGGCACGATGGTGGTGCCCAGTGTGCTTTGCCGGGAGGGAGGGGCGGTTTTAATCGCTTGCCGATGTGGATTCTGATCAGTTCTGTTCTCTGGTCTCCCAGGGCCCTGGGTTTAAGGGGTCCCCGTGCATGGAAGCTTTCCCCATCAGCGGGTTTCCACTGTGCGGGGGCGGGAGTCCTAGATGATCCCCTGGTCATGCAGCCCTTCCCCCGCTCCTTCCCAGACAAGCACAGCAATGGCAGACTCTAGGGGAGGGAGCAAAGTTCTCTCCTACCCCATTCCAGCTCCTCTGAGGCTGGTAGCAGTGTCTCAGTCCTCTGTCTTTTGATACTGTAGGTCTCTGAGTCCTGGCATTAGGTTCATTAGCTGAAATTCAGGGTTTTTTTCCCCAGTCCTTTGTTGTACTTTGGAGGGGAGAGAGTTCTGGGTCAGCTCACCCTGCCATTTTGCCTGTTAAAAATGACCACAATTTTTAAAAAAAGTTTTCAAAAAAAACAGAACTCCACATGACCCAACAATTCCGCCACTGGATATTTATCTGAAGAAAATGAAAACACTAACTTCAAAAGATATATGCACTCCCTTGTTTGTTGCAACGTTTTTTACAATAGCCAAGATACGGAAGCAATCTAAGTGTCCATCAATGGATAAATGGATAAAGAAAGAAAAAACCAAAAAACTGAACTCATAGATATAGAGGACCTATTGGTGCTTGCCAGAGGCAAGTGTGATGGACAGGCAAAATGGGTTAAGGTGATCAAAAGGTACAAATTTCCAGTTATAAATTAAATAAGTCATAGGAAAATAGTGTACAGAATGGTGACATAGGTAATAATATTGTATTTCATATTTGAAAGTTGGTAAGAGAGAACTTAAAACTTCTCAACAAAAAAAAATTTGTAATTATATATGGTGATGCATGCTAACTACATTTATTGTAGTGATTGTTTCACAATATACACAGATATTCAATAATTATGTTATACACCTGAAAACTATAATTGTATATGTGAATTATATCTCAATTTTTTAAAACAATATTATTTTCAGATAATGATATGTTATAAAATATTTTATTTTGAGAGTTCTATAAACTCTATTTCTAATGACTTAAGAAAAAAAAGGAGGCAAGAAGGTCAAAGTGAGTAGTAGGCGATATGATGATTAGAAGCAAGAGATTGAACTGATATGAAGGGGCCACAAGCCGAGGAATGCAGGCAGCTTCTAGAAGTTGGAAAAGGCAAGGAAACAGATTCTCCCCTAGGAACCTCCAAAAAGGAGCACAGTCCTGCTGACACCTTGATTTTAGCCCTGTAAGACCCATGTCAGACTTCTAACCTACAGAACTATGAGATAACAAATTTGTGTTGTTTTACATCACCAAATCAATGGTAATTTGTTACAGCAGCAACGAAAATGAACACAATCTTCCTTAATTTCTTACAGCAGTATTTTGCAGGTTTCATTGTATAGGCATTTCACACATTTTGTCAGATGCATTCCTAAGTATCCCATATTTCTTGTGATACAGTAAAGATTCTTTTTAAATTCTGTTTATGACTGATCTATTTCGATTTCTGGTTGCTAGTATACACAAATACAGTTGATTTTTTGTTTTTCTTGTACCCTGAAACCTTGCTAAACTCACTTATTAGTTCAAGTGCATTATTTGTAGATTCCATCAAATTTTCTACATAAACAATCATGTCATCCGAGAATAAAAGAAGTTTACTTCTTCATTTCCAATCCACATAGACATTCATGTCTATGTGAAGGTGTGTTTGTATTTGTATGGTGGTGTTAATATGTGTTCGTCTGTGTGACTCTGTGTGTGCTTGTTGTGCTCATGCATGCCTCTGTGTGTGCATCATGGTGCCTGTCTTTGTGTGTCCTGAAGATGCTCAGTGTCTTTCTCCTTCACCTTTCCTTTTCTGTCACAGGGATGATGAGATTTACAGAGAGAGGGGATGAGAAGGACAAAATTGGAAAGGCCCAGAGACAGGGGTAGAATAGATGGAAAAAGGAAGAGAGACTGTGATCTGGGGACATAAAGACACAGTCAGTTGAGGTGCCTGTCTTTCTTGGACTCTGTCTCTCTGATTGAGCTGTATAGTTCTCTCCTTGTCTTTTCCTGTCTGTCTCCCACCATGGGGGTTTCTCTTTCTGATCTTCTCTGCCTCTCTCTGTGTTTCATTCTCCCTCTTGCTTGATATCTCTGTCTCTTTCTCTAGACTCTGAGATGCAGGACCACAGAGTCTGGGTCCAATTTGATCGATGTCCACTATGCTAAGGTCTGCCCTGGCAGGGGTCAGTCCACGATTGCCCAGTATGTGAATGAATGTGTCCACATTTTCCTGGCCATAAACCTCTTTCTTTCTCTCCTTTAAAATGGAGAACTAGCATCTTGCTTGCAAAGCTCAACAAACTGCTTGCCACCACCAAAGATCCTCATGTAAAGGGTGAAGATGGCTGAGTCACCCCACATGCTTGGGAGTGAGGCAAGGGCATTGTTTTATGTGAGTCTGAAATTCAAAGCTGCCAAGCCCAGCATCGCCCCTATACTTCTCCAACTCAGGAGGAGAGGACTTACAATTTTGACCTCTTGAATTCAGAGGTGGAACCTGCACTCTCCCAACCTTGGAGAACTGTCACTGTGGACTTTCCTGATCTCAGGTATAGCTCCTGCTGTACTGTGTGATCAGGCACTGAGCTTTGGTCCTCATTCCAGCCCTGGAAACCACAGGTGGGGACAGGTGAAGGGCTTTACACAAAGTAACTTATTCTTCACACACTGAGATAGACATAGCTGTCACCTCAACTTTACAAATTGGGAAAGTAAGGCACAGAGAGGTTGAGAATTTTGCCCAAGATTGCAATATGAGTTAGAACTGCATTGTCCAATATGGTAGACATGTGCCAAATGTGGTTATTAAGCACTTGAAATATGGTTAGTAGGACTAATTAAAGCTAAAATTTAATTTTAATTAGAAAATTGATAATTCAGTTATTGGAAAGCTTCTAAGTACATTTAGAAAAACTTGGATATGTGAATATGCTTTTTCAATTGTCATTTTCATGAAATCTAAATACAGATCAAGTATTTATCAAGAAAATTTAAGATCCCAATTAAGATGTGCTGTGAGTGAAAAATAGACACCAGATTTCAAAGATTCATAATGAAAAAAAGACATGATGAGAGGCAGAGGCTGAAACAAAGAGAACCTGGACACAGAGAAAGGTCAAGAAATAGACCAGAGACATAATACAGAGATGGAAGCTGACAAAGTGAAGGTGCAAGAGAGACAGAGAGAGAGAACAGGAGAACAAGAGAGATACACAAACACGCAGGGACAGAAGGCCTCCAGGGGGCACAAGTGGGTCTGGCATCTGTGAAAGAGCTTGTTGTTATATGTGAAAGTGCGTTTCTTTTCTTTTTTTATTTTTAACAGCTTTACTGAGGTATCATTGCCATACAATAAATTGCATACATTTAAAGGGTACAATTTGATCAATTCTGACATATTGCACATCTGTGAAAAAAATCACTATAATCAAGATAATGAACATATCTATCACCCCAAAAGTCTCCTTGTGCCCTTCTGCAACTCCTCCCTTTCCCCTTTTCCAACTCCCTCCCCAGGCAATCACTGATTTGCTGTTTGTCACTATAGATTATTTACAGTTTCTAAATTTTATTAAATGGAATCATACAGCATGTTCTCTTTTGTGTTTGCCTTCTTCTTCTCATCATAATTATTGTGAAGTCTGGGATTGACTGAATAATGACCTCCCAAATATGTTGGCATCCAATCCCTATAACCTGTGAATGCAACGTTACATCTTAATTGGGATTTTGTAGGTGGGCTTAAATTAAAAGTTTTCAAATCAAGACGTTATCCTGGATTGTCCAAGTAGGCCAAGGATGTAATCAGATGGATCCTTATAAGAAGGAGACATGAAAATGTGCTCAACATCACTAATCATCAGGGAAGTGCAAGTTGAAACCACAATGGGCTATGATGTCACATCTGTTAAAATAGCCATTATCAAACCACAGGAAATAACAAGTGTTGGCAAGGATATGAAGAAAAGGGAAGCCTGTGCACTGTTGGTGGGAATGTAAATTGGTGCAGCCACTGCAGAAAACAGTATAGAGGTTCCTCAAAACATTAAAAATAGAACTAGCATATGATCCAGTAATTGCACTTCTGGGTATTTATCTGAAGAAAAAGATAACACTAACTTGAAAAGATATATGCCCTCTCATGGTCATTGCAACGTTATTTACAATAGCCAAGACGTGGAATGAAACTAAGTGTCCATGGATGGATGGATGGATAAAGAAAATGTGATGAATATATACATACATATATATATATATATATTTATAAATATATGAAGATAATTTAGCCATAAAAAAGGGGAAATCTTGCCATTTGCAACAACATGGATGGACCTTGAGGGCATTATGCTAAGTGAAATAAGTCAAACAGAGAAAGACAAATACCCTATGATCTCACCTTTATGTGGAATGCAAAAAAAAACTCAGAAAATGGAACTCATAGATACAGAGAACAGGTTGGTGGTTGCCAGAGGCCGGGGTGGGGCGTGGGCAAAATGGGTGAAGAGGATTAAAGGTACAAACTTCCAGTTATAAAATAAATAAGTCATGGGAATGTAATGTACAGCATGGTGAGTGTAGTTAATACTGTGTTGCATATTTGAAAGTTGCTAAGAGAGTAGACCTTAAAAGTTGTCATCACAAGAAAAAAATTTGTAACTGTGTGTGGTAATGAATGTTAACTATGCTTATTGTGGTGATGGCAATATATATAAATGTTGACTCACTGTGTTGTACACCTGAAATAATATAATGTTATATGTCAATTGTATCTCAATTTAAAAGAAAACAACATTATTTTCAGATAATGTTATATTATAAAATGTTTTACTTTGACAAAGCTATAAATTATATTTCTAATAACTCCAAAAAAAAGAAGGAGGCAGAAGGTCAAAGTGAGTAGTAGGAGAAATGATGATGGGAAGCAAGAGGTTGGCGTGATATGAAGGGGCCACAAGCCAGTGAATGCAGGCAGCCTCTAGAAGCTGGAAAAGGCAAGGAAATGGATTTTCCCCTAGAACCTTCAGAAAGGAACAGAGTCCTTCTGACACCTTGATTTTAGCCCAGGGAGACCCATGTCAGACTTTTGACCTACAGAACTATAAGATCACAGAATGCGTTGTTTTACATCCCTAAATTGATGGTAATTTGCTACAGCAGCAATGAAAACAAACACAATCTTCTGTTAATTTCTATCACCAAGGTTTTATAGTTTTCAGTGTACAGGCATTTCACATATATTGTCAGATTTATTCCCATTTCATATTTTTGGTGATATAGTAACAATTCTATTTAAATTTATGTTTCTGATTGGTCTTTGCTCCTATATGGAAATACACTAGAGTTTTTATATTGGACCTTGCTAAGCTCACTTCTTAGTTCTAGTCCATTATTTGTAGACTCCATCAGATTTTCTACATAAACAACTATGTCACCTGAGAATAAAAGAGTTTTACTTCATTTCCAATCTAGGTGTCTATGTGGGGGTGTGTTTGCATTTGTATGGTGGTGCTGATATGTGTTCCTCTGTGTGAGTCTGTGAATGCTTTTTGTGTGTATTTGTGTGTCTGTGTCCGTGTGTGTGCATATTGTGGTTTCTGTCTTTGTGTGTCCTGTAGATGCTCAATGTCTTTCTCCTTCAACTCTCTTTTGCTGTGACAGAGACAACGAGAGTAACAGAGAGGGGATGAGAAAGACAACATCAGAGAGACCCAGAGACAGGGGTAAAACAGACAGAGAAAAGAAGAGAGGCTGTGATCTGGGGACATAAAGATACAGTCAGTTGAGGGGCATGTCTCTCTTGGATCCTGTCTCTCTGATTGAGCTGTACACTTCTTTCCTTGTCTTTTTCTGTCTGTCTCCCACTGTGGGGGTGTCTTTTTCTGATCTTCTCTGCCTCTCTCTGTGTTGCACTCTCCCTATTGCTTGATATCTCTGTCTCTTTCTCTAGACTCTGAGTTGCAGGAGCACAGAGTCTGGGTCTAATTTGATTGATGTCCACTGTGCTTGGGTCTGCCCTACCAGGGGTCGGTCCATAATTGCTAAATATGTGAATGAATGTGTCCATCTCTGCCTGGCTACCAGCCTCCTTCTCTCTCTTTCCTTTAAAATGAAGAACTAGCATCTTGCTTGCAAAGCTCAACACAGTGCTTTCCACCACCAAAGATCCTCATCTAAGGGATGGAGGTGGCTGAGTCACTCCACATGCGTGAGAGTGAGGCAAGGACAATGTTTTATTGAGTCTGAAAGTCAAAGCTGCCAGGTACAGTCTCACGCAATGTTTCTCCAACTCAGGACAATTCTGACCTTTTGAATCCAGGGGTGGAACCTTCACTTTCCTGACCTTGGAAAGGTGCCACTGTGGACTTTCCTGACCCCAGGTCCTGGTTATTGCTGTGTTGTGTGATCAGGCACTGCGCTTGGGTCCTCATTCCTGCCCTGGGATTGCTGGTGGGGACAGGCAGAGTGTTTTACACAGAGTAACTCACTTAATCCTCATGGTTTGAAGTAGGTATTCTTGCCATTCCTACTTTATATATGGGGAGAGTGAGGCACACAGAGGTTGAGAGTGTTGCCCAAGATGACACAGCAGGTTAGAACCGTATTGTCCAATGTGGTAGCCACTTGCCACAAGTGACTACTAAGTACTTGAAATATGCCTAGTAAGACTAATTAAAATTTAACTTTAATTAGAAAATTGATACTCAATTCAGTTATCGGAAATATTCTAAGTACAGTTGGAAAAAATTGGGTATGTGAATCTGCATTGTTAACTTTCATGGTCTCTAAATACATATCAAATATTTCTGGAGAAAACTTATGATCCTAATTAAGATGTGCCGTAAGTGCAAAATACACAGCAGGTTGCAAAGACTTATATGAAAAAGATATTACGAGAGGCAGAGGCAGAAAGAGAGAAAGCCAGAGACAGGGAGAGAACAAGAAATAGAAAAGAAATGTAACACGGAGAGGGAGGCAGACAAAGGGAAGGTGGAAGACAGACAGAGAGAGAGAATAGGAGAGCAAGAGAGACAGAGATACAAACACACAGGAGCAGGGGGCCTGCAGTGGGTAAAGGCAGGGCTAGCATCTGTGAAAGGCTTGCTGTTATATGTGAAAACGTGTTTCTTTCATTATTTTTTATTTTTAACAGCTTATTGAGGTATAATTAACATACAATAAATTGCATATCAAGTGTACAATTTGATCAATTCTGAAATATTGCACACCTGTGAAGTCATCACCACAATCAAGATAATGAACATATCCATCATCTCTAAAATCTCCTCATGCCTTTCTGTAACTCCTCCCTTCTCCCATTTCAAAGCCCCTCCCCAGGCAACCACTGATCTGAGGTTTGTCCTTAGAGATTAGCCAGAAATTTCTGTATTTTATATAAATGGAATCATACATTATGTCCTCTTTTGAGTCTGGCTTCTTCCACTCAACATAATTATTTTGAAGTTTGGATTAGGATGAATAATGGCCTCCCAAATATGTCCATATCCTAATCCCTATAACCTATGAATGCGACCTTACATGGTAAAAGGAACTTTGTAAATGGGATTAAATTAAGGTTCACCAAATGGGGAGATTATCCAAGTAGGCCAGGGATGTAATCACAAGGATCTTTATAAGAAAGAGGGAAGAAGGTCAAAGTGAGCAGTAGGAGAGGTGATGATTGGAAGCAAGAAGTTGGAGTGACATGAAGGGGCCCTGAGCTAAGGAATGTGACTTCCAGAAGGAAAACAGCCCTGTTGACACCTTGATTTTAGCCCAGTGAGATTGATTTTGGCCTCTGATCTCCAGAACAATAAGACAATAAATTGTGTTGTTTTATGCCACTCAGTTTGTGGTGATTTCTGGCAGCACTACTAAGAGACTAATATAAGGTTTGTCCATGTTGCAGGTGTCAGTCGCTCATTCCTTTTCATTTCTGAGAGTACTCCATTGTATGGACACTCCACTGATTACCCATGGATCTGTTGATGGCCATTTGGGTTATTTCCAGTTTGGTGCTATTACAACTCTAGCCACTTATGAATATTTGCGTACAAGTGTTTGTGTGCACATATGCTTTCATTCCTCTTCAGCAAATACCTATTTGTGGAATGGTTGTGTCATATGATACACATATACATTTTATAAGAAACTTCTAACCTGTTTGCCAAAGTGGTTATAAGATTTTACATTCCCAGCATCAGTGTATGAGAGTTCCAGTTGCTCCACATCCTGGACAACACTTGGTATGGTTGGTACCAAGTGTTTTATTTTTAATTTTAGCCATTCTGATAGATGTGTGGTGGTATCTCATTGTAATTTTAATTTTAATTTACATAATGACTAATGATGCTATACATCTCTTCGTGTGCTAATTTTTCCTACGTATGTCATCTTTGGTGAAGAGTCCAGTCAATGTTTTGTCCATTTAAATTGAGTTGTTTGTTTTCTTACTATTGAGTTTTGAAAGTTCTTTACCTATTCTGCAGACAAAGCCTTTGTCAGATAGGTGACTTGTAAATATTTTCTCCCAGTCTATGGCTTGTGTTTTTGTTCTCCTAACAGTTTCTTTTGAGGAGGAAATATGATTAAGTGTGATGAAGTTTAACTCATCATTCTTTATGGGTTGCACTTTTAGTATCGTATCTCCAAAACTGTCCCCACTCAAGGTCATAAAGATTTGATCCTATGTCTTTTCCCAGAAGTTTTACAGTTTAAGGTTTTACATTTAGGCCTATGATCCATTTGTAGTCAATTTCCTTGTGAGGTGATAGGTATGGGATCAAAATACCTTTCTTGGCATATAAATATCCAATTTTTTCATCACTATTTGTTCAAAGTACTGTTTCTTCACTGAATTGGCTTTGCACCTTATTCAAAAATCGATGAAAATATATGTGGGTCAATTTGTGGACTCTCTATTCTTTGATTCTTTATTTTGTTGGTCTTGATCCTAATACCAAACTGTTTTGATTATTGTGGAATTATTTTTCCCAAGGTCAGAAGTTTTAGTCCCTCAACATCGGCCTTCTTTTTCAAAGTTGTATTTCTTGAAGTCTTTTGCATTTATGTCTGAATTTTAAAATCTACAAATAAAAAAATGTTGCTAGGATTTTATTTGGAATTTCTCTGAATTCATGGGAAATTGATCTCTTAATCATATGTGTCTTCTGACAGTGAAGACAGTACATGTCTCCATTAGTTTCATCTTTGTGGTAGGCAGAATAATGGCTCCCCCAAAGACGTTCACATCCTAATTCTTAGAGCCTGTGAATCTTTTAGGTTAGATGGCAAGGGAGAATTATTGTTGTAGGTGGAATTAAGGTTACTAATCAGCTGAATTTAAATTCAGGACAGTATTCTGGATTATCCAGGTGGATGTGATGTAATCATGAGGGTCCTTAAAAGTGAGTGAAAAAGGGAGGAAGAAGAGAAGGATCATAGGGAAATTTGACTATAGAAGAATGGTCAGAGAGATACAATATTGGTGATCCTAAGATGGAGGAAAGGCCATAAGCCAAGGAATGCAGGCAGCCTCTAGAAGCTGGAAAAAGGCAAGGAAACAGATTTTCTCTTAGATTTTCCAGAAAGGAACCCAGTCCTGCTGAAACCTTGATTTTAGGTCAGTGAGACCCACATTGAACTTATGACCTACAGACCTAAGGATCATAAATTTGTGTTGTTTTACATCTCTTAATTTCTGATATTTGTTATAGCAGCAATAAAAACTAGTAGAATCTTCTGTAATGTCTCTTAGCAATGTTTTGTAGCTTTCAGTGTACAGACCTTTCACATATTTTGTCAGATTTATTCCTATTTCAGCTTTTTGATGATATAGTAAATATTCTTTGAAAATATCTATTTCTGATTGATCATTGGTAGTATACAGATATACACTTGATTTTTATGTTGATTTTGTGTTCCTAATGATTGATACTGCTGAGAATATTTTGCATATGCCTGTTGACCATTTGTATATCTTCTTTGGAGAAAAGTCTATTCATGTGCTTTGCTAATTTTTCAATCAGGTTGTTTCTTTGCTCTTGATAAGCAGGAGTTCTCTATATATTCTTGATATTAACCTCTGATCATATATATTTTCTGCAAATATCTCCCCCATTCTATAAGTTGCCAGTTTGCTCTATTTATTGTGTCTTTTGATGCACAGAAGGTTTTAATTTTGATGCAGTCCAATTTGAATATAAGACTTGAAACCATAAAACTCCTAGAAGAAAATATAGTCAGTACACTCTTTGATATTGGCTTTTTCATCATCTTTTCAATGGCCATGTCTACTCAGGCAAGGAAAACAAAAGAAAAAGTTAACAAATGGCACTACATCAGACTGAAAAGCTTCTACGAAGCAAAGGGGAGCAAGAACAAAATGAAAAGAGAACTAACCAACGGGGAGAAAATATTTGAAAATCACTTATTCGACAAGGGGCTGATCTTCAAAATATATAAAGAGCTCATACCACTAAACAACAATAAACCAAACAACCCAATCAAAATTGGTCAAAGGATATGAACAGGTATTTTCCCAAAGAAGATATACAGATGGCCAACAAACACATGAAATCATGTTCAACATCACTACTTATTATGAAAATGCAAATCAAAACTACAATTAGATATCACTGTACACCTGTCAGAATGGCTAAATTACCAAGACAAAAAAAAAAAAAACAAATTTTGGAGAGGATGTGAAGAAAATGGAACTCTCATACACTGCTGGTGGGAATGCAAATTAGTGCAGCCACTATGGAAAATAGTATGAAGATTTATCAAAAAATTAAAAATAGAAATACCACATGATTCATTTATCCCACTACTGGGTATTTACCCAAAGAACTCGAAATCAATGATCCAAAGAGATTTATGCACCTCTATGTTCATTGCAGCATTATTCACAATAACCAAGATTAGGAGCAACCCAAGTGTGCTTCTGTCAATGAATGGATAAAGAAGATTTGGCATATGTGTGTATATATATATATGTGTTGTTATATATGAACCTCATGGAAATCACAAGCCAGAAACCTCTAACAAATATACAAAAAATTAAAAGAAAGGAACCCAAATGTAGTACTAAAGAAAGCCACCAAACCATAAGGGAATAGAGCAAGAGAAGAAGAAAGGCATAGAGAAGAACTACCAAACGATCCCCCCCAAAATTAACAAAATGGTAATAAATACATTCTCACCAATAGTTACTGTAAATGTCAATGGACTAAATGCTACAATCAAAAAGCATAGGGTGGCTGATTGGATAAAAATACAAGATCCATAGATGTGCTGCATGCAAGAGACACATTTCAGATGTAAAGATACTCACAAGCTGAAAGTGAAGGGATGGAAAAAGATACTCCATGCAAATGTCAGTGAAGAGAAAGCTGGGGTAGCAATATTTATATCAGACAAAATAGACTCTAAAACAAAAACTGTAGCAAGAGACAAAGAAGGGCACTACATAGTGCTAAAGGGAACAATCCAACAAGAGGATATAACACTTGCAAATATCTATGAACCGAACGGAGGAGCACCTAAATATATAAAGCAATTATTAACAGACATAAAAGGAGAAGTAGACAGTAACACAAGACTGGGAGGAGCTTTAACATCCTACTTACACCAATGGATAGATCATCCAAACAGAAGATCAATAGGGAAACATTGGCATTAAATGACATACTTGACCAGATGGACTTAGTAGACACTTACAGAAGATTCCAGCCAAAAACCACAGAATAAACATTCTTTTCAAATGCACATGGAACATTCTCTGGGATAGATCACATGTTAGGCCACAAAACAGGTCTCAATAAAGTTAAGAAGATTGAAACACTACCATGCATCTTTTCTGAGAACAATGGTACGAAACTAGAAATCAAATACAGGAAGAAAATCATAAAAGCCACAAATATGTAGAGATTAAACAAAATACCATGGAACAACGATTGACTCAAATGAAGAAATCAAAGGAGAAATAAAAAAATACCTAGAGACAAGTGAAAATGAAAAGATGATGTCAAGTTTTATTCAATACAGCAGAAGCAGTTATAAGAGGAAAGTCTACAGGCCAACCTCAAGAAATAAGAAAATCTCAAATAAACAATCTAACAGTGAAAAAAAAGAACTGGGAAAAGAAAAACAAAGCCCCAAATAGGTAGAAGAAAGGAAATAAAAAATAGAGCATAAATAGATGAAATAGAGACAAAAATAACAGAAAAAACCAATGAAACTAAAAGCTAGTTCTTTGGAAAGGAAAACAAAATTGACAAACCTTTAGCTAGAGTCACTAAGAAAAAAAGAGAGAAGGCTCAACTAAATAAAATCAGAAATGAAAGAGGAGAATAACAGAAATACAAAAGATTATGAGAATACTATGAAAAGCTGTATGCCAACAAATTGGGAAATCCAGAAGAAATGGATAAATTCTTGGGATCATACAACCTTCCAAAACAAAGTCAAGAAGAATTAGAGAATTTGAATAGACCAAACACCAGTAAGGAGATCAAAACAGTAATCAAAAATCTCCCAACAAATAAAAGTCCAGGACCAGATGGCTTCCCTGGTGAATTCTACCAAACATCCAAAGAAGAAAATACCTATTCTTCTCAAATTCTTCCAAACAATTGAAGAGGAGGGGAAGCTTCCTAACTCATTCTATGAAGCCAACATTACCCTGATACAAAAACCAGACAAAGTCAACACAAAAAAAGAAAATTACAGGCCAATATCACTGATGGACATCGATTAAAAAATCATCAACAAAATACTAGTACATTTAATACAACACTACATTAAAAAGATCATATACCATGATCAAGTGGGATTTATTCCGTGGATGCAGGGATGGTTCAACATCTGCAAATCAATCAAGGTGATAGACCACTTTAACAAAATGGAGAATAAAAATCACATGAGCATCACAATAGATGCAGAGAAAGCATTTGACAAGATATAGCATCCATTTATGAGCAAACCTCTGAATAAAATGGGAATAGAAGGAAACTACTTCAACATAATAAAGGCCATATATGACAAATCAACAGCTAATATCATTCTCAATGTAGAAAACCCAAAAGCTATCCCTCTAAGAACAGGAACCAGACAAGGATGTCTACTTTCCCCACTCTTGTTTAACATAGTATTGGAAGTCCCAGCCAGAGCAATCAGGCAGGAAAAGAAAAGGGATGCAAATTGGAAAGGAAGAAATGAAACTGTCACTGTTTTCAGATGACATGGTTTTATATATAGAAAATCCTAAAGAATCCACCAAAAAACTTTTAGAAACAATACATGAATACGGTCAAGTCGCAGGATACATAACCAACATTCAAAAATCAGTTGTGTTTCTATACACTAATAACGAAGTAGCAGAAAGAGAAATTAAGAATACAATCTCATTTACAATTGCAACAAAAGGAATGACATATGTAGGAATAAACTGAACTAAAGAGGTGAAAGCCCTGCTCACTGAAAACTGTAAAACATTTTTTAAAGAAATTGAACAAGACACAAACAAATGAAAAGATTGTATACAATCAAGTAATGCGTGAATAGTGAGAGTTTTACTTCTTCCTTTACAATTTGGATCCCTCTTATTTCTTTTTGTCTAATTGCTCTGGCCAAAACTTCTAGTACTATGTTGAATAAGAGTGGTGAGAGTGGGCACCCTTGCCTTCTTCCTGTTCTCAGAGAAGCGGCTTTCAGTTTGTCTCCACTGAGTTTAATGTTGGCTCTGGTTTTGTCATATATGGCCTCTATTATGTTGAGGTATTTTCCTTGTATACCCATTTTATTGAGAGCTTTTAGGATAAACGGATGTTGGATCTTGTCACATACTTTTTCTGCCTCTATTGAGATGGTCATGTGATTTTTACTCGTCAGTTTGTTAATGTGGTGTATCATGTTGATTTATTTGTGGATGTTGAACCATCCCTGCATCCTTAGAATGATTCTCACTTGATCATGGTGTATGACCTTTTTAATTTACTGTTGTATTTGATTTGCTAATATTTTGTTGAGTATTTTTGCCTCAATGTTCCTCCGTGATATTGGCCTCTAATTTTCTTTTTTTGTATTTGCTTTGTCTGGTTTGGGTATCAGGATAATGTTGGCCTCGTAAAGTGAGTTAGGAAACATCCAATCCTCTTCTATTTTTTGGAAGAATTTGAGAAGCATAGGAATTAAATCTCCTTTGAATGCTTGGTAGAATTCACCAGGGAAACCATAGGGTCCTGGACTTTTTGTTTGGGGGAGCTTTTTGATTGCTTTTTCAATCTCTTTACCTGTGATTGGTCTATTCAGATTCTGTCTTTCTTCTTGATTTAGTTTTTGGAGGTTGCACAATTCTAAGAATTTATCCATTTCTTCTAGGTTCACAACTTTGTTGGTGTATACCTTTTCATAGTATTCTCCTTTAATTCTTTGTATTTCTGTGGTGTCTACTGTAATTTCTCTTCTTTCATTTCTGATTTTGTTTTTTGAGTCCTCTTTCTTTTTTTCTCAGTGAGTCACACTCAAGGTTTGTCATTTTTGTTTATCTTCTCAAAGAACCAGCTCTTAGTTTCACTGATCCTTTGTATGGTGTTTTTAGTCTCTATTTCATTTATTTCTTCTCTCATTTTTATTTCTTTCCTTCTACTGAATTTGGGCCTTGTTTGTTCTTCTTTTTTCAGTTCTTTTGGGTATAGGGTAAGGTTGTTTATTTGAGATTTTCTCTCTCTTTTTGAGGTAGGCCTGTATTGATGTAAATTTCCCTCTTAGGACCACATTTGCTGCATCCTATAGGTTTTGGTATGTTGTTTCTATTTTCGTTTCTCTCCAGGTATTTTTTAAATTTCACCTTTGATTTCTTCATTGATCCAATAGTTATTCAGTAGCCTATTGTTTAGTCTCCACATATTTGTGACTTTTCTAGATTTTTTATAGTAGTTGATTTCTAGTTTCATAGCATTGTGGTAAAAAAAGAGGTTTGATACGATTCCTATCTTTTAAACTTATTGAGATTTGCCTTGTTTCCTTTGGATGTTCCATGTGCACTCAAGAAGCATGTGTATTCTGCTGTTTTTGGATGATATGTTCTATACATATCTATTGAGTCCGTCTGGTCTAGTGTTTCATTTAAGGTCACTATTTCCTTGTTGACTTTTTGTCTGGAAGATGTATCCATGACTTAAGTGGGGTATTTACGTACCCTCCTATTATTGTGTTGCTGTCAATTTCTCCCTTTCCATCTGTTAATAGTTGCTTTATATAATTTGGTGCTCCTTTGTTAGATGCATATATGTTAATAACTGTTATGTCTTCTTGATGGAATGTCTCTTTTATCATTATGTAATGCCAATCTTTGTCTCTCATTATCTTTTTATCTTAAAGTATGCTTTGTCTGATATATGTATGCCTACACCTACTTGCTTTTGCTTGCCATTTCATTGTATTATCATCTTCCATCCCTTCACTTGGAGCCTATGTTTGTCTTTAGAGCTGAGATGTGTTTCCTAGAGGCAGCATATTGTTGGGTCTTGTTTTTAAATCTAGCCAGCCATTCTCTGTCTTTTGATTGGTGGATTCAACCCATTTACATTTTGAGTAATTATTGATATACAAGGGCTTAACACTGCTATTTTATCTCTGTTTTGCACTTTTTCTATATTTCCATTGTTTACTGTTCCTTGTATTTTTGTCTGCCATTTCAGTTTGGTGGTTTTCTGTGATGGTATTCTCAGTCTTCTCTAAACTTATGATTTGTGACTCTGTTCTGAGTTTTTGTTTAGTAGTTACCATGAAGTTTCTATAAAAGATCTCATGGATGAAATAGTCCTTTTTCTGATAGCCTCTTATCTCCATTAACCTATGCAGCTTCCATCTCTTTCCTCTTCCCCTTCTATGTTTTTATTGTCACCAATTATTCTTTATTGTGTTGTGAGTTTGTGACTAAATGGAAGTGTTAATAGTATTTTTGATGCTTTCTTTCCCTTTATCCTTTATGTTATAATTAAGTGTTTGCTAATCTGTTCTGATACAGAGGTGCAATTTTCTGACCTTGTCTATTTATCTCCTTGCTCAAACCTTTGTAAACCTTTGCCTTTTGCTTCAAGTAGGAGGGCTCCCATCAACATTTCTTGTACGGCAGGTCTAGTGGCAATGGACTCTTTCAACTGTTGTTTGTCTGGGAAGGCTTTTACTTCTCTATCATATGTGAAGGATGATTTTGCTGGATAGAGTACTCTTGGCTGACAATGTTTGTCTTTCAGTATTTTGAATATATCATTCCACTCTGTCTTAGATTGTAAGGTTTTTGCTGAGAAAGCTGCTGAAAGCTTTATGTGGGTTCTTTTGTAGCTTATTTTCTTCTGTCTTGCTGCCCTTATTATTTTTTCTTTGTCATTGAATTTTGACAGTTTTAACATTACATGCCTTGGAGAAGGTCTTTTTGGATTGATGTAATTAGGAGTTCTCTTAGCTTCATATCCTTGCATGTCCAGTTTCTTCCCCAGGTCTGGGAAGTTTTCAGCTATTATTTCTTTGAATAAGTTCTCTGCTTCTTTCTCTTGCTCTTATCCCTCTGGGATACTTATTATCTCTATGTTACTTTTCCTAATTGAGTCAGATATTTCTCAAAGAACTCCTTCAATTTTTAAAATTTTAGTTCTCTCTCCTCCTCTACCTGAAGCATTTCTAGGATTGTGTCTTTCAGCTTACTATTTCTCTCCTCCATAGGTCTACTCTATTTTTAATACTTTCAACATTATTTTTTTTTATCTCATTCACCGTGTTCTTCATATCCAGAAATTATGTTTGCTCTTTTTCTTTTTTAGAGCTACATTCTCTTTGGTAAAGTATTCCTCTGTTGATTAATTTTATTTCTGAGCTCATTGAACTGCCTTTCTGAGGTTCCTCGTAACTCATTGAGTTTCTTTATGACAGCTCTTTTGAGTCTCTATCAGTTAGGTTGTAATCTTCTTTGATTTCATGTTTGGTTTCTGGAGAGTTGTCATTTTCCTTCTGTTCTGCGATGTTACTGTAGTTCTTCATGCTGTTTGATGAACTGATCATCTGCTAGCACATTTGTGATAGTAATCACCTTTTCTTATTTGAATATGGCTTTGGTTTCTTTGGTTCTCATCACTTGGGTCTTGTGTCCCTCCACTAGCTTTCCAATGGCTTGGATCTTCTTGCCCTTGCAACACTTGTGCTGCTGTTCCATAGTTGGGGGTGGATGGAGTACTTTAACCACTGCTGATTGCACCACCTCCAAGGGTGCTGTGTTCACAGGTGTCGCCATCACTCGTGGGGGCCCAGGGACCCATGGACTTGTATTCAGCCCCTATTGCAGGTGAACTTGGTGTCAGGGGTGCCTTTAATGGTGGATGGGTGCTCCACCCCATCTACTCACCTTTGTGCAATTGGGCCATTGCCATGGCCACTGCTTCACTGACCATCACAGGGCAGCACAGCCACTGGCCATGGCTATTCACTTGTACATGAGGCCACTGTCAACTGCAGCAGGTACCCCATGAGTGTTTGTATTTGCATCCAGGGTCACTGCCTGCCCATGGGTGTTCACACCTGAGTGGGGTTGGGCTGCCCTTACCTCAACTCACACTCATGTTGGCCACTAGGTAAGGATCCATGAACTGGATTCCTGTCACTGTGGGTGTTGGAGCAGGCTGCTACCATAATTCCAATGCTTCCTGAGAGTCTTGTCTGCCCACCTTCAGCTGTATAGCTTCCTGGATCTCTTAGGCATTTATTGTGCTGTGTAGGGAATTCTCTGTTGGTCAATAGATGTATGTTTGGTTGTAATTTAGAGGGGAGAGAAAAAGAGAACAACTGACAACAACATGATGCTGACATCACTCCAAGAAGAAGGTTCTTAAATCAATGATTTTAGCTTCCAACTTAAGAAAATAAAAAAGAAGAGAAAATGAACCCCGAAGCAATGAAAAGAAATAAAATAATAAAAATTAGAGATGCAATCCATGAAATGGTAAATGAAAAGTGGTAAAGAAAAATCATCTTTTAAAGATACAGCTCTTTGTGAAGATCAATATAATTGACAAACTTCTAGCCACATCTACAGGGAAAAAAAGAGGACACAATTTAACAATATCAGGTAAGAGAGGTTACATCATTATAGATTCTATAAATATTTAAAGGATAATAAAATCGTATTATAAAGACATTGTGCAATAAAGTTGGCAAATTAGATGAAATGGACAAATTCTTCAAAAGGTACAAGGTAGCAAAGCTCACCAAAGGAGAAATACATAACTTGAATAATCCTATAGTTATTGTATTTGTCATTACATTTTCTACAGATATGACAGAAAAAGCATAGGCAAAAAACGTAAAAAATAGATAAATTGGACTACATCATGTTTAAAACTTCTGTACTTTAAAGGACACAATCAACAGAGTGAAATGGCACCTTATAGAATGGGAGGAAATATTTTTATATCTGCTAAGGGGTTAATATCCAGAATATATAAAGCACTCCTGGACGTCAACAACGTGGTGGAGTGAGATGTTCCTTTTGTCTCTCCTCCTTTTGAGCTACAACTAAATGGACATTCACTGACCAACAGAAGAAGCCCACACAGCACAACAGGATACCTGAGAGACACACACAGCTATACATCTGAGGGTGGATGAACTGGCCCCCCAGAAAGTGGCAGAGATAGATGAGCATGTCTTGCTCTCCCACAATAGCCCTGTGCACACACATGAATCCTTTTCAAACTAGTGCAAGTGCCCGGAAAGTGGGAACATGCAGCAGGGTGACTCTAAGAGGAGGAGGAGGTAACCCTCAGCCTGTGCACATGGTTGCTGTCTCAGCAGAGAGAGGGAGCCCACTGTGTCCCTGTGCCATAAAGGAGCAGCCATAGCTCGGGTCCCAGCAAGGAAGCCCTGCCCACCAAGCACAGTGGCCTTCAGACTGTGGATTGTAAATAGGGACCTCAGAAGATTTCCACGTTGGGGCAAACATTCCCCAGGTACGTGCAACCACTCACAATGCAGCTGTACTCCCAAAGAGGGAATGGTCCAGGTGGCTGCTGGAATAGGTGCGGCAGCTTTGAACCCATGTGTGTTCTTTTTCCTGGCAGAGAGGGGTATCCACCGAGTCCCATGGCCATCAAAGATCAGCCACAGCTCAGGTCCCAGTGAAGAAACCCTGCCCACCAAGCACAGAGGTCCCATGGACCGTGGATCATAAACAGGGACCTTAGCAGATTTCTGTGCTGGGGAAAACACTTCCCAGGCAGGCACAAGCACTCACAGTGCAGCTTCACTCCCAAAGTGGGACCAGGTCTGGGTGGCTGTGGGAGTAGGTGCGGAAGCTTTGGGCCCTTTGGTGATCACTTACTGGTGGGGAAGGGGAGCTCAGAGCACCCCTAGGTTCCAAAGAGTGGCCCTAGCCTAGCAAGGAAGCCCCACCTGACAAGGACAGTCCACACAAGTGCCTGAACACATCCCAGGCTGAGGCAAACACCCATAATACCCCCACTGCTTCCAGCAGATGAGGTGGGGCCGGAAACACTGCTCCTTCTCCCCCCTACCAGTAACAGGGGCAATCTGTGTCCTAAGGATACTACAAATGCCCTGACAAAAGATTAGTTCATCAAACACCATGAGAAACTGCAGCAGCAATTAATACCAGAAGGAAAATGACAATTCTCCAGAAACCAACACTGAAGACACAGAAACATACAACCTAAATGGCAGAGAATTCAAAATAGCCATCATAAGGAAACTCAATGACTTACAAGAAAACAAGAAAAGAAAGACAATTCAAGGAAGTCAGCAACAAAATAAATCTCTTCACCAAAGAGCTTGGAACTATAAAAAAAAAAAAAAAAGCAGAAATTCTGGGTATGAAAAACACAATGAAATAAATAATAATCTAGAATCATTAAGAAAATAGAATTGATCTTCTGGAGGAAAGAATGAATCTTCTTGATGATAAAAATGTAGAAATTCTACAGGTGGAGGAGGAGACAGAACTAAGATTTTAAGAAAACAGACGAATTCTTCAAGAAATATCTGATTCAAGTAGGAATAGCAACATAAGAGTTACAGGTATCTCAGAGGGAGAAGAGAAGGAGAAAGGAGCAGAGAGCTTGTTCAAAGAAATAATTGCTGAGAACTTCTCAAACATGGGGATGGTTTGAGATTTACAGATAAATGAAGTTAGTCGAATGCCCAACTTTATCAACATGAAAAGACTCTCTCCAAGGCATATAATAGTAAAAATCACAAAAGTTTTGGATAAAGAAAGAATATTAGAAGCAGCAAGGCAGAAGAAAATAACCTACAAGGAAAATCTGTCAGGCTTTCAGCAGATTTCTCGGCAGAAACCCTAGAGGCTAGGAGAGAATGGAATGATATATTCAAAATACTGAAAGACAAAAAGGTTCAGCCAAGAATACTCTATCCAGCAAAACTTTCCTTTAGATATGACGGAGAAATAAAAACTTTCCCAGATAAACGTAAGCTGAGGGAGTTCATCACCACTAGACCTCCCCTACAAGAAATAAAGCTGCCATCACACCAGCAACAAATAGACAAAGATCTACAAGGCTCTGAGCAAGGAGATAAATAGACAGACATGATCAGAAACCTGCAGCTCTATACTAGAACATGGAGGCAAAGGCTCAATTACAACTTAAAAGAGAAAGGGAAAGAAAACATCAAAAGCAATGATAAACCCTTCAACTTAGCCACAAACTCACAAAATTAAAAACAGGACAATATGCTCAGGAGGGGAGAGGAAAGGGAAGGAACCTGCTTAGGTTAATAGAGATAAGAGGCTATAAGAAAATGGAATGTCTCATCTCCAATATCTTTCATACCATCCTCATGGTAACCACTAAGCAAGTTCTTTCTTGAAGGGAGATCTGAATAGCACATCTCCCTGCCTGACACAGACACAAACACACATCACTAAAGCCTTGATGCTTTCTCCATAACATAGGTTTCAGAGCTACCGACAAGTATATAGCCTAACAGTCATCAGACATTCTCACCTGCAAAAATCTTTTCTCAAATTTTCCTATGTGCAAGTCTAATACATGAAGTAGGGAAGAGAATTACTAATGTCTCTAGGTAAAGCACAGAAGAGCTCTGGACTCTTAAAGAACCTTCACTTACACTCATGAGGAGAAATACAGGGCTACTAGGCACCCAGTCACTCAAAACACATTTCTGTCCTCAATTCTGCACTCTTGGGACCCGATGATACCAAGGTGATCAGAATAGACCCAGCCACTAACCACATTGGGCTCACAGTCCAGCACATTAATTACTGGTATCAAGGAAAAACTATAATAGGTGGATTTTATCTAAGAAGGGCAAAAGCCAGATTTGTAGAACAGAAAGACGATAGAGGCAGAAGGAAAAATCAGATAATTTAGGAAACATGAGCTTCATTTTCCTTCTTTTGAGTGGGCTGCTGATGATCTGGCAGCTATTAGGGACTGGTTAGAGTGTTCTGCCCCTGGGTATTTAGATGGATCATCAACAAAAACAAATTGAATTCTTTATGGATTGCCCAGAATATCTTGAGATTTTAAGTGTGGAGTGTGTGAAAGGCTCTCTCTCTATATGTGTCACTGTCCTTAGCACCCTTATATTAGGTTTTCTGAATCCCCCTAACAGAATTTCTCATCCTGCTCCCCCATGAGACTTATGTATTGTCAGCCTTTTCAAAATTTGTTAACTTAATGAGCAAGAAAAAGTGACAAACTATGGTTTAAATTTTTATTTCTTTGATTAGCAATGAGACAGGACTTTTGTGTGTTGATCCCTTGTATTTCTACTTTTATGAGTTGTCAACTCATGTCCTTGATCCATGTACCTACTCTACATTCAGAATTTTTCTCATTGATTCAATAAGCTTGTCAGACAATGAGATACTAAGCTTTATTTCTGGTTTTGGGTAAAGAGAGTCTCATGATGCATTTGCCCTTGAATTAAGTTTTTTTAAAAACAGTGAAATTATTTCATATGAAGTCAAATTATTTCTAATTTTTCTTTTGTGATTTGTTGAATTATCTCATTTTAGAAATATCTTCTCTTCTGTACATAGCTTTTGACCCAACAATTATACTTCAAAGAAGTGTGCAAAGATGGAAATACAAGAATGATTTCAACAATTCTTATAAAGAAAAAAATAAGGTAAATATACTACATGCCAATTGTTGAGCAGAGAAGCATGCATTGGTTATAAATGCCAATGGAGCAGAACACCACGCATTGGTTCCCAAGCCTAGAGGAGGACTCCAACTACATGGAGGATAGCAAAGATCATCACAATGCCAACCAGCAGGAATAGAAGTGCAAATGCTTTTCCCCACTGCATCTTGTATTGGAGCTGCCAAGGAAAATACAATGCAGTCAAGCACTGGATGGAACAATGCTTTACTTACACAGAGAAGAGACAGAGCAAGATCAGGCCAATTTGCCTATCATGAACCACTCTTGTGACGCATGGAAGAACTCTGTCTCCTCCCCATGAGGCCAGATATAACAGTGGGGTTGGCCAGGTCCTTAATGCTGCACGTGCTTAAGCAGAACAAGGGAGTACTCATTGAGTTTAAACAGGGAAAGATATTCCTACCTATGTGATAAACCTAGCACCGGTTGTGTTGGCTCTTTATCTCTTGGTAAGGAAGTGTTTCAGGCCCAAGGACCATTTTTATGTGGCCAAGCAGGAGTTGAAAGACTTTGCACTTGAGATGGCCTTTTACAACATCCTTCTATAGGGAACTGGTATATCTCACTCAATGAAATGTTACACAGCCAGCAAAAAGTCAAAATTTAAATTTAGACACGTAAAATTACATAGAAATTTGTAGTGAGATATTTGTATTATGAAACTATCTTCTGGAAATATTTGGACAATCATAATAGAACAGAACATCTTTCTTACCAGACTCTAAATAAATTAATTGGTGCTTTTCCTTCAATAAGAGAAAGATGTAGAACTTGAGAAAGACATTACCAAAAATGCTTTAACCAAGTTTCTTTCATTTTCTACTGAATATTTAATGTTTACTTAATATTAAGTAAGCATCGTATGTTAACTGCACAACTTTCTTAGTTCTCTGAGATTCATGTTTAAAGGGGGAGGATGATTAGCTCCTGCTCCCAAGGGGTGAGCCATCAAGACTCTCTCTTTAACCACTGAGAGAAGTGACTTGAATGACATGAAATTACAGAATTTCCTTTCCCATTTTGGCTGAGGGAGGAGAAGTAGAGATGGTACCTCCTCTTCTCTCTAGATCTGCACTGCCCAGCATGACTGCCACTAGCCATATGTGGCAATTGAGCACTTGAATTGTAGCTAGTGAGACAAAATTACAAGTGATGAGCCAATGTTGACACACTGTTATTAACTGAAGTCCATAGTTTGATTAGGGTTCACTCTGACACAAGAAGACAAATAGTGCATGATCTCACCTATATGTGGAATCTCACAAAGTCATACTTATACAGAGAGTAGAATGGTGGTTGCCAGGGGCTGGAGGGTGGGAGAAATGGGAAGATATTGGTCAAAGAGTACAAACTTTCAGCTATAAGATGAATACATTCTGGGGAATCTAATGAAGAAGATGGTGATTATAGGTAACAACAATGTATTGTATACATGAAATTTGCTAAGAGAATCAATATTAAGTGTTCTCATCACAAAAAAGCTAACTATGGGAGGTGATGGATGTGTTAATTCACTTGATTGTGATAATCGTTTCACAATGTACACGTACATTAAATCATCACATTGTATGTCTTAAAAATGACATCACAGTGTGCAGCCTAAATATATATAATTTTTATTACCTCAATAAAACTGGGGGAAAATAAATCTATAGACTTCAAAAAAAATTAAATGATTATTCATATACTTGGATTAATATTTACCACATCTGTTTTATTTTCTATTTTTCTATTTGTGGGTGTTTTGTTTCTTTTCTTTTTTGTTTGATCTTCCTCTCTTTTTCTGTCTTCTCTGATTTTATTTGAGCATATTGTATGATTCTATTTTTTCACCTCTGTGAGCATATCAACTCTACTTCTGCTTTGTTTTTTTACTTTCTTCAGTGGTTGCCATTGAGTTTGCAACATACATTTACAATTAATCCAAGCCTTCTTTCAAATAACAGCATATCAATTAAGAGTTAGTGCAAGTACTTGTTCTTGCACTTACCTTATAACCGAGTATTCCTCATTGCCAACTCCCAAAATTTAGAACATTGCTGTAATTCATTTCACTTATCCATAAACTATAATCCCTGAATACAGTGTTGCTTTATTATTTGGAACAAACTATCTGTTGAATCAATTAAGAATAAGAAAACAAAAGATTTTGTTTTAGCTTCATGTTTTCCCCTCTCTAATGCCCTTTCTTTCTTTATGTAGATTCAAATTTATGACCTATATGATTTTCATTCTCTCAGGAGAACTTCTTTTGCATTTCCTGCAAACTCACTCAATATTTGTTTGTCTGAGAAAGCCTTTATTTCTGTTCATTTTTAAAGATAATTTAGCTGGATACATAATTCTAGGTTGGTGATTCTTTTATTTTAACACTGAAATATTTCACTCCACTCTTTTCCTCTTTGCATAGTTTCTGAAGAGAAGCCCAATGTAATTCTTATCCTTGCTCATCTATAGGTAAGATTGTTTCTCCTCTGGCTTCTTCCAAATTTTTTTCTTTGTCTTTGGTTTCCTGCAGCTGGAATATGACATGCCTACGTACGGTTCTGTTATGTTTTGTATTTATCCTATTTTCTGCTTTGTGAATTTCCTTCATCTGTGTTCTGTCATAATTTTGGGAAGTTGTCAGGTATTATTGCTTCAGATATTTATTCTGTTTCTTTTCCTCTTTCTTCTCCTTCTGATATTCCCATCGCATGTATATAATACCTTTTAAAATGGTCCAATAGATTTCTATTTTCAAACCATTGTGCTAAGAAAAGATACTTGATATGATTTCAATCTCTCTAAATTTGTTTAGATTTGTTTTGTTGCCCAAAATGTGATCTATCCTGGAGAATGTGCCATGTGCACTTGAGAATAATGTGTATTCTGCTGCTGTTGGATGGAATGTTTGGTATGTATATTAGACGCTTTTGGTCTATAGTATAGTTCAAGACTACTGTTTCTTTATTGATTTTTTTCTAGATGATCATCTCTCTGTGTGTCTTTCTCTTATAAAGAAACTTATTACTGGATTTGTGACCTCGGATAATCCCAGATGATATCCTCATCTCAAGATCTTTAGCTTAATTACCACCTGCAAAAATCCTTTTTCCAAACAAGGTAACATTCACAAGTTCCAGAAATTAGCACACAGATACTTCCTGTGAGGGCCACCATTGAACCCACCACTCCTAGCATACATACAAATGAGTGGAAAAAGTATATATGAACTGTTTTAAGAAAAGAAAATGAACACTCACCACTTAGCTTAGGAAATAAAACCTTATTAATACTTCGGAAGCCCACTCTGTCTGTCTGTTTCCAATCATAGTCCCTGCTTCCCCTTAGAAACAGTTTCCATTTTGAATTTTCTACTCATCATTCTCTTGTCTTTCTTTATAGTTTTAACAAATAGGAATTATCCTTAAACCATACATTGTTCGATTACATTTGTTTTGCCTATTTTTAAACTTTAAGTGGAATCACATTATATGCATTCCTCTGTGATTTACTTTTTTCACTCATTATTATGTTTCTGCAATTCATCCATGTTGATGCAAGTGGCTGTAATTCATTCTCACTCATGAATGAATATGTTGTGTGAATGAACCCACTTTATGAAAGCACCACAATCTATTCATCCATTCTATTGTTGATGCACATTTTGGATTTCTTTCATGACATTTTTGTACGTCTCCTGGTGCAAACTTGCATGAGTGTCTTCAGTGCATACACAGTTAGGAGGGAGATTGTTGAGTAAAATTTGTGCAGTAAAGCCAAACATTTTCAATATCATTGCATAATTTACAGTCCTACCATCACTGGGAAGAGTTCCCATTGGAACACATCTTCTGCATCAGTTGCTCTTATCAGATACTTTTAGATTTTGCTGATTTGGTGAGTACCAAAATGAAGTCTCAGTTTGATTATAATTTGCATTTCCCTGATTGCTAGTGAGGCTAAGTCTCTTTCTTGTGTCATTGGTAATTTTTGTTTCCTTTTCTGTAAAATGACTGTGTCTTTTGTTATTATTGATTCTTAGAAGTTATGTATATACAAGGATATTAATCTTTTGTCAGTTATTTGATTCGATTGTTTAATATTTAACTTTATTCCATTCAGACTTCTTGAGTGGATGGTATAAGGTAATATCTACCTGTTAACAGTTGTTCAAAGATGGAGGCTTTCTCTATACTACCAGTGTTTCTCTTTCAGCTCCTGACATCTTTCTGCCCATCTCCTTGGGATCCTCATAAAAAGGCATAAAGAAAGAGAGGAATAAAATGTTGACCTTGCTTATCCTTAAATACAGAGAGCGTCAACAACTTTGTGTGCAATTTCCTAACATTTTAAAGTCTCCACTCTCCAACTTACCTTAAAAGCAAGGCTGACCTGGAGTGGAAATCTGACTCAGAAACTGTTGAAATTCTCAAATGCAGTCAAAGTACCAAGCCACCAAAAAAGAAGCCAAACTCCTTAAGAAAATCAGAAGCCATGCTGTTATCAAAAATGAGTTGCGTGATTTATTTAAGGATTCAAGTTAAGTGAAATGTGTCATTTCAAATTTACCTTTATGTGAATTGATTTCATTCAAACCAGACTATTCTTTTTCCTTTTAATATTTCCAACATCTTGCCTGGTAGACTACAATATTGTGTAGTGATTAAGAGATTTACCTTTGTTAGATCTAGATTCCAGTCTTGGTTCTGCAGCTTCCTGGTCAATAATAACATAACCTATCTTACAGAGCTTCTAGGAAAATTTAAAAAGGTAA
>NC_060279.1:96720234-96792749 GCF_021613505.1 Equus quagga | reverse complement strand
TGCTACACAGACCCCACCCTCACAAAACTTGCTGGACTTGAAGGACCCGTGATTGAGATCAAGTGAAGGGAAGCCTGGTCTTTTGAACCCTGTACATTTCATCACTGGCTCTGATTCTCAAGTTTCTCAATTTCCATTTTCTGTGTCTTGCAACTTGAGTTCCATGAATTGGCTGCTTCCTCCTCATTGAAGGAGGTTAAGGATGGATTCCTAGAGTCATACTTTTCATTATTATAAACTCGTTAAGAATCTAGTGTCAAAATCAAACCTCATCCACCTGTGTGCATGTCATCTTAAGAGGCTTCAAGAAACCTCGACTGGGGGAATCTTAGAATTGTGGTGTAACAAAACTGTCAAATCTTGGAACTGCAAAGTCCACAATTAATAATCTTGGAATCTCAGACTCCCAGAACTGTCACCTCAGAGTATTTGAATCACTGATGCCTGGAACTCTGGATGCTCAGAATTTTAGCATCAGAGGTTCCCCTGAACACATCTTTGGGAACTGCATTCTGAGCCCCTCTGCTAGCAAACGTCAGTTCTGCAAGCTGAATGTTCCTTCTGAGAAAAAGTCAAGAGAGGAGGGGGCTGAAGCTAGCTGGGCTCTGCCAATGAGCCCCATTTCCTTGGGAAGATAGGGTGGCCAGATGGTCTTTGCCTTGTAGGGGAGGGAGAGGAAGAGAACTAGTATTAATCCCCATAATCCTCAAACTTACACCTGGAAAAGAGAAAGCAGGAGTCCATCAATGCATTACAAAGGTGCCGAGAGAAGTCACATTCTAGCCACCAATGCCTGGATCACACTGGCGCAGAGAGGACACTCTCAGCTCTGGTGCTCTGGAACGGCGAACTACTCAGGCCAGCAGAGATGGTGCTAGGGCGGAGGAGGGAACAGGAGCCCTGGATTCTAGTCCAGGCTCTGCTGCTAACTTCTTGCGCCTTCTTGAGCCTCTCTCTGGCCTCACTTTCTCATCTGCCTCCTTCCTCGTAGGATTATGTGAAATTCAAAACACAGCTCAGTGCTGAAGAGCTTTAAAAACTCAATGGCTGCAGGAATGGGAGGATGGAATGGTAATATGTCTGTGTGGTTCATTTTTCACACCCTCTTCTGCCAAACCAACGTCTCTAGAGTTAACACATGCAGACACACACACACACATACACATACACACACTCACACCTGTTCTTCCATACAACAAGAGAAACTGGCATGAATCATTGCCTATTATGCCAGGTACTGTGCTGTAGCCCTTCTACTAGATTCCTAGGATGACTGTACCAATCCCCCATGAACTGTGAGGCTTAAAGCATCAGAAATGTATCTTCTTGGTCTGGAAGCTAGAAGTCCAAAATCAAGGTGTCAACAGGGCCAACCTCCTTTTAAAACCCATAAGGGAATCCTTTCCTGCCTCTTCTTACCTTCTGGTGGTTTGCTGGCAATCTTTGGAGCTCCTTGGCTTGCAGCTGCATAACTCTAAACTTGGCCTTTGTCATCACATGGTGCTCCCCCTGTGTGCATCTGTCTTCATAGGGCCATCTTCCTAGAAGGACACAAGTCATACTCCATTTATATAAAATTCTGGAAAGGGAAAAAATATTGTGTGGCAATTAGTAAAGGAAACCTTGACTAAATTGGAATTGGGAGGACCTGTAGGGGAAGCCCTAATGGCCTATCATACGTCATTGATTACACCTAACAGGAGGAGATTGAAGCTTGCATCTCCTACAGGAAGTAAAACTAATTTACTTTTGAAGGAAGACTTTTCTCCCCACCCTGCAATAGCCCAGCCATTGAGAAATGCCCCAGCTCAGCCAATGAGAAGTTGTTTGCAGCCCTGATCTCTTACTTTCCCCAAGTGGTGTTACCTTTAGAACAGCTCTTTCCTGGTCCCCCTTTTTCCCTATCAAAGCAGCTCTTCCTCTTTGTTTTCTGGATTTGCCTATGGCTTCCCATAACATGCACATCCTGGATTGTAATTCTTTTGGCTATTCCTGAATAAACTCATTTTGAGGATAAAATAACAGGTGAAGTTTGCTTTTTAAGTTGACAACTGATACTGAGACCGGGTCCGTGGTTGCCAGGAATTTGAGGTGGGAAGATGATCTGAATACCAAGAATGCACAGAAGAACTCTTTGGGGTGTTGTAATTATTCAGTATCCTCTCTGCAGTTGTGGTTATAAGAACCCAAGCATTTGTAAAACCTCATTGTAAAAAGCGAGTTTTACTGTATGTATAAATAGTTCAAATAGTTCTTATAAAAAAAGTAACTGCAATGTTTTTTTTAATAAGTGAGCCTAATATTTAGGCAGATTTATGAAAAAAACAGTCCTAGGTGTAGATGATTTAAATGCCCTGTTAGCTTGAGGTCTCTTTGAAGAGTTCTGTGGCATTTCATAATCCTATCCATAAAGGCTTAATCATGGAGCCTCATGAAACTGTGAGACAGCAGACTCGTGAAATTGAAAGGGCTGTCTCTAAAGCCCACTGCTGTAAAGCTTATGGAAGCCAAAAGCTGGGCTTTGATGCAGTGCCATGTTAAGTGTCTAACGAAAATGATTTTGCCTGTGTAAGGATTGAAAATTGTGCTGGAAAAAAATGCATAAGAAAATATCAACCAAATCCGAATTGGGGTCTGGACAGTTTCCAAAATAACTATTCTATGCTACTCAAAATGTCAAGGTCAAAGGCAACAGAAGCTGAGAATCCAAGATTAAGGAAGATCAAAGACATAGCAAGTAAATATATTGCATGATCACAGATTGGATCCTGAACTGGGGGAAAGGGACAATCATCACAAAAGACATTAATAGAAGAATTGATAAGCATTTAATATGGACTGTGGATTTCATAATAGTATCAATGTTATAATATTTGATTTTATAATTGTTCTGTGGTTATGTAAGAGAATACACACACACACACACACACACACACGTATATATATATATATATATATATATATATATATATATACACAGAGAGAGAGAGAGAATGTACAACTGAGGGGAAAGACTATACCTTGTATAACGTATTGGCCCATCAGGCTCATGAGAGAACAATCTCTGGGAAGTAAAAAAAGGGACAGAGAAAAGGGAAAAAGCAGCCATTAGATGGCATACTAACATCCACACTTCTAAAGGTGGACTCCTCGCTAGGACCATTAAATACCTCTGCTGCTGCTGCCTAGGCCTCTGTTGCAACAAAGTTTCTGATACTCAGGATTATAGGGGAAAACATCCATGAAACACCTGTGGCAGAATGAAGTGGTCCTTTCAAACTTGATTTAAGCCTTATAAAGCAACTATTGCCATAGGGGATGCCACTAACCTTCACAATACTGATTTCAGGCTCTCTAGAGTAAGAAATTTATAAATATGAGCCGAAAAGGGATGACCACCTCTCCCTCAAAGTATATCCAGTGATTAAAAAAGAAAGGAAGGAAGAGAGAGAGAGAGAGACAAAAAGAGGGAGGAAGGGAGAGAGACCTTAATAGAGGAGGTGGAAACAAAATAAAAAAAAAAAATCCCCAGTTTGACCAAGTAGAAATCCAAAATTTACTGAAAGAATTTCTATAGTCAAAAGAGAAAAGGGACAGGTTAGCTTTTGTGCCTCTACTGCACAGGTTCTGAATTAACTTTAACGTGTACCAATTGGCAAACTTTCATGACTTAAATCAATATAGAGGCTCAGATTGTAATTACATCTGGGGATCCTACCAAATTTAAATGAGGTACTCCAAAAAGTCTTAAAGGATTTACTGAATATAAAGTAGAAGACAAACAGGTATGCCCATATTAGCCATTGGAAGTACTGTCTTGCTTAAATTTCCCATAATCCTAGTACCCATTACCCTAAAATATCCCATTGTGGGCGTGGGCACTCTGACACAACAACAGTTATATACCAACAAACTGGATAGTGTAGAAGAAATGGATAAACTACTAGAAACATGCAACCACCAACACTGAATCATGAAGAAATAGAAAATATGAACAGACCTATAGCTAGTAAGGAGTTGAATTAGTAATAAAAATCTCCCAACAAACAAAAGCTCAGGAGCAGACTCCTTCACTAATGAATTCTACTAAATATTTAAAGAAGAATTAATGTCAATCATTCTCAAATGCCTCAAAAATTTGAAATGGAAAGAGTATCTTCAAACTCATTTAATGAGGCCAACATTACACTCCACTACCAAAGCCAGATAAGGACACTACAAGAAAAGGAAGCTACGGGCCGATATCCCTGATGAACACAAATGCGAAAATCCTGAACAAATACTCCTAAACCAAATTCACAAGCATGTTAGAAGGATAACACACAATGACCAAATGTGATTTATCCCTTGGATCATGAGATGGTTCAACATATGAAAATTAATACCCATGGTACATCACATTAATAGAATAAAGGACAAAAACCACATGATCATGTCAAAAGATGGAGAAAAAGTATTTTACAAAATTCAACACCATTCATGATAAAAACTCTCAACAAATTAGGTACAGAAGGAAGGTATCTCAACTTAATGTGGGCCATATGTGAGAACAGTAGAGCTAACATCATAGTCAATGGTGAAAAGCTTTTCCTCCTCTGAGCTGAGGAATAAGACAAGGATGTCAACTCTCACCACTTTTATTCAACATAGTACTGGACGTCCTAGCCAGAGAAATTAGGCAAGAAAAGGAAATAAATGACATCCAACTCAGAAAGGAAGAAGTTAAATTCTCCTGTTTGCAGATGACAGCACCTTATGTGTAGAAAACTTTAAAGACTCCACAAACAAACTGTTAAAACTAATGAATAAATGCAATAGAGTTGAAGGATGCAAAATCAACATAGAAAAATCAGTTGTGTTTCTATACAGTAAAAATTAACTCTCTGAAAAGGAAATTAAGAAAACAATCTCATTTACAATAGCATCGAAAAGAATAAAATACTTAGGAATAAACTTATCCGAGGAGGTGAAAGTCTTGTGAAAACATTGATGAGAGAAATTAAACAGGACACAAATAAATGGAAATACATCCCATATTCATGGATTGGAAGACAATATTGTTAATAATGTTAATCCTACCCCAAATGACCTATAGATTCAATGCGATCCATATCAAAATCTCAATGGCATTTTTCACAGAAATGGAAAAAATAATCCTAAAATTAATATAGAAAAACAAGGGATCTCAAGGAGCCAAAACAATCTTGAGAAAGAAGAATAAAGCTGGAAGTATCACACTTCCTAATTTCAAAATATATTACAAATCTACAGTAATTAAAACAGTATATTACTGTCATTGAAAACAAACACATAGATCAAGGGAACAGAATAGATAGCCCAGGAATAAACCTTTGTATGCACCATCAACTGCTTTTCAATAATGGGACCAAGAATACACACTGGGGAAAGGATAGTCTCTTCTACAAATGGTGTTGAAAAAAATGAATATGCACATGCAAAAGAATGAAGTTGAGCCCTTATCTTACACCATATACAAAAGTAAACTCAAAATGTATTAATGACTTAAACATAAGATTTGAAATTGTAAAACTCCTAGAAAAGGTAGGGGAAAAGTTTCATGACATTAGTCTTGACAATTTCTTGGCTGTGACACCAAAGCACAGACGACAAAAGCCAAAATAGACAAGTGAGACTTGATCAAACTAAAAAGCTTCTGCATAGCAAAAGAAACAGTCAAAGAAATGAAAAGGTAGTCTACAGAATGGGAGAATATGTTTGTCAACCATCTTTCTAACAAGGGGTTAATATCAAAAATGTATAAGGAACTTGTATAACTCAATAGCCAAGAAACTAATAACTTGATTTAACCTATGGGCATAAGACTTGGATAGACATTTCTCTAAAAAGAAATACAAGTGGTCAACAGATGTGTGAAAAGATGCTCAACATCACCAATCATAGGGAAATACAAATCAAAACCATAAGCTATCACCTCACACCTGTTAGGATGGCAATTATTAAAAAAAAAAAAAAAAAAAGGAAGACGTAGACAAGCATGTGGAGAAATTGGAACATTTGTGCACTATTGATGGGGATGTAAAATGGTGCAAGTGCTATGGAAACACTAAGGAGTTTCCCCCAAAAAATTAAAAATAGAAATACCATATGATCTGGCAATGCCACTTGGAATATTTATCTAAAAAAACTGAAATCAGGATCTTAAAGAAATACCAACACTCCCATGTCCATAGCAGCATTATTCCCAATAGCAAAGATGTGAAAAAAACCCTACATGTCCATGGATGGATCAACGGATAAAGAAAATGTGGCATATATATACAGTGCAATATTATTCAGCCATGAAAAGGAAGAAAATCTTGCCATGTGTGACAATATAGATGAACTTTGAGTATTTTATGCAAAGTGAAGTAAGCCAATCAGAGAAGGACAAATACTGCATTGTTCCACTTATATGAGGTTTCTAAAATAGTTAAACACATAGGCACAGAGAGTAAAATGGTAGTTGCAAGGGATTGGGAGTAGGGGGAATGGATAATTGCTGTTCAATAGGCATAAATATTCAATTATGGAAAATGAATAAATTCTAAAAGTCTGCCATACAACTTTGTACCTATAGTTAACAATACTGTATTGTATGCTTAAAAATTTGTTAAGAGAGCAGATATCAGATTAAGTGTTTGTCCCATGATAAAAAAAAAAGAAAAGAAAATGTGTGAAAAAAGATGGAATGATTCATTGATGTCCTAAAAGAGAGGATTAAAAGTAACCTTAAAATGATGAATAACCTAGCCTTTATGATTTCTAAGGTGAACTTAATACATGGACAAAGTTTGGTAAGGGCATAATCACATGTGTTTGACATATATTTAATATAGGTGATAGTGTGCATACAAATGAAAATGATTAGGATGAAAATATAAGAATTAATGACTATAAAAATTAGTATTGTCAACTTAAAAAGCAAATTTACCTGTTATTTTATCCTCAACATGAATTTATTGGGGAATAACCAAAAGAATTGCATTTTTGGATATGCACACTATGGCAAACCGTAGGCAAATCCAGTTAATAAAAAAGGGGAACTGCCTTTATAGAGAAAAAGGGGGAGTAGGGAGGAGTTGTTCTAAATGAAAGTCCATTGGGGGAAAGTAACATTTCAGAGTGGCAATGGCTTCTCCTTGGCTGAACTGTGGTGTTTCTCATTGACCGTGCTGTTGCCAGATGGGGTGAAAATCTTCTTTCAGTCATAAAGTAGTTTTGCTTCCTGTCCAAGATGCAAACTTCTTTCTCTTCCTGGATGGTGTAATTGACGATGTGTGATGGGTGTGAGACCTCCCCCTACAGGACTTTCTGACCCCAATTTAATTAAGGAATTTTTAAAAAATTAATTTCCACATTTTTCCCTTTTGATCAAGGTCTTTCATTGATAGCATTGCTGATCAACAGTCAGGTTCTCTGCACATAGTGGTCCTGTCCCTTAGTGCCAGGAAGAGCCTTTCCTGTTGTCATGTTCTATGTTGGAGGGAAAGTACATAGTGGTTGAAAACCATTTAGGACACATTTGAATAATGAGGAAGGTGAGAAGGGAGAACTCTCAGGCAGTTCACATCTAAAGTCTATGTTTCTCCAAGGTCATGGGCATTGGAGATCATCTTGAAGTGCTGAGACAGCATCACCTTATTGGACACATCACTTTTACAGAGATTCAACCAGCAATAGGTACAGAAGTTCACAACAAGGACATAGAGTAGGATTAAGAGCAACAATATAAGCCCCATTTGCGGGATGGTTCTAAGCCAGGAACCCAGGCCTGAAGGTAGCAAGCTGAACAAATCGAGACAGTGGATTGTTAGGTGAAACTTGTTTTACTCAATGTGCTTGCTGTCTAATCTTATGTAGTTGGGTTTTTATTTCCCCAGAGGCATTTATCCACTTACAATAGGACGTATTTGCCACTGCAGAGACACCTTCTTGCTCAAATATATAGCTCAAGGGTTATACATTTATGCAAAACTACCTTGGGCAATGAGTCAAGCAACCATTTTTGAACTGAAGTTGCTCGGGCTGTGGAATTAGCCAATTTTTCTAGTGTCAGGAAGAGATTTCTGATCATTTGTTCATTGGCACTCACTCTGATCCACGAGAAGAAAGCTCTTCCCACGGGGGCAAACCTGGAGTCACGCACATCTTCTGGAAGTTCTTGTTTAAAGTAGTTATGGTGGTTGAATGGAATGGGCCTGTGGGAGGCCTCTGCTTGCTTATCTAGCAAATATAGAACAGTGACTATGGCAAGGGCACACTATCCTTGTATTCTCCAGCTGTCAAGACAATGAGTTGCCCAAGCATAAAGGCCGTTACTGAAACTTCCACAGGTGAAAAGTAACCAGGGTGTGTACATAAGTCTCCCACATAAGTGATGTTATCTATAGACTCACTCATAGGTGTAGAGGCATTAGCATTATACTAACAAGGCTCAGATACTATGTTGTTACATGCCGAGAGGTTGCCTAAATATATGGGTATATCCAAAAATTTATAGATGGCCTGGGTTGCACTGGCAGACCCACAGAATTTTTCATACAAATATTCAAAAGATATTGTTTACTCCTACCAAAGCTGGGTTAAATTAAAGCGAGGGGCAAGTTTAGGTGGGCTGAGCACACTGAGTTGGTAAAATTGGCCAGCAGATCAATTTAGAGAAACAATGGCATTTGGGGTCCCAGTGAAATTACGTATAGGGTGAACTAAGGGATCATTACTGTCTCGGACAGACTGAGGTTTCTGATGAAAAATCCAGCAATTGGAGAGGGTTCCCCCTTTTGCACTGGATTGGGAAAGGTGAACAAGGACATTGTCCTTCCAGGAAAGAGAGAGAAAATAAAGTAAGAAACAACAGTGGGAAAAGGATATACAGGTCTGGTCTAGTCATCTTGGAAAAGCTGTCTGCCTCAGATGCCAGCTGCTTCTCTTCCTAGTCCATTTGATTTCGAGGTCTCTGGTGTTTGTACACAACTAGATGTCAGGTGCACCTTTATAGCTGTGAGATGTGTACTTAAGGCTTGAGTCCCTGAAGTCTGGCTGCCATTTGGGTAGTGAGGAGGATCTTGTATATTTCCTTTTAGGGAGATTTCAAGGGCAGTAAAATTGGAAACATCAGTTTGGAGTATCATAGCCAGACATTTAAGGAAACTGCAAGAATTTAGAATTCAGTCCAGCTTATAGGTATATAACAAACTTTAAAGACTGCTAGTATGACTAGAATTTAATATCTACAAAGGAGCAAGCACAATTTGTCTCTCCATAACCTCCATTTAAAAAAATAAAGATAATCGTAGTAAAACAAATTTGTTTGTGTTAAACTTGTCGTGATTATTTACACAAATGCAGCAAAAATAGTAATTCACCATATAAACTCTTTTAAAAGATTGCTTTTTTTTTGCTGGAACTTTGTAAGCGAGGTCCTGGGATGATTTTTTAAGCAGTTCCTTAAAGCTTTCTGGTCATATCTGATTCTACGTACATCGTTTTTAAATATAATACTCTAGTCAAAGCCTTGCTAATGTAGCAAATATTTCCAATTGCGTTTTGTTGCAGGGAGAACAGACCTTTATGGAGCCCATGCAAATACATATATTTTCAGGGAAAGAATACTGAAAGGATCAGGTAGAGAGAAAAATGTAAATATTTTAACCCTGTTGCAAAGATATACTTTACAAAAATGCTGTAAGTTATAGATAGCTTAACGGAGAGGAGAAGAAAAAGGAGTCCTTTACATCTGGAAAATAAAATATTAAAGCCATCAGTTTTCCATTAGAGTTTTAGAAATTCTTATCCAGTTCAGTGTTAGGTCTTAAAGTTACCAAACCTATATTCCAGAGTACTTGTCAAAGTCTTTTTCATGAATCTCTTTGAAAATGAAACATAATTATAAAAGCAACAGAGTAAAACAATAACTATCTGTAACTGATAAAAGACTTTTTTTTTTTAAAGGTAATGGTTAAATACAGCTGACAAGAAGATTTGGGTATTTTTGTAACATTAGATAGTAACTAGGATTATAGGTAATAACATTATATTAGGATATATAATATTTTAAGGAATTTTATAGAATTTCTAGGACTCTTTTTAGTAACATTCACCCATACAATATAACTTAAAAAGGTTTATTATCACTTCTTTGACTATGCTTCTCCTGTAGTTTGGCATACAAAATAACCCTAATTAGTGTAATCTCTCTCTCTTTATAAGGGGAGAGAATAAATCTTTTAAGATGTACCAGCTGCTTTCTGGAAAATCCCAAAGTTACATCCACATGAAAAAGACATCATTTAGAATTTGAATATTTTGGGAAACGTCAAAAATATCAAAATGTGGAGATCTCGTCAAGATGGCAGCATAAGCAGACTCTGAACTAATTTCCTCCCACGAACACAACCAGGTTACAACTATTTTTGAAAAAATTACCCTGGATAGAAAACTGAGAACTGGATAAAAAGACCCCCCACAACAAGGGACAGTCCTGACTGATGAAGATCAAGGTTGCCCCTGCCCCAGGGAGAAGCCCAAGGCGTCTTGCCCTACAAACTGATCTATATCATCCTCTGGGAAGCATAGGACATCCTGACTTAATCCAATCTGATTTCTATCCAAAGTTAAAGGAACACCCAATAACTATACCCCACCTGCAATGATATCATTTTAACAACTTTTTTCATGATCTTCCCTTTGTCTTGTAAAGAAATAACTCACATACCTATGCCTTATAAATTTAGCTTTAACCCTCAACACATTGCAGCTCTTGCTGCCCATGGGTCCTGTCCCCATGCCTGCAGCTCTTACTGCCCATGGGTCCCGTCCTCATGCCTGCAGCTCTTTACTGCCCATGGGTCCTATCCCCATGCTACTCCATGCTATTCTCTGAATAAAAGAGCACTACTGCCAGACCTTGAGAGTCAAGTCCAAGAAATCATTCTTTTGACTCCTTGACTCACCTGAGGCCTATAGCAACTGTAAGCCCCTGAGCCTAGCAACCAACTACATTGGATACCTACCCAATTAACAGGAAAACTGCCACAGGAGAGGACTGTTAGGACGTGCAGCCAATGGTGCTGAGGGTCCCCAAACCAGATTTATGAACAGCTGGACAGGGAAGGAAAGACTAGACTCCCTGGGTACCTGCATTAAGAGCAACCCTGCCAGAGCAGAAGGACACAAGGAGCCCACAAAGGGGTCACTCCTGGATCTTTTGGACTGGTGATGAGAGGGAAGCACACTGCTGGGCCTCAAAAGGTATCTCTTACATAAGGCCACTTCTCCAAGATCAGGAGATATAGCCAACTCGCCTAAAACAGAAATAAGCACAGAGAAAGAGGCATATTGAGGAGACAAAGGAACACATTCCAAGCAAGGGAACAGGACAAAACCCCAGAAAAAGGACTAAATGAAACAGAAATAAGTGACCTACCTGACAAAGAGTTCAAACAAAATATCATAAGGATGCTTACAGATATTAGGAGAAGACTGAATGAACACAGTGAGCTCACAAACAAAGAACTGGAAAATATAAAAAAGAACCAATCAGAAATGAAGAATACAATACTGGAAATGAAAAATTCACTAGAGGGACTCAATAGCAGAGTAGATGATACAGATGAATGGATCAGCGAGCTAGATGAAAGACTAGAGGAAGTCACCCAAGCAGAACAGAAAAAAGAATTAGAATGAGAACTGTCTAGGGAACTCTGGGGCAATATCAAGTACACTACCATTCATATTATAGGTGTCCCAGAAGGAGAAGAGACAGACAAAGGGGCAGAAAATTTGTTTGAAGAAATAATAGATGAACATTTTCCTAATCTATGGAAAGAAATAGAAATTCAAGTACAGGAAGCACAGAGAGCTCCAAACAAGATAAGCCCAAAGAGGCCCACACCACGACACATTATAATTAAAGATAAAGAGATAATCCTAAGGACAGCAAGAGAAAGCCAACAAGTGACATACAAATGAAAGCCCATAAGGATATCAGCAGACTTCTCAGCCAAAACCCTACAGGAGAGAAGAGAATGGCATGATGTATCTAAAGTGCTAAAAGGAAAGAACCTGCAGCCAAGAATACTCTACCCATCAAGGTTGTCATTCAGAATGGAAGGAGAGATAAAGAGCTTCCCAGACAAACAAAAATGAAAGGAGTTTATCACTAAGAAACCAGTTCTACAAGATATGCTGAAGGGACTTATTTAAGTGACAAAGCAATGACCACAAATAGGGATAAAAAAATTATCAAAAAAAAAAAAATACCCCCTCCTAAAAAACCCAGGCAATAAAATCACTGGTAAAGGTAAAAATATAGTAAAGGTAGCACATCAACCACCTGTGAAGATAAGACGAAAGTTAAAAGACAAAAGTTAAAAGACTAAAATTAAAATTTCAATGGTAAGAGGGTAATGGATAGACACACACAAAACGAGCGATTGGATATGATTTCAAAAACATAAAATGTGGGAGGAGGGGAGTGAAAAAGTAGAGCTTTTAGAAAGAGGTTAAGCTAAAGAGTCTATCAACTTGATATAGACTGTTATATACATAGAATATTATATAGGGTCTGCATGGTAATCACAAATCAGAAAGCCATAAGTAAGCAAATAAGTAAGATGAAAGAAATCAAACATATTACTAAAGAAAGCCATCAAACCACAAGGGAAGAGAGCAAGAGAGAAAGAAAGGAACAGAGAAGAACTACTAAAACACCCAGAAAAAAAAGTAACATAATGGCAATAAATACATATTTATCAATAGCTACTTTAAATGATGATGGACTAAATGCTGCAATCAAAAGGCATAGGGTGATGAACATAGATGCAAAAATCCTCAACAAAATTTTGGCAAACCGATTACAGCAATACATCAAAAAGATTATACACCATGATCAAGTGGGATTTATACCAGGGACACAGGGATGGTTCAACATCCGCAAGTCAATCAACGTGATACACTACATCAACAAAATGAAAAACAAAAACCACATGATCATCTCAATAGACGCAGAGAAAGCATTCGACAAGATCCAACACCCATTTATGATAAAAACCCTCAGTAAAATGGGTATAGAAGGAAAGTACCTCAACATAATAAAGGCCATATATGATAGACCCACAGCCAACATCATACTCAATGGACAAAAGCTGAAAGCCATCCCTCTGAGGACAGGAACAAGACAAGGGTGCCCACTTTCACCACTCCTATTCAACATAGTACTGGAGGTGCTGGCCAGAGCAATTCGGCAGGAAAAAAAAATAAAAGGAATCCAAATAGGTAAAGAAGAAGTAAAACTCGCGCTGTTTGCAGACGACATGATCTTATACATAGAAAACCCCAAAGAATCCACAGAAAAACTATTAGAAATAATCAACAACTACAGCAAAGTAGCAGGGTATAAAATTAACGTGCATAAATCAGTAGCATTTCTATACACTAACAATAAACTAACAGAAAAAGAACTCAAGAACTCTATCCCATTCACCATCGCAACGAAAAGAATAAAATACCTTGGGATAAACTTAACCAAGGAAGTGAAGGATCTATACAATGAAAACTACAAGACTTTCTTGAAAGAAATTGACGATGACATAAAGAGATGGAAAGACATTCCTTGCACATGGATTGGAAGAATAAACATAGTTAAAATGTCCATACTACCTAAAGCAATATACAGATTCAATGCTATCCCAATCAGAATCCCCAGAACATTCTTCACAGAAATTGAACAAACAATCCTAAAATTCATATGGGGGAACAAAAGACCACGAATTGCTAAAGCAATCTTGAGCAAGAAAAACAAAGCCGGCGGAATCACAATCCCCGATTTCAAAACATACTACAAAGCTACAGTGATCAAAACAGCATGGTACTGGTACAAAAACAGGTCCACAGATCAATGGAACAGAATTGAAAGCCCAGAGATAAAACCACACATCTATGGACAGCTAATCTTCGACAAAGGAGCAGAGGGCCTACAATGGAGAAAAGAAAGTCTCTTCAACAAATGGTGCTGGGAAAACTGGACAGCCACATGCAAAAGATTGAAAATCGACCATTCTTTTTCACCACACACCAAAATAAACTCAAAATGGATCAAAGACCTAAAGATTAGGCCTGAGACAATAAGTCTTTTGGAAGAGAATATAGGCAGTACACTCTTTGACATCAGTTTCAAAAGAATCTTTTCGGACACTGTAACTCCTCAGTTGAGGGAAACAATAGAAAGAATAAACAAATGGGACTTCATCAGACTAAAGAGCTTCTTCAAGGCAAGGGAAAACAGAATTGAAACAAAAAAACAGCTCACTAATTGGGAAAAAATATTTACAAGCCACTTATCCGACAAAGGGTTAATCTCCATAATATACAAAGAACTCACACTGCTTAACAACAAAAAAACAAACAACCCGATCAAAAAATGGGCAGAGGACATGAACAGACATTTCTCCAAAGAAGGCTTAAGTATGGCCAATAGACACATGAAAAGATGTTCATCATCGCTAATCATCAGGGAAATGCAAATCAAAACTACACTAAGATATCACCTTACCCCCGTTAGATTGGCAAAAACATCCAAAACCAAGAACGACAAATGTTGGAGAGGTTGTGGAGAAAGAGGAACCCTCATACACTGTTGGTGGGAATGCAAACTGGTACAGCCACTATGGAAAACAGTATGGAGATTTCTCAAAAAGTTAAAAATAGAAATACCCTATGACCCAGCCATCCCATTACTGGGTATCTATCCTAAGAACCTGATATCAGATATCTCAAGAGTCCGTTGCACCCCTATGTTCATCGCAGCATTATTTACAATAGCCAAGACGTGGAACCAGCCTACATGCCCAGAAACTGATGATTGGATAAAGAAGATGTGGTATATATACACAATGGAATACTACTCAGCCATAAAAAAAGACGAAATTGGCCCATTCACAACAATGTGGATGGACCTCGAGGGCATTATGTTAAGCGAAATAAGTCAGTCAGAGAAAGACGAACTCTATATGACTCCACTCATAGGTGGAAATTAGTATATTGAGAAGGAGATCCGATCGGGGGTTACCAGGGAAAAGGGGGGGTGGGGGGAGGGTACGGAGGGGGAAGAGGTGTACCCACAACATGACTAACAAAAATGTACAACTGAAATTTCACAAGCTTGTAATCCATCATAACATTAATAAAAAAAAAAAAAAAAGGCATAGGGTGGCCAATTGGATAAAAAAACAAGACCCATATATATGCGGCACACAAGAGACACACTTCAGACCTAAGACACTCACAAACTGAAAGAGAAACGATAGAAAAAGATATTCCATGCAAATGGTGAAGAAAAGAAAGCAGGGGTGGCAATACTTATATCAGACAAAATAGACTTATACTGTAACAAGAGACAAAGAAGGGCACTACATAATGATAAAGGGAACAATCCAACAAGAAGATATAACACTTGTAAATATCTATGCACCCAACATAGGAGCACCTAAATATATAAAGCAATTATTAACAGACATAAAAGGAGAAATAAACAGTAACACAATAATAGTAGAGGACTTTAACACTCTACTTTCACCAATGGATAGATCATCCAAACAGAAGATCAATAAGGAAACGCTGGCCTTAAACGACATGTTTGACCAGATGGACTTAGTGGATACATATAAAACATTCCATCCAAAAACCACAGAATATACCTTCTTTCCAAATGAACATGGAACATTCTCCAGGACTGATCACATATTAGGCCACAAAATGAGTCTCAATAAATTTAAGAAGATCTAAATAATACCATGCATCTTTTCTGAGCAGAAAGGTATGAAACTAGAAATCAACTACAGGAGGAAAACCATAAAAGCCACAAAAATGTGGAGATTAAACAAAATGCTACTGAACAACGATTGTGTCAATGAAGAAATAAAAGAAGAAATCAAAAAATTCCTGGAGACAAATGAAAATGAAAATACGACATGCCAAAATCTATGGGATACAGCAAAAGTGGTTCTAAGAGGGAAGTTTATAGCAATTCAGGCCTACCTCAACAAAGAAAAAAAATCCCATATAAACAATCTAACAGCACATCTAAGGTACTGGAAAAAGAAGAACAAACAAATTTAAAAATCAGCAGAAGGAAGGAAATAATAAAAATCAGAGTAGAAACAAACGAAATAGAGATTTAAAAAACAATAGAAAAATTAATGAAACCAAGAGCTGGTTCTTTGAAAAGATAAACAAAATTGACAAAGCCTTAGCTAGACTCACCAAGAAAAAAAGAGAGAAGGCTCAAATAAATAAAATCAGAAATGAAAGAGGAGAAATTACAATGGACATCTCAGAAATACAAAAGATAAGAGAATACTATGAAAAGCTATATGCCAACAAATTGGATAATCTAGAAGAAATGCATAAATTCTTTGAAACATATAACCTTCCAAAACTGGACCAAGAAGAAGTAGAAAATTCGAATAGACCAATCACCAGTAAGGAGATCGAAATGGCAATCAACGACATCCCCAAAAATAAACGTCAGGCCCAGATGGCTTCCCTGGTGAATTTTACCAAACATTCAAAGAAGACTTAATACCTATCCTTCTCAAACTGTTCCAAAAAATTGAAGAGGAGGAGAAGCTTCCTAACTTACTCTATGAAGCCAACATTATCCTGATACCAAAACCAGACAAGAATAACACAAAAAAAGAAAATTACAGGCCAATATCACTGATGAACATTGATGTAAAAATCCTCAACAAAATACTAGCAAATTGAATACAGCAATACATTAAAAGATCATACATCATGATCAAGTGGGTTTCATTCTAGGGATGCAGGGATGGTTCAACATGCGCAAATCTGTCAACATGATACACTGCATTAACAAAATGAAGAATAAAAATCACATGATAATCTCAATAGATGCAGAGAAAGCATTTGGCCAGATACAACATCCATACTATAAATAAAATGAATATAGAAGGAAAATATCTCAACATAATAAAGGCCATATATGACAAATCCACAGCAAATATCATTCTCAACAGAGAAAAACTGAAAACTATCCCTCTAAGATCAGGAACCAGACAAGGGTGCTCTCTATCACCACTCTTATTTAACATAGTGTTGGAAGTCCTAGCCAGAGCAATCAGGCAGGAAAAAGAAATAAAAGGGATCCAGATTGGAAAGGAAGAAGTGAAACTGTCACTATTTGCAGACGACATGATTTTATATATGGAAAACACTAAAGAATCCACTAAAAAACTTTTAGAAATAATAAATGAATACAATCAAGTTGCAGGATACAAGATCAACACAGAAAAATCGGTTGCATTTCTGTACACTAACAACAAAGTAGCAGAAAGAGAAATTAAGAATACAATCCCATTTACAACTGCAACCAAAAGAATAAAATAGGTAGGAATAAACTTAACTAAAGACGTGTTCACTGAAAACTATAAAACATTGTTGAAAGAAATCGAAGAAGACACAAACAAATGGAAAGACATTCCATGCTCTTGCATTCGAAGAATTAACATAGTTAAAATGTCCATACCTCCTAAAGGGATCTACAGATTCAATGCAATCTGTATCAAAGTTCCAACCACATTTTTCACAGAAATAGAACAAAGAATCCTAAAATTTACATGGAACAACAAAAGACTCCAAATAGCCAAAGGATTTCTGAGAAAAAAGAACAAAGCTGGAGGTATCACACACCCTGATGTCAAAATATACTACAAAGCCATAGTAACCAAAACAGCATGGTACTGGCGCAAAAACAGACACACAGATCAATGGAACAGAATCAAGAGCCCAGATATAAACCCACACATTTATGGACAGCTCATATTCGACAAGGGAGCCAAAAGCATACAATGGAGAAAGGAGAGTCTCTTCAAGAAACAGTGTTGGGAAACTGGACAGCCATATGCAGAAGAATGAAAGTAGACCATTCCCTTACATCATGCACAAAAATCAACTCAAAATGGATTAAAGACTTGAATGCAAGACCAGAAACCATGAAACTTCTAGAAGAAAACATAGGCAGTACGCTGTTTGACATCTTAGCAGCATATTTTCAAGTCCCATGTCTGGCTGGGCAAGGGAAACAAAAGAAAAAATGAACAAATGGGATTACATCAAACTAAAAAGCTTCTGCACTGCAAAGGAAACCATCAACAAAATGAAAAGACAACCTAACAAGTGGGAGAAGATATTTGCAAACCATATATCAGATAAGAGGTTGATATCCAACATATACAAAGAACTCATACAGCTCAACAACAAAAAAACCAAAACCCATACATCTCAACCACGAAAAACCTAACAACCCAATTAAAAAATGGGCAAAAGATCTGAACAGAGATTTCTCCAAAGAAGATATACGGATGGCCAACAGGCATGTGAAAAGATGCTCAACAGCATTAGCTGTCAGGGAAATGCAAGTCAAAACTACAATGAGGTATCACCTCATTCCAGTCAGAATGGCTATAATTAACAAGACAGGAAACAAGTGTTGGAGAGGATGTAGAGAGAAGGGAACCCTCATACACTGCTGGTGGGAGTGCAAACTGGTGCAGCCACTATGGTAAGCAGTATGGAGTATCCTCATAAAATTAAGAATAGATCTACCATATGATCCAGCTATCCCACTGCTGGGTATTTATCCAAAGAAGTTGAAAACACAAATGCATAAAAATACATCCACCCCTATGTTCATCACAGCATTATTCACAATAGCCGAGACTTGGAAGCAATGTAGTTGCCCGTCAAGGGATGAATGGATAAAGAAGCTGTGGTATGTATACACAATGGAATACTATTCAGCCATAACAAATGATGAAATCCTGCCATTTTTGACAACAGGGATGGATCTTGAGGGTATTATGTGAAGTGAAATAAGTTGGAGGGAGAAAGTCAAATACCGTATGATCTCATTCACAAGTAGAAGATGAAAACAAAGACAAACAAACACATAGCAACAGAGATTGGATTGGTGGTTACCAGAGGGGAAGGGGGAGGGGGGAGGCAAAGGGGGTGATTAGGTTCACATGTGAGGGGATGGACTATAATTAGTTTTTGGGTGGTGAACATGATGTCATCTACACAGCATTCGAAATATATTATGATGTACCTCTGAAAGCTATATAATGTTATAATCCAACGTTACTGCAATAAAAAATATCAAAAGGTTTGGACACTTGGCCAAGTAAGATAACAGATCATTATGAAGTAATGCTTAAGTATCTGTTTGATAAAAGTACCAACAACAGGTTCCAAAGGCAAACACAAAAGGTTATGTAATTGTAAGCAAAACTTAACTCCTTCAATACTCAGAAGGCTCAGTTTTCTTAAGTAATTAAAGAACAGACAAAAAACAACACAGGAAATTATTTTGACAAAATACAAAATCTCTGTTTTCTAGACATATTTCTTGAAGGTAAAGAAACTTTCACAACCTGTTATCAAGAGCAGATCAGTAGCCTAAGAAAATCCTGTTCTTTCAACAAAAAAGAAAGCCAATTTTAAACTTGGCATCATCTTATTTTGGTATTAGAACTCCTTTCAACAAATTCATTTTAACCTTAGTCAGCTTGACCACACATTAAAATTCCTTTCCCAAGATTCCTTTGCATAAACCTCCTACGACTTTCTTTTTACATTCGGATTATGTCCTATGTTTTTCTTTTTTCCATTCTAAAAAACCCCAGTCTCTCTCTAAGACAAAATTACTTTCTTTACCCTCAACAAATTTCAGTTTCTCACACCTTCTTTTACCGAAATGCACGTTCTACTTTTCTTGCATACAGAGATGTTTCCCTTTTTGTTTCTAGCAGCTTTAGTTACATATTTTAGAATTCTTAACTCTCAGAATCCCCAATTCCTAGTGGAAACTAAGAAGTAAGCAATCATGGACTGGCAGATTTATAAATATATTTTATAATTTCTAGGAATATTCCCTTTTGAAAAGTGCAATCTTTCAATGTGGCACAAGACAGATGCATATTTATATTTAGTTTCTTTGCAACAGGAAGCCAAGAGTAGATAAGCCTATGTTCACAATTATTGTTTAAGTATTTTATCTTGTTTGGAAAATAATTTAGGTATTCAATGACTATCCATTATTTAGTTTAACTTAGTATAAAGTTTGACGTTATTCACATTCATTTTAATTAGTTACTTTTGACTTGCTTGGATTTGACATGAAATAGCCAACTATCATCTTCAATTACTTTCTTGATGACAAATTTTATAAGAGACACAAGCATGAGCCCACTTGACTAATCAACTCAGGCAGAGAGAAAAGTTGCACATTTGCATTTCACCCAATACTCAGAACTCTGAAGACATGCCTCCTTTTTTTTTTTTATTTCACTAACAACCTGAAGCTAGTTTTTATTTGCTAAAGATTTATTTGGGTCATGTGAACCTGAAAGCATTTAAGTTAGTTTCTGTTATATTTCTGAGACTTAGTAATACTTAATTTATAAACACTTAATTTCAAGCCAGTTAAATAGAGCTTTTTTTTACAAATCAATGCTAGCAATACCGTCCGGAGGTTGAAAAATATCATATCTCTATAACACACATACCTAGACACAAAGAGAGACATAAACATATCTTATAGCCTTCATTTTAAAACCTTTACCCATGTCTCAGGTACAAAACTCAAAATAATAGTTGGATTCAAATTGTGTTTCTGGCAGATGGGCTAATGTAAGGCTACTTGTTCAGTGGCCAAAGTCTTTTACAGAAGGTTTTTATTTGCATGCTGTAAGGATCCTTTGAGAGTTGTTATTGGAGTCATTTTGTCTATTATCACAAGTCTAGCGGCAATTGCTATTTAAATCTTTCCTTCTAGTTGTTTATTTGCTTCAGTCAACTTAGAAATAGTAATTAAAGGCTTAGTATTTGAATCCACAGAGAATCTGGTCTTAAAGGGGGCAGGTTTTCAGAGGGAAAGAGAAGAAGATGGTGTCAGATGTGGAGCATGGACACAAGGTGGCTGCTGGAGTGGGACCTGAGACAAAGGAGTCTGAGAAGATAAATAAGATGATTCCTGGAGAATGGGCGGAGCAAAATGGCGGGGTGAGCTGACCCGGGATTCTCTCCCCTCCAAAATACAACAAAAGATTGGAAGAACTGAATTTCAGAGAATAAACATAATGCCAGCTCGTTAGAGACCTACAATACCAAGAAGGCAGAGATCATAACCTTGCTTACACCCTCGGAGGTGCTGGAACGGTAGGAGAGAACATCGCTCCCTCCCCTAGAGTCTGCGATCACTGCGGCGCGGGTCCGGAAGGAGCGGGGGAGGGGCCGTGCGACCGGGGGATCATCCAGGACTCCTGCCTCTGGTTCAGTGGAGACCCGCTGACGGGAGGAAAGCTTCCGTCCGCGGCACCCTATAAATCAAGGGCCTTGGGAGACCAGAGAACAGAACTGATCTGAACCCAGACCAGCGCGTGTGAGTAACAGCCCCTCCCCCCCAGCAAAGCCAGTGGGCGCAGCCATCTTGCCCCGAAGGCGCAGAGCAAGCACGCCGCTCTCGACCCCCATCTAGTGGCGACAGGCTGTAACTGCAACCGAATTCTACCACCATGAGAAAAAACCCCTCCTCTACCATCCAGCAATTTATAAAAGCCCCAGACGAGAAGGAAAACAATAAAAACACAGAATTAAGTCCTGAGGACTTGGAATTAGGTAAACTAAGTGATAATGAATTCAGAGCAGCTATAATCAAAAAACTCAATGAGGTAGAGAGAAAGATAGAGAAACAAGTTGAGTTCTGGAGTTACTTCACAAAGGAGATTGAAATCATAAAGAAGAATCAAACAGAATTACTTGAGATGAAAAACACAATGGACCAGATAAAACAGAATACGGATTCCCTGAATGCCCGTGTAGACAACCTAGAGGAGCAAATCAGCATAATCGAGGACAGACAGGCTGAATGGCGCCAGACAGAGGAAGAAAGAGAACTAAGAATTAAAAAAAATGAGGAAAATCTCCGAGAGATAATGGATTCAATGAGGAGTAAGAACATAAGGATCATAGGAATTCCCGAGAATATGGAAAAGGAAAATGGAGCAGAAAGTGTGCTTAGCGAAATTATTGAAGAGAACTTCCCAAATCTAGGGATCAATGGAGAAATGTGTGTAGAGCAGGGTTTTAGATCTCCTAGATTTGTCAATGTAAAAAGACCCACTGCAAGGCACATAATAGTAAAGTTGGCAAATAGGAATGATAAGGAAACAATACTCAGGGAAGTAAGAAAAAAAAGAGAATAACCTATAAAGGAGCCCCTGTTAGACTGTCAGCGGATTTCTCTACAGAAACTCTACAAGCTAGGAGAGAATGGAGTGATATATTCAAAGCTTTAAAGGATAAAAACCTGCAGCCAAGAATACTCTATCCAGCAAGAATTTCCTTCAGATATGAGGGAGAAATTAAATCTTTTCCAGACAAACAAAAGTTAAGGGAATTTGTAACTAAAAGCCCTCCATTACAAGAAATCCTCAAGAAGGCTCTCATACTTGAAAAAAGAAAAAAGGGAGAAAGGGGACACAATCCACAGACTAGGGAGACCGATGGATAGAACCAGAACAGGATAGCAAATATTCAACTATAGCATTAGGGTAAAAATAAGGAAACTACCAAAACAAGGACGATCTTAGCACTCTAACTACAAATTAATAAGACTAGTTGGAATAAAAAATGAAAATAATTATTTAGGAGGGGAAGAGCAAAGGGTCTAAATCAGTATTGGTCGAGTAAGTAAGAGACCACCAGAGAATAGACTATATTATACACGAGATTCTAAATACAAACTTCAAGGTAGACACTAAAATAAAGTACAGAACAGAGTCACAAATCATAGATAAGGAAAAATCTAAGAAACTCAGCATAAGAAATTCAGTATTAAATGGGTGGTCTAAAGCACACAGGAAAAGAAACACAGGAAAACAAGATAATGAGCGACAGATTGACAGCATTAAGTTCACATGCATCAATAATCACTCTCAATGTGAACGGATTGAACTCTCCAATAAAAAGACACAGAGTGGCAAAATGGATTAAAGAACAAGATCCAACAATTTGTTGCCTCCAGGAAACACACCTCAGCCCCAAGAACAAACACAGACTCAGGGTGAAGGGGTGGAGGACAATACTTCAAGAAAATAGCAAGGAAAAAAAAGGCAGGTGTTGCAATTCTCATATGAGACCAAGTGGATTTCAAAATAAGACAGGTAAAGAGAGACACAGAGGGACAATATATAATGATCAAAGGGACGCTTCATCAAGAAGAAATAACGCTTATAAATATCTATGCACCCAACACAGGAGTACCAAGATTCATAAAACAACTATTAACAGACCTAAAGGAAGATGTTAAAAACAACACAATAATAGTAGGGGACCTCAACACCCCACTCACATCAATGGACAGATCGTCCAGACAGAAAATCAACAAGGAAATAGTGGAGCTGAATGAAAAACTAAAACAATTGGACTTAATAGACATATATAGATCACTCCACCCTGAAGGAGCTGAATACACATTCTTCTCAAGTGCACATGGAACATTCTCTAGGATAGACCATATGTTGGGAAACAAGGCAAGCCTCTAAAAATTTAAAAAAATTGAAATAATAACAAGCATCTTCTCAGATCATAGTGCTATAAGGCTAGAAATTAATTACAAGAAAAAAGCTGAAAAAGGCACAAAGATGTGGAGACTAAACAACACACTACTGAACAAGCAATGGATCATTGAAGAAATTAAATAAGAAATCAAAAAATACCTGGAAACAAATGAAAATGATAGCATGCCATACCAACTCATATGGGATACAGCAAAAGCTGTATTAAGAGGAAAATTCATCGCAATACAGGCACATCTTAACAAACAAGAAAAATCCCAAATAAGCAACCTTAAAGCACACCTAACTGAACTAGAGCAAAAAGAACAAATGAAGCCCAAAGTCAGCAGAAGGAGAGAAATAATAAAAATCAGAGCAGAAATAAATACTATTGAAACGAAAAAGGCAGTAGAAAGGATCAATGAGACAAAGAGCTGGTTTTTTGAGAAGATAAATAAAATTGACAAACCACTAGCCAGACTTACAAAGAAAAAAAGGGAGAAAGCTCAAATAAACAAAATCAGAAATGAGCGAGGAGAAATAACAACAGACTCTGCAAAAATACAACAGATTATAAGAGAATACTACAAAAAACTATATGCCAACAGAATGGATAACCTAGAGGAAATGGATAAATTCTTGGACTCCTACAATCTCCCAAAGCTCACTCAAGAAGAGGCAGACAATTTGAACAGACCAATCACAAGGAAAGAGATTGAAACAGCAATCAAAAACATCCCAAAGAATAAAACCCCAGGACCAGATGGCTTTCCTGGGGAACTCTACCAAACTTTCAGAGAGGATTTAATACCTATCTTTTTCAAGCTGTTCCAAAAAATTAGGGAAGATGGAACACTTCCTAACACATTCTATGAGGCCAACATCACGCTGATACCACCAAAACCTGACAAGGACACCACGAAAAAAGAGAACTACAGGCCAATATCACTGATGAACATAGATGCAAAAATTCTAAACAAAATTTTGGCAACCAGAATTCAGCAATTCATCAAAAGAATCATACATCAGGATCAGGTGGGATTTATACCAGGGACACAGGGATGGTTCAACATCCGCAAATCAATCAACGTGATACACCACATCAACAAACTGAGGAATAAAAACCACATGATCATCTCAATAGATGCAGAGAAGGCATTTGACAAGATCCAACAGCCATTTATGATAAAAACTCTGAACAAAATGGGCATAGAAGGAAACTACCTCAACATAATAAAGGCCATATACGACAAACCCATAGCCAACATCATACTCAATGGGCAAAAACTGAACCCCATCCCCCTGAAAACAGGAACAAGACAAGGATGCCCTCTATCACCACTCTTATTTAACATAGTACTGGAGGTCCTGGCCAGAGCAATCAGGCAAGAAAAAGGAATAAAAGGAATCCAAATAGGGAGGGAAGAAGTGAAACTCTCGCTGTTTGCAGACGACATGATCTTATATATAGAAAACCCCAAAGAACCCATTGGAAAACTCTTAGAAGTAATCAACAACTACAGCAAAGTTGCAGGGTATAAAATCAATTTGCATAAATCAGTAGCATTTCTATACTCCAGTAATGAACCAACAGAAAAAGAACTCAAGAATACAATACCATTCACAATCGCAACAAAAAGAATAAAATACCTTGGGGTAAATTTAACTAAGGAAGTGAAGGACCTATATAATGAAAATTACAAAGCCTTTCTGAGAGAATTGGATGACGACATAAGGAGATGGAAAGACATTCCATGTACATGGATTGGAAGAATAAACATAGTTAAAATGTCCATTCTACCTAAAGCAATCTACAGATTCAACGCCATCCCAATCAGAATCCCAATGACATTCTTTACAGAATTAGAACAAAAAATCCTAAAATTCATATGGGGCAACAAAAGACCCAGAATTGCTAAAGCAATCCTGAGAAAAAAGAACAAAACGGGAGGCATCACAATCCCTGACTTCAAAACATACTACAAAGCTACAGTAATCAAAACAGCATGGTACTGGTACAAAAACGGGTGCACAGATCAATGGAACAGAATTGAAAGCCCAGAAATAAAACCACACATCTATGGACAGCTTATCTTTGACAAAGGAGCTGAGGGCATCCAATGGAGAAAAGAAAGTCTTTTCAACAAATGGTGCTGGGAAAACTGGAAAGCCACATGTAAAAGAATGAAAATTGACCATTCTTTTTCACCATTCACTAAAATAAACTCAAAATGGATCAAAGACCTAAAGGTGAGACCTGAAACCATAAGGCTTTTAGAAGAAAACGTAGGCAGTACACTCTTTGACATCAGTATTAAAAGGATCTTTTCGGACACCATGCCTTCTCAGAGAAGGGAAACAATAGAAAGAATAAACAAATGGGACTTCATCAGATTAAAGAGCTTCTTCAAGGCAAATGAAAACAGGATTGAAACAAAAAAACAACCCACTAACTGGGAAAAAAAATTGCAAGTCATATATCTGACAAAGGCTTAATATCCTTAATATATAAAGAACTCTAGGAACTCAACCACAAAACTTCAAACAACCCAATCAAAAAATGGGCTGGAGACATGAACAGACATTTCTCCAAAGAAGATATACTGATGGCCAATAGGCACATGAAAAGATGCTCATCATCGCTGATCATCAGGGAAATGCAAATCAAAACTACACTAAGATATCACCTTACACCCGTTAGAATGACAAAAATATCTAAAACTAATAGCAACAAATGTTGGAGAAGTTGCGGAGAAAAAGGAACCCTCACACACTGCTGGTGGGAATGCAAACTGGTGCAGCCACTATGGAAAACAGTATGGTGATTCCTCAAAAAACTAAAAATAGAACTACCATACGATCCAGCCGTCCCACTACTGAGTATCTATCCAAAGAGCTTGAAGTCAGCAATCCCAAAAGTCCTGTGCACCCCAATGTTTATTGCAGCACTGTTTACAATAGCCAAGACGTGGAAGCAACCTAAGTGTCCAGCAACAGACGAATGGATAAAGAAGATGTGGTACATATATACAATGGAATACTACTCAGCTGCAAAACAGAACAAAATAATTCCATTTGCAATAACATGGATGGACCTTGAGAGAATTATGTTAAGTGAAATAAGCCAGCGAGAGAAAGATAATCTGTGTATGACTCCACTCATATGAGGAATTTAAAACTATGGACCAAGAACAGTTTAGTGGATACCAGGGGAAAGGTGGGGTGGGGGGTGGGCACAAAAGGTGAAGTGGTGCACCTACAACATAACTGACAAGCATTAATGTACAATTGAAATTTCACAAGATTGTAACCTATCAATAACTCAATAAAAAAAAAAAGATGATTCCTGAGACAAAGAAGAATGGGGAGAGGGACATGAGGCTTCTGGAGACATTATGTTCTCCCTCAGTTTTTTAGTTGTTTCAGGTAATTTAGACAAGTTATCTTGTAGTGAGGCAATTTTAGAGCTTTGTTTGTATCCATAAGCTTCCAGGTACCAAAGAAAATAAGCATACCATTTGTTTTGCTTCATTTTAGAGGCATGGTCTTCCAGTTTGGTTTTAAGAACAGCTAGTTTGGGGAGAATAAAGTTCTCCATAATGGCCATTGAAATTCTGGACTGCTTTTGGTCCATTTGGCTCACTTAGTTAAAAATGTGCATTTGGGGGCCCAACATTTTAAAACAAACCAGGCTGGGGTCCCTGAAGGAGAGTTTCCCTCAGAACATTTAGATGACTGGGATTCCATTTCTGAAATTTCCTCTGAAAACACAAGAAAGTTGTTGTAGTCCCAGGCCTGATCCCTGAAGGAATATAAAAACAAGAGAAAAGTTGCTTAATTTCCAGTCCTAATTCCAAATGGAATCTGAATACCAAAGAAAAATAGATTTTCAGCACCCCCAGCCCAAATGAAGTGTCTTCTTTCAGAATGCAACTGAGTATTCACCGAAGATGATGCCTTAAACCCAAGGAAAGAGCCTTGAACATTGAGGACAAAATTCCCTCCCCAACCCTGAGAAATCAAAGCATCTCCCCATCCTGAATAAAGGGAGCAGAGCTCAAAATCTAAGAGGAGACTCATTAAACTGAAAGAAGACAGCAAGTCACAGAAGTGATAAGCACTAGGGGCTCAGCACAGGTACCTGGTTGATTTCTGGGAGTCCCCACATCTTGGGGGTTGCCTTCTTTGGATCCCACTTCTGACACCATATAAATCAACTTAAAAAGCAAAGTTGCCTCCTATTTTACCCTCAAAATGAATTTACTCCAGAATAGCCAAAAGAATTGCAATTTTGGATGTGTACACTATGGCAAACCATAGGCAAATCCAACAAGCAAAGAAGGGGAGCTGCCTTTATAGAGAAAAAGTGGGAATAGGGAAAGGATGTTCTAAATAAAAGTCCAGTGGGAGAAAGTAACAGTTCAGTGTGACAACAGCTTCTCATTGGCTGACCTGTGGCATTTCTCATTGGCTGTGATTTGCAGGGTGAGGAGAGGTCTTCCTTCAGTAGTAAAGTAGTTTTACTTCATTTCCAAGATACATGCTTCTTTCTCTTCCTATCTGGTGTAGCTGACAACGTGTGATAGGGCATGAGAGATCCCACTACAGGCATTCTGAATTCCAATTTAATTAAGGTTTCTTTTCTTAATTTCCACAGTATAGACGTAAAAGTCACATACAAATAAATATCCCACTACAGGTTGGAGAAGGAACCTTCCTGTACTACCTTATTCACCTCAATCTTCTCAGAAAGAAATCCTACTCATCGGAAGCAACACATAATGAAGGTGGGACATCCATCACAGGTATCATTTTTAGATGCTTAGAAAGTTTTACAAATCTTTATCATTTACATAACTATGGAGACATTTGTAATTTGTACTTGACTGTGCAGGAATATTTTGGAGAGTTGATGTCCTTTGAGTTCCTGAGAATATCAATGAATACGAACCATCAGATCTTTTCCACTATTGTGTAATATTGTATGAAAAGACCATATGTTTCTGAAGAGACAAACAGATCAATTTGCAACCCAAAGCAAATCAAGCCAGAGTTGAAAAAAATAAGAATTTAAACGTGATGAGACAGGGACCATGTCTGCCTTTTTCTCCAACATAATTTTGCTAGCAAGTACAGTGTCTATCACTTATTAGTTGTCGAGGTGATATTCAAATATTTAACATATGGTAAGGCAGGGCACTGACCACCAGAAGGGATAGTATTCTTGCCTTTTCCCTTTCTATTGAGAAGCAGTGCTTAAGATCATGGACACTGGTGCCAGACAAGTTGGGTGTAAATCCAGGCCCTATCTCTTCCTGGCTCTGTGAGCTTAGAGTGACTTCACCCCTCCATCCCTCAGTTTCCCAATCTGCAAGTGGAGATGATATTAACAATATCTCATTCATGGGTCTGTTTTGAGAAGTAAATGAGCGAGTACATTTAAAGCGTTTAGAACCCTGGCAGGTAAATGGTTTATTATGTGTAAGGCATTATTTCTTATTCTCTTTCTGTGTCTACTTTTTGCTCTGTGTTTCTCACTTCTTTTTGCCTCCTTCTCTGTCCATCCTTCTGTTACTCTCCCAGTTTTGCTTTCTCAACTGGTATCTCTTTGGGTTGTTGTCATTTTCCCCTTCTGTCTTGGTTCTTCTTTCTCTGCCCTCTGTCTTTAGTCCTTTACAATCTTTACCTTCCCGCCTGCCCTCAGAAACTTTGATTCCAACACTGCAGTTTCCCTGAGGTGAGAGCAGGATTTCCACTCTGTTCCAGCTCCCTCCTTGCAGCCAGAACTGGTAGAGGTGTCCTCCCTCTCCCTTTCCCAAGGGACCATTCTCCTCCCTTAAATCCAGTAGACCATGTTGGATTTATTTCCAAGATAACCTCAATAAGAAACCAAACAAAAAATCCAGAGAAAGATGAGACATGGACAAGTTTCAGGGTCTGTAGTTGACTAAAATAGAAGCATAGACTTCGCCTCCCTCATGTCTTTTGTTGACTCTGGATTGGCAGGTACCCATGGAAGGATGAGATTTAGAACAAGTGGAAGACTGATTTGGGATAGGGTGGGAGGTTTGATGGCAAGAATAATGCAACAGGAAGAGTATGATGAAGAGAAGCACTGGCAGCCAATGTGAGCAATGGGTCTCAGTGCTTGCACAGGCGCATCTGGAAGGACCCTGGCAGCTTGTTAGGGCCAGGGCTAGTTGGGGTCAGGTCAATGTCTTCAGGCACCCCAGTGGCTGCAGTGAGAAGCTCTGCAGGGATGGTCGTGAGGTAGAGAAAGAGCACCATGCATGCTGGTGACTTGCCCAGGCATGTCTGACTAGCTGGAGTAGGGATAGAGGATGAGTTGACAGGGTAGATGGGATGAGAGGTTAAGTGACTTGCTCAAGGCCACACAGCTAGTAATGACAGAGCCAAGATGTAGATCCCAGAGATCTGGTTTCTGTGTCCATGTTATTAACCAATTCTGTAGTCTTTCTCATATGTGCTGGGTACACAAGGTTTGAAAATATCATAACTATTACCTCTTAAAATTATTCGATTTTCCTACTATGTAAACATCAATATTTTTTCCATCAAGATAGTAGACTAACGTAAGAAAAACTTGAACCACTTCCATTGTACCAAATGACAGCTTTGATATTGAAGTATCCACCTTAGAGGTTTTCATCACTCTCTGCCTCTAGCTACAGAATTGGACATAGTTGGGTGTGTCTCTGAGCACACAAAGCAGATACTGCATTGGGCTTTCTGTGTTTCCAAAGCTAGAATGAAGGCAGTGAGTGTAATCAGGGCTGGAGGATGTAGGTAGGAGAATAGGACTCTGGATATTCCCACCCTCACTCTACTCACCAGGAGAGAAGGGCATGAAGGCAGGGCTCCTTTTGAAGGACTGATTGGCATCCAGAAAGTGCTCAGTGTTGAACTCCTGGGGCATGATGAACTGACTTGGGTCCTGGTGGACCGTGCTGAGGAGAGTGATAACATTCACACCCTGTGGAGGAGGTGGAAATCGATGGTATGTGGGGCTGAGCATGGGTCCTGGAAGCAAAACTCACATTCTCCAGGGCTGGAGGCCTTGGGAACTTGAAATTTAGAGTGTTGGGGAAGTTAATGTGTGAAGCCCTGAGTGCTATCTATAGGTCTCAGGCTGAGATGTGTGGATAGGGGTCTGAGGTATGGGCCAGGGCTCCTTCTCCTGAGGAAGGGCATCTGGGACACCTGTCTTGGTGTTATGGGAAAGGGGAGTAGAATCTGAGAACACTGTGGGTAATCCCACGAGTCCCAGGTTTTGGATAGGGGTCCTGGGATGGGGAACCTAGACTTGTGAAGGGGTGGGATGTCCAGAATAGGTTCCATTGCTGGGAACAGGAGGAAATCCTGGGGAAGAGGTCTGGTTCTGGATACAAGGACCTTGGATGTCTGTTTCTGTGGCTCAGGGTGCCCATTGCCAAGGCCCCAACTGCCCCCAACAAGAGTACCAGGGCCTAAGTGTAGGTTGCCAGATTCCTAGGTGGAGACTGGTTGGTGACACACATTGGGCAGCAGGAAGCCACAGAATACCATAGTACTGGGGATGCAGCATGGAAAGTTCAAAGTAATGACGCCTGCAAAGCACTGCCCCTCAAAGATTATGGAGTCTGTATAAAGCATGGCCTTGTGGTCCTCCAGCACCAGCAGCAATATGTGCCCTGCCGTGTAGTTGATCTCCTCCTGCATGCGGGCCATAGGGAGGGAGTGTTGGAGATGCGAGGTGAGATTACTGAGGCTGGGCCTCTCTGTGGGGTGGCCAGGGGGAATCTACTCTCATTTTGCTAAGTAAGAAGTGGGCCCATAGGAACTTGTTGGAATTTGTGGAAGATTGGGAGGGAAGGGAGGATGCCAACTGGGTTGATGGGTTCACAGAGGGTGGTAGTGGAAAATTATTTGGTTGGCTCACGGCACTGAGTGATCAGGGTTGTTGTTAGGGAGTGTGGGTGTGCAGGTCAGAGAGACTGGGAGATATGGCTGAATTTTTGGAGACTAGAACTGAGTATATGGGTGAAGCTTCTGGGAAAGGAAGTTTGAGTCAGGTACCCATTGTGGGTGTGGGTAGAATTTACAGTTCAGGCAAGTCTGGAGAGTGGTGAGAGGGTGTGTGAGAGAGACTAGAAATGAAATTATGGCCCTTGAAGAATTGAGAGAATACAATTCTAGGAGATGTGTGTGTGTGTGTGTGTGTGTGTGTGTGCATGTAGAGTTGGGAAGGCTCTCTTGGTGGGAGGCTTGGAACTGGCTTTGTGTGCAGTGTGGGATTTGAGCACTGGGTTGCATTGGTAGGGCTCCTGGGCAGACTCAGGGGACACAACTTACATTTTCGGATATTTTAGCAGGGCAAGGAAGGAGTGAAGGTGCATGACGTCCAAGGGTTCTATGCTGGAAAAGGCAGATAGTGCATAGTGATCACCAAGATCTCCAAGTTGAAGTGGATCAGTGGTTCCTTATGTTCCTAGGGGTAGGGTGTATGTGGCAACAGTCTGGGGCTCAAGCATCCACAACATTACCCCACTAGATTCGCACACCTGTTCCTGGGTGCCAGTATCCGCCTGGTCTAAACTTTCCTTGGGAAAGTTTCCGCCCCTTGGGGGATTGGGGGATACGAAGTGGGAGGACCTGACACATCTTACCTCAAGGCGTGAAAGTAAAATCTTGGAGGGTTCATTAACCACTTCTTAATAAGTGTTAATTGATGAGCCAGGAGGAGGATGAGGTTGGCTAATTTTTCCAGACAAAACACCCTGGAAAAATTTGGTCTCCCCCTGAGGTGTGGTGGGGAGGAGCATCTCAGAACATCCCATCCTGTACACTAAGCTTGTCCAATCCATTGTTGGGTTTCCTGGTTTTCTCTTGGGGCTGCACCAGCAGACAGGCTCCATGTCAGAACAGACATGGGACTTCCAGGCAGTTTGTACTTGTGCCGTCTTGGCAAGGGAGCAGTCAAGGAAGTCCTGGGGAGAACTTGGGTTCAAGGAGGCCTGATGTTCACAAATGCCATGGGTGACAAGATCCTTCAGGCACTCCAACTTGTGGAAGGGACATTGGTGTGTCCCAGGCAGCCAGTCTAGGATCCTTGGGAAGAGGTTGTGTGTCTAGGGGTAGGGTAGGGTCAGGAGGGGCAGGTGGGAACATATGGAATCAAAATAGAAGGGTGAGGTCAGATAGAAACCAGTGGGGGAGGGGATAGTGGAGAAGTGAGACATGAAAGGTGTTGGAGTGTCAGGTGAGGAATGGATGGAATAGGTCAGGAGGTTAGAAGTGAAGTGCATGAAGTGGTCAGTGAGGTGTCTCCAATCACAGCCCTGTGGGATAATCTTTGCCACCGCATGCCAGAACTCTCCCTATAATAGTATCCTCTGATCCTTGCTGCCCTCGCCATCACCCCAAACTCTCTGTTCCCCAATCTTTATTGCCCTACCCTCTAACCCAATCATTTTATCCCCCCAGTTCTCAAAGCTGCCCAACTGATTCTGGACATTCAGCAGATGGCCAACTTTGCCCCAGTGGCTGTTAATGATCTGGAAGTTGTCTTGGAGGAGCTGAGTGATGATCACCAGATGCTCATCCTCATGGTCAAAGTGGCTGCCAAAGAGCACGGAGCAGAAGATGTTGCACAGAGAACGTCTCAGCACCAAAGTGGGGTGAAGACCTGGCCTATGAGTGAGAGATAAGGAGGGTGAGGACACTGTTCTGGTTGCCCCACCACCCAGAAACCCCAATATTCCTGAAGCTAACACAGAAACACAACAGAGTTTTTGAAGCTGAAAAACTAGTTCAAATGACAGACAACTAGTCTACAGAAATATAATTGGTGCACAGAACATGCACATAGCTACACAACATACAGCCCAACAAAAATTCAAAATATATAGTAACCTTGCAGTTCTCAGAAAACATCTAAAACACATGGCAAGCAAACACACAGCAAATACAACAACTGTGTATTATAACACACAGTAAAATTCAATAATAAAAGTAACCATAGGGAAGCCCAGAATACTCCATAAGACATGGCGGCACCATACAAAAAACATAGCTGCATAATAACAGCATGTGGTAGAATATTCTGGAACACAAGGCACAAAAAAGTGGCAAATTGCAGTGTAACATGCAGCACCAAAATTACACACAGCAAGAAAACAAACAGTACAAGACTCATTACCACTGGCATTATGACACAATGAATCAAGGCAATAGGACAGAACAGATGACACACAAATGGTATTCAGAAACAGAACACTTGGAAACTCTGTAAGCAACTCACAGGTACACAATGAATACAACTCAGTCCCCAGCTATAGGACTCTGTTTAACCATGCAGTACAATACCATAGGCCATGACTGATGACATTGTGAGCAGCTCTATGGAGAAGTCCTTGTGCTTTGGAACTGAAGGCTGCTGCTATCAACCAGATGATTGGGGTTGGAGCAGATCTTCAAATCCTGGTCAAACTTTCAGCTGACCTGAAGCACTGGCCAAGCCCTTGACTGTATCCTAATAGAAGGCTCTGATCCAGAACTATCCAGTGAATGCTCCCGCATTCCTGACTCTGAGGAACTGTGAGATAGTAGTTTTTTAAAATTTTAAGATGGTTAGTTTTGGTGTAATGTGCTACACAATGATAACTAATTCAGTCATATTTTCCTGTCTCCTTAAATGTTTGGTAATTTTTGATTCAATGCCAGACATTGTTGTGTATGGGATATGCTTTTATTTCTATACATAGTCTTGAGCCCTAAAATGGGATGGAGCTAAATTATGTGGAAATGATACTTTCTTTTTGAGGCTTACTTTAGGCTTTGTTAGAAGGAATTAGAGTATCTTGTAATCTAGGGATAATTTTGGACAACTACTGAAGCAATACCCTTCCGAGTGCTGTACTTAATGTTGCATAGTATAATATTTTCCACCTGGATGGAGGAAACAGGAACTCTCTCCAGTCTGAGTGAGCTATGAGGATTGCTCCTTCTGCTTCTTTTGGATGATTCTTTCCCTGACCTCAAGTAGTTCCTCATACACATGTGCTGAGCAGCTGGACATCAACAGAGCCTCTGCAGGTGTTTGGGGGTCTCAGTCTTCACAGCTCTCCCCTCACTAATTGGCTTCTCTGAAAAGTCTAGAGAGCTTGGCCTTCCTAAACCCCAAGCTCTGTTTCCTCAACTCAGACCACCTCTTTGGCTACCCTTGGGTTCCCAATATTTCATACATTTTGCTCGTTGTTTTAGTTATTTCAAATGGAGGTAAAACCTAGTCTCTGTTACTCCATCTTGACCAAAAGCAGAAATTCAGTAATGCTATTTGAATGATTTCATAACTCTTGTCTTCATATCAGCACAGACTAAGGTGTGGATGAACATCAATGTTGACTTGGCTTTGAATCCTAGCTCCAACACTTCCTGGCTGTGTGACCTTAGGACTCTGTGACTTAAGTTCCCCTGGACCTCAGTGTGCTTCTCTGTAATGGTTCCTGCCCAATGCAGTCATTGTGAGAATGAAATGATGCAATACCTGTCAATTGTTTAGCATGGTGTCTGATATGCAGTAATCACTCAAGTCTTAACAGGTGTTGTAGTGGAGATAATGTCCTAGATGTGTACTGCATTGGTTAAATGTAAACTCTAGTGCCAGGACAACTTAGGTTTGGATCCTGATTCCTACGACAAGTGGCATTATGACTTCAAGATGGTTATTTGGTCTCTTTGTGCTTCTGCTTCTTTATCTGCAAAACGGATAGTTGTGAGGCTTAAATGAACTGATGTGGTTAGCACAGGACACATGGTGAGTGTTCAAAAGTATCATCATCGTCTTACCATCATTCTCATAATCTCTCTTACAATTACATATGATAGACTCCAAATACCACATTGACACAGAGCAGGGCCAAATGACAGTTGCTATTGTATAAAATATATCTTGCCAGTGTACATGAAGAGCACACACCACCACAAACTGGGATACTTGCTTGCAACACTCCAGGGTAAGCTATGCACATTACAGTCTAAGTGAATGAAGCTTGTACGAGTAGTGCAGTGCACAACCAGCACTGCCATACAAAGTAACTCGGGCAGAAAAAAAAGTCAAACGTCAAAGAGACAGGACCAAAGCTGACCTTCAGTTTTCCTTAGATCCCAGATACTGGGGAAGCTGAGGAGAGGAAAAGAAGTAGAGCCAAATAGAGAGAGGGAATCAGACTTGAGAGAGAAAGGGAGGGAACATGGATGGGAAGAAGAGAGAAAGAGTGGCAGAGGAAGAAAGACATAGTGATAGAAAGAGACACATTAAGAAAGAGATAGGCAGAGACACAAAGATGGAGCCAGAGAGACATAAAGGAAGAGATAGAGAAGTTGAGACATAGAGGCAGAAAGAGGTAGACAGAGAGTGACTTACACAGAGATAGAGAGGCAGAGACAGGGAGAGAAAAAGAGACAGACACACCTTAAACTCAGAGAGACATTGAACAGAGCATATTAAGAAAGGCCTCTCTGCCCATCTGTCTTTCTCTCTATCCCTGTTGCTACCTCTCTCTCTGTCCTTCTCTCCCTCTGTATCCTTTTCCCTGTGTGTGTGTGTCTCTCTCCTACCTTTCCTCTGTCTCCATCTTTCCACGTTTCTACATCTTTATCACATCCCCACCTGACTGTGGTTGGTGCCTCTAAGCTGTTCAATAGGTGCTGGGAGATACAGGAACAGGAGATTCAAGGGGACAGCTCTCATTTAGATTGTCCTTCTCTTCCTCGTGGTCCCTGGGATACTTGAAGTAGACATCATGAGGGAGAGAGTTGGTGAATCACAGAATAGTAGACTCACGTCATCAGTATTTTTTTGGGTAACAGACAGAATCATGGAAACATTTACCCTTAGATCCAATAGATCTTAGAATCATGAAACTTTAGAATCATAGACTCCTCAATACACTAGAATGTAAGCTCCATAAGGTCAGAGATTTTGTCTATTTTTCGATCTGTGAGTTTCCACATAAAGCATCGGTGGTAGAGGTGGACTAAGATCAAAGTTTCCAAAACATACCCATTGCATCTTCTCTCCATCATCTTTCTATCTGAGACCAGAACCTCCACCCCTGAGTTCCTCACTTACTCTCACCTTGCTATCCTGACTGTCAGTTTGGAGAAAATTGAAGAAAAGCAGGTGCCCACATTTCTCCTCCCTCATACCTGGCTTCCCCCTCACCTCCTTAAGGGATTTGTACAGATTCTCCACATGCACACCCAGGATATTTCTTACAATGTGCTTGACTGCCGGGCCAACAAGCAATGGCCAGACCGGAAAGAGGAGCAAGCCTGAGAAAGTAAGTCATACAGCATTTGTTCATTGTGTATGACCCTTTTAATGTGCTGTTGAATTCAGTTGGCTAGTATTTGTTGAGGATTTTTGCATCTGTGTGCATCAGGGATATTGGCCTGTAGATTCCTTTTTTTGTGGTGTCCTTATCTGGCTTAGGCATGAGAGTAATTCTGGCCTTGTCAAGCGAGTTTGAAAGTGTTCCTTCCTTTTCAACTTTTTGGAAGCATTTCAGAAGGATTGGCACTAATTCTTTAAATATTTGGTAGAATTCACTGGAGAAGAAATTTGATCCTCAGCTTTTCTTTGTTGGCAGGTTTTTGATTACTAATTAAATCTCCTTACTAGATACAGGTCTGTTCATATTTTCTATTTCTTTGTGATTCATTCTTGGTTTTTTGTTTCAGGTAATTTACCCATTTCTTCTAGGTTATCCAGTTTGTTGGTGTATAGGTATTGTTATGTCAGAGTACTCAAGCCCACAATGGGATATTTTAGGGTAATGGGTGCTAGGGCCATGGGGAATTTAGGTAAGGCAATACTTCTAATGGCTAATACGGGCATACCTGTTTGCCTTCTACTTTATGTTCAGTAACTCCCTTAAGATTATGGCATGTACCTTATTTAAAAGTAGTAGGACCCCCAGGTATAACTGTAATTTGAGCTCTGTATTGATTAAGTTCATGAAAACTTGCCAATTGATACATTTCAGCACATTTAAGCTAATTCAGAACTTGTGTCATAGAGGCATAAAAGCTAACCGGTCCCTTTTATCTTTTGGCTATAAAAGTTCTTTCAGTAAATTTTGGATTTCTAATTGAGTCACACTGGGGAGTTTTTTGTTTTTTTTCATTTTTTTCCTTTTGTTTCCACCCTCTTTATTCGGGTCAGTCTCTGTTTCTCTGCTTCCCTCCTTCCCTCCCTTTACCCTTCTTTCTCTTCTTCTCCCTTTCTTTTTCGATCACTGAATACACTTCAGGGGAGAGGGTGATTGATCATCTCTATTCTGTTCATATATGTAAATTTGTTACTCCAGAGAGCCTCAAATCAATATTGCCAGGGTTAGGGGCATCCCCTAACTCTTTATAAGGCCTAAATCAAGTTTGAATGAACCCCTTCACTGTGCCATAGGGGTTCAATGGATGTTTTCCATTATAACCCCGGGGATCAAGAAATTTTGTTGCAACAGAGGCCTGGGCAGCAAGAGCAGAGGTGTTTAAGGGCCCTGGAGAACAGTCCACTTTTAGGACTGTGAACATTCTCAGGCCACCTAAAGGCTGCTTTTCCCCTTCTCTCCCTCTTTTTTTACTTCCTAAAGATTGCTCTTTTGTGGTTATAGCTTTTCCCCCGAGTGTGCATGCTTTCTCTCTCTCTCTATATATGTATATACATGAGATATTTTCTTACATAACCACAGAACAATTATCAAAATCAGAGATTTTAACATTGATACCATACTATTATCAAATCCACAGTCTATATTAAATGCTCATCAATTGTCCTGATAATGTCTTTTGTAGCAATTGTCCCTTTCCCCCAGTTCAGGATCCAATCTGTGATCATGCATTACATTTAGTTGTTGTGTCTTCGGTCTTTCTTAATCTGGAATAGAGTCTCAGCTTTTGTCTTTCTTGACCTTGACATTTTGAATAGCATAGAATAGTTATTTTTGAAATTTTCCAGACCTCAATTTGGATTTTGATGATATTTCCTTATGCATTTTGTCCAGCACAATTTTTAATCCTTTGGAAGGCAAAACCTTTTTCAACAGACACTTAACATGGCATTGTATCAAAGACTAGCCTTTGGTTTCCATAAGCTCTATAGAAGTGGGCTTTTTCTGTAAGGAGACGGAGAAAGCCCTTTCAATTTCCAGTGTCTGTTTTCTCAGAGTTTCATGAGGCTCCATGATTAAGGCTTTATGGATAGGATTACGAAATGCCACATGACTCTTGAAAGTAGCATGAAATTTTAAATCATCTAAAGCTAGAATTTTTTTTCATAAATCTGCCTATATATTTGGCTCATTCTTTTTAAAAAACATCCTAGTTACTCTTTTTGTATAAAACAACCCCTATTTTTAAACACAGTAAAATTCACTTTTTACAATGAGGTTTTACAAATGCATAGGTTCTTATAACCACCACCACAGACAGGATACTGAATAATTTCAACACCCCAAAGAGTTATCTTCTGCTGTCCTTTGTATTCAGATCCTTCCCTCTCCTCTAACTCCTGACAACCATGGATCTAGTCTCTGTATCAGTTGTCAACCTAAAAACCAAGTTTGCCTATTTTACCCTCAAGATGAGTTTATTCAGGAACAGCCCAAAGAAGTGCAATCCAGGATGTGCATGCTGTGGCAAACCATAGGCAAATCCAGCGGACAAAGGAGGGGAGCTGTCTTTATAGAGAAAAAGGGGAGTAGGAGGAATGGGCTGTTCTAGGAAAGTCCATGGGGGAAAGTAAGATTTCAGGGCAGCAAGAGCTTTTCACTGGCTGGGCTGCTGCAAGGTGGGTGAGAAATCTTCCGTCAGTAGGAAAGTAGTTTTTCTCCCAGTCCAAGGTGCAAGCTCGCCTCTTCCACTTTGGTGTAATTCACAATGTGTGATGTGGATGAGAACTCCCTCTACAGGTCTTCCTGACTCCAATTTAGTTAAGATTTCCTTTATTAATTTCCACACAATATTTTGGCCTTTTCCAGAATTTCATATAAACAAAGTATGACTTGTGTTCTTCTAAGAAGACAGCCATGAGAAGACAGAAACACACAGGGGGAGCGCCATGTGGTGACAAAGGCAGAGTTTGGAGTTATGCAGCTGCAAGCCAAGGAGCTCCAAAGATTGCCAGCGAACCACCAGAAGCTAAGAAGAGGCAAGGAAGGATCACCCTACAGGTTTCAGAGGGAGCTGCTGACACCTTGATTTTTGGACTTTTAGCTTCCAGAACAGCAAGGTGATCCATTTCTGTTGTTTTAAGCATCCCAGTTGTGGTACTTTGATACAGTCATGCTGGGAAACTAGAACAAGGGGCTCAGTACAAGAGCCTGGCACATAGCAGGCACTCAGCCCATTCTACTTGCTGTTGTACGGCAAGAACAGGTGTGTGTGTCTGTGTGTGTGTGTGTGTGTGTGTGAATGTGTGTGTGTGAGAGAGTGTGTGTTTTAACTCTAGGGATTCTTGGTTTCACCGAAGAGGGAGTGAAGAACGAGCTACCCAGCAACATCACTCTCCCATCCTCCCAGTCCTGCAGCCACTGAGTTTTTAAAGCTCTTCAGCACTGAGCTATGTTTTGACCTACACATAATCCTGTGAGGAAGGAGGCAGATGAGAATGTGAGGCCAGAGAGAAGCCCAAGAAGGCCCAAGGAATTAATAGCAGAGCCTGGACCAGAATCTAGGGCTCCTGTACCTACCTCCACCCCAGAACTATCTCTGCTGGTTAGGCCGTTGACCCTTCCAGAGCACCAAAGCTGAGAGTGTCCTCTCTGGACAAGTGTGACCCAGGCATTGGTGGCTAGAATGTGACTTCTCTCAGCACCTTTGGTAATGCCTTGATGGACTCCTGCTTTCTCCTTTCCAGGTGTAAGTTTCAGGATTTGGGGGATTAATACTTGTTCTCCTTTTCCCCTCCCCTCTCCTTTGCAAGGCAAAGACCTGCTAGCCATTCTATCTTCTCATGGAAATGGACCTCATTGGCAGAGCACAGCTAGCTCCAATTGCTCTCCTCTCTTGACTTTTCTCAGAAGGATCATCCAGCTTGGAGAATGGACATTTGCTGCCAGAGGGGCTCGGAATGCAGTTTCCAAAGATGTGTGCAGGGGAAACTCTGATGCTAAAATTCTGAGCATCAAGAGTTCCGAGCATCAGTGGTTCAAATACTCTGAATCTCAAGTTTTGGGAGTCTGAGATTCCAAGATTATTAATTGTGGACTTGCAGTTCCAAGATTTGACAGTTTTGTTATATCACAATTCTAAAATTCCCCCGGTTGAGATTTCTAGAAGCCTTTTAAGGTGACATGCATATAGATGGATGAGGTTTGATTTTGACACTTGATTGTTAACGTGTTTATAATAATGAAAATGACTCTAAGAATCCATACTTATCCTCCTTCAATGAGCAGAAAGCAGCCAATTCATGGAACTCAAGTTGCAAAACATAGATAATGGAAATTGAGAAACTTGAGAATCATAGTCAGTTGTGAAATGTACAGAATTCAGAAGATCAGTTTTCTCTTCACTTGATCACAGTCTGTCGTCCTTCAAGTGTGGCCAGTTTTGTGGGGCAGGGTCTATGTAGCATTTAGATCTATGGCTACATCTAAAGCTGGATCTAACTGATGTACATGAATGTTCAGATTATGAGCTGTTGAAGGATGCCGCTTCTAAGGGAAATTATGCTAACTTATTTAAGAGTAGGCAGGTGATTCTGAGACTCTTAACTCAGTTTTACTGCAGACCTCAGATCCATTTGAGAGAATCCTGTCTTCAGAAACTCATAGGAAATACGAGTTCATGCATACCCTCAGGAGAACATATAATCATATTTGCATACACACATGCATGCACACAAACACATGTACATGGCTGTGCTATGACCAAAATTCTGTCATTCTCTGAAAGTGTTTCTCTCCCCCACCCATTTCATTAAAAGGTCTGACTCCTGTCCCTAGGTCTGACACTAATTGGACACAATGGCCTTCTCTGGTGGGTGGCACGAAGTATGTCCTGGCATCCAAAGTGTGCACAAATAGGCAAGAGTATGGGCAAGTGTGTAGTGAAGGAAGGTCAGCTGTCTGTCAGGGCTCTGGAAAAATCCCCTGGGAAGAGCTGTTCAGGTTGTGTAGTAATATGCTAAGTTGTTTTTCACTTGAGGAGGAGGTGCCTTTTGAGAATCTAGCCAATGGACTGTGGGACAAGTAGAGCCATCTATGCACAGATATGTCAAGTACTAGCTGAACACTTACTGTGTTCTGTAGGACCCAGGACAGAGACTTAATCTCCCTGAGCCTCAGCTGTGTCACCTGTAAAATGGGCATGAACACTGTTCCCTGTCTCATAGGTTGTGAGCATCAAGTGAGGTGAGTGTGTAACGCTTTTAGCATAGAGCTGATGCAGAGCACTTTCTCAATAAATAATAGCTGTTCTTCTTCACAGTTTAGTGTAAGGTGTCCCTTCCTCTCATCCCAGCTCTGAAGGAGCTATCTGTATCAAGGAGAACAGACAGAGCCCGTTCTGTTTATTCGTCCTCTCCATTCCACCTTGCTGCCCTAAATTCCCCTCAGCCCACCCCCTATCCTCAGCCCCGCCACTCCTGCTAGCCCCGTCCCTCCCACTGGCCCCACTCTCCAGCTAGCCCCACCCAGGCTCTCTCTCCCCCATTTGCTCCTCCCTCTAGCCCTGCCCTGGCACAGTGCCTGTCTAGTGGGGCTGGAAGCTCATGGTGTAGTTTCGTGGGATAGTGGCAAAGCCCACATGTTTGGGGGACACGTCGATGTCTTGAGGTGATTGCGGGGATTTGAAGTGGAAGTTCTGCATGATGGTAGTGAGGAATAGAAAGAGCTCCATCCTAGCCAGGCCTTCTCCAAAACAGTACCGCTTTCCTGAAGAGACAAGATAGGAGGGGCAGAGATGAGGCCAACTCTCACCACTGCCTTGCCCAACTACCAACCCCCAGCTGCATTCTCCCAGGGAGGAGGGGTTGGAATATCGTGGCCTGAGAAATTTTCCAAGAAGGCTCTAATCCTCTCTGAGCATCCATTTCCACAGTACATGAGATGAGGGTGAGCCATACTAGACTGTAGCAATGGGAAATTTAGATGCCCCTTTCCTGCAAATACAAACTCAAATATGGCTGCTGTGTTGTCATCTCCCTCCTACCAATCCGAAGAATTTAAGTGACCTTGGACAAATCTCTGACTCACTCTGGGCCTTGATTTTTCCATCTCTGAAAGTAATATGATCACCCAATTCTTTTTGTGTGGGCCCAGGTCCTTGGTTGCTTGGGGGTTGCAGCTTTTTGGATCCAGGGTAGATTCTAAGAGAGAATTCCAAGCTGGGAAAGATACCAAGCTACACCTCAGAGAGAGGAGCTGGGATGAAGGAGGACCCTGTGGGTGTGAGTGGTGGCTTGGCAGCAGATAGTGGTCTCTTACCAATGGAGAAGGGCACGAACCCATCACTCGTCTTAAACTGCCCCTTCTCATCCAGGAAGTGCTGGGGGTTGAAATCGTGGGGATTGGAGAAGAACCTGGGGTCTCTCAGGACAGAGCCCAGCATAGGGAACACTTCAGTGCCCTGTTAGGGAGGAAGGAAGAGGATTTGATGAGGTGTAATTGGGGATGGATGTGCTGAAAGTGCATGTGGGTTGGATGGAGAATTTGGGTGCCCTAGGTAAAGAGGAATGGGATGCATGGGAGTGGGGTTCCTCTGGGGGATGAACTTTGAGAGACTTGAGATTCATGTCTCTGAGATAAGAAGTTTATGTGACATGGGGTCTGTGTTTCCCTAGGTAGAAGGTTTGGGGGACATGGGGGTTCATGTTCTCTGAGACAGGAAGTTTGGAGGACAGGAAGTTTCTTCCCTGAGAGGGGAAGTTTGAGGAATATGAATTCTGTGTCTCTTGGGGCAGAAGATTTGGAGGACAAACAGTTCATGTCTCTCAAAGCAGGAGTCTGGGGGACATGGTGTTCATGTTTCCTGAGAAAGGAAGTTTGGGGGACATGGGGTTCATATTCCTGGAGGCAAGAGATTTAGGAGAGATATGGGATTTAGGAGTCTCTGAGTGGGAAGGTTGAAGGGACATGGTAGTTGGGAGTCTTTGATTGAGGGAGTGGGACAGGGGCTAAGAAGCTTCTAAGAGCAATGGGGTGCTGAGTCAGAGGGGTCAGGTTGGAGGTCCCCCTACGGGGGGCAGGGCTGCACCTTTGGGAGGAGAAAGTCTCGAAATTTGGTGTCCTTGGTGACTCTGCGGGCCACGCCCATTGGGATCATGTCTCCAAATCTTTGGATCTCGTGAATCACCGCCTCTGTGTAGGGCATTTTGGCCCGGTCCTCAAACTTGGGCTGACGGTTCTTGCCAATCACCCGGTCAACCTCCTCATGGACCTTGGCTTGGGGGAGGAGGAGAATGTGTTTAGTTATCTAGAGGTCTCAGGGAAGGGATGATAGTCGAAATGTGAACAACAGTATGTCCATGTGAGACATGGATGTAGACCTTTCGAAACATGTCTGCCAAATGCATTGTTGGCTTAGTGTCCTGTTCAACTGGTCATGCCAGAATCATAGAGGAAACCCAAGGGAGGGGTATTGGAGGCTGTTCTGGAAAGGCAGTGGCACTTGGTGGGATTAGCATAGGAGGTATTTTACCAATTCAGATATTTTTAATATTTTAACAGCTGGTGAAACTTGGCAGCTGCTTATCAGCTGAATATCACCCAGTCTCTGGATAGTAGGGTATGTCTGAGAGTCCAGGGATCTGAGAGAGTTGGGGACATTGCAGTGGGCCTACAGGATTTTTGAGGATCTGTGAACCCCACTTCCCTGCCCCTTCTAGTCTTACCCTCCACATCTGGGTGCTTCATGAGCAGCAGGAAGCCATAGCGTAGTGTTGTGCTGACTGTCTCTGTGCCAGCAAAGAAGACATTCAACGTGGTCAGCACCAGGTTCTTCAAGTAGAACTCTGTGTTGGGGTTCTTCTGCTCCTGCAGTGAGAGAGGGCTTCAGGATGAGCTCACTCCTCCATGGTCTCAGGGCCCTTCTGGGGTTTTTCTTTTGAACCCACTTCTCTTAAATCCAGACCAAAGGTGGGAAGAGGGACCCTAGTTCTCAGGCTCTCTCCAGTCCTCAAGGCTTTGCCACAGCTGCTGGCTCCGCCTCGAATGCTCTTCTCACATTCTTTGCCAGCTGACTATCTGCCATTTGATTATCAGTTTAGTGATCACTCCTTTATGGCAGAAAATATTTGGAAAGAGAGGCATAGGGAGAGACACTGAGTGAGAAAGAGGGATGGAGATGGAGTGATAGAATGAGTCAGAGAGGGTTAAAGAGAGACTAATTTTCTGAGACACAGACACAGAATTTTAGGCACCAGCATCCTATTTCCTTCACTAAAAATCTTGAAGCTTACTATAGAGGAATTTCTCCCTTGCTCCTTTCACCTTGGCCTTCAGACTCCATAAAGCCTCCTCTACTTTCTTCACAGAAGGGAGATTGACCTCCAGATGGGGGAGGGGACCCCCTTCCCCCCACTGTCTCATGGTAAAGCCAGGTTTCCTGTCCACACAGGTACATCTGACAACCAGGGAACAAAAGGTAAGAGCATGGTGGCTAAAAGCACCAGCCTTGGAGTCAGAGAGACCGGGGTTGACCTAGGGTCTACTGCTTCCTTGCTATGTGACATCAAGCAGGCCACTTATATTTCCTGGGCCTCAGTTTTCTCGGTTGTAAAACTGAGGTCATAATAGAATCCCTTTCAAGAGCTTTTCTGAGTGCTAAATAGGCAAATACCATAAAGCATTTAACATAGTGCCTGGAACACTGTAGTGTTATGAAAGTGCTTGTTGTTATGATTTGCATGCACAATACCTGCCCTGGGCAAGGACTCAGTAGATGGAAGAGTGGTGGCTAATTATAACTGGGATTGTGAGGATTATTTTGATAGGGGACTCATTTGAATGGGCCTCAATTCTCCTCCACCCTCAGCCTGATTTCCCTCTCTCTGGCTTTGGACCTGCCCGCCTGGCTGCTGGGTGTACCTGCTGCATGCGGATGAGGAAGGAGTCGATGAAGTTGCGCGGGGAGTTGGGATCCAGGGTGCGTTGGTTCTGCTCCACCTTCTTGGCTATGAAGTCCTCCAGGCCCTGCAGCTCCTTAAAGGCCTGTTGCTGTGGCCCTGGCAGGTGTTTCATCACTGAGTAGAACATCTCATAGAGCTAAGAGTGGGGGACAGAGGAAGGAAAGGGAAGGACTGCTGTCAGTGGGCAGGACTCGATGGCAGTGGGACCTGTCTCAGGGCCAGGAAGGCACTGAGTTAATCGCACCTGCCCAGGTGTTGAGGTATTTAGATGGGGCTGGATGGGAATAGATATCTAAGTTTTCACATGAGGTAAGTGTGAGCATTCCTGTCTAAGAATTTAGGTGAGATGGATTGAGACACATATCCAGGGTTCAGATATTCAGATGGGTCTGGATGGGAGCACAGATCTAGATTTTCAAATATTCAGGTTAGGTTGGGTTGGGAGACACCTGTCCAAGTGTTTACCTATTCAGGTGGCACTGGTGTGGGCGGTCAGTTGTCTAGGTGTTTAGACATTCAGGTGGGCTCGGTAGGAGACAACAGTGCAGATATTTTGGAGACCTGGATTGGAGGCTTCTGTACAGGTGTTCAGGTAGTAAAGTTGTGCTGAAGTGCAGGTGTTAAAGTGGGGGAGATATCTGTTCAGGTTTTCAGATATTCAAATTGCCCAATAAGGGGCGCTTCTGTAGATGTTTGAGTGGACTGGGTTGAGGGACATTTATTTGGGTGTTTGTGGAACAATCTATCCACACGTTTAAGTGTTTAGGGGTCTTGGTTGGGGTACCTGTCTAGATGTTCAGATATTTTAGTGAGCTGGGTAGGGGACATTTGTCTAGATATTCCAGTGGACTAGTTTGGACATGTGTAGATATCAAATGATTTTGGTGGGCTTCATTTTGCAGCACCAGGTGTTCAGGTAGTTAGAGGGTGGGCTGAAATGGTCACTACTCCAGATGTTGAGAAAATCAGATGGAAAGATAGAATATATTAACAGGGAGCACCTGTGAGATAGCAAGGTAAATTTGGATGGAAACACCTGCCCAGGTGAGAGAACTGGGTTGAGAGCAGGAATCTTGCCTGCAGGCTCTCGTTCTGCTTTTGGGTGGTGGGGAGGGGGACAGAATCAGGGCACCTGTTGAGACATCCAGGTGTCAGTGGAGATTGGGTATTGGGTGCCTATCCCCAATCTGATGCAACTGTCCAGTTGCCCCAAGAGTGGCAGCTGGATTTAAGGGACCTTGTCTGGAGGAGATTGGGAGTTTGGGACACCTGTCTCCATGTGGAGGAGCACTTGGCATGTTGTGGTAGGGATCTGGTAGAGCCGAGCTGGCACAGGTTACCTGCCCCGTAGACGTAGCTGTAAATTGGAAGCTTCCCAGCATCATACGCAGCAGTGACAGGAACTCTTTGTCTTCATAGTCAAAGCGATCCCCAAAGACAATGGAGCTGATGACATTGGAGACAGCTCGGCTCAGGAAGAAGGTGGGATCAATGAAGGTACCTGGGAGTGAGGTGGGATCGGAGAGAGACAGGGATTTTAGGGAGAGTCACCTCGGTGGTCTGATGCCAGTCTGAGAATTCCAGGGGGACTGAAGTGATGAGCCAAACTTCTGGCTTCAGACTTCAGAGCTGGGAGCCCTGAAGCTTTCCTCCAACCTTGTCCCCTTCCAGGGGCCAGAATGCACATCCCTATTGGGAGTTTTCTCCTGCTTCCCACAGACTCCAGTGTTCTCTGCTCACCACGTGTGCTCCGGAAGGCCTCGATGAGGAAGCCTGCCTCCTCCTGAATGCGTTCCTCAATGCCACGCTTGCCCACTCCGAAGTCCCGCAGTGTAGTGATGGAGAAGCGTCTGAGCTGTTTGGCACGCTCGCCATTGCTGAATGCCACACCTAGGGAGGGAATGTAGGAGTGGTGAGAGTGCTGAGATGGGTGGGGGCAGTCCACAGACCAGCCCCAGGGGCCCCGGAGAAGTTGAGGGAGCTGAGCAGAGAATGAGGGAGTGGGAGAAAGCTGGAGAGACTCTGAGAGAGAGAGACAGAGCAGAAAAAGAGAGAGAGAAAATTTCAGTCAGAGAAATAGAGAAAGAGAGACTGAGTTGAAATAAAAGAGTCAGAAGGAGAGAGGCAAGACAGATGCACAGAGAAACAGATACAGAGACACATAAAGAGCGAGAGGAGGAAAGGACAGGAAGTGAGATATGTAGAGATCTGAGAGGTGGATATAAAATGTGAAAGATTCTAAAACTGAGACAGAGAAGAGAGAAAAATTTGGAGAGAGAAACAGACAGTCTGGAGAGATGAAAGACTCTCACTGGAGACAGAAGCATGGCGATTTTGAAGCAGAAATAATGTGAGATTCTAAGATTGAGGAAGAGAGAGAGAGAAACATAGGGAAGCACAGAAGCCAAGAAGGATAAAGAGATAAAAGACACATGGAGACAGAGGACCAGGGTTCCAAAGCAGAAATCCCAAGAGCTTCTAAGAGATACAGAGAAAGAAGAGTCATCTAGTGACAGAGAACAGGGAGATGGGGCAGAGAGAGGTAGGAAGAAGTAGAGACACAGAAACTGTAAGATGATTTAGAGACAAAGGGAGAGGCATCAATGGGAGGGGATGGGGCAGAGAAGACAAAAGAAGGCTCTGCCCCAGCCTGAGTGGGTGGGAGAGCCAAGAGAAGAAGGCTAGGGACCCCACTGAGGCCACCAAGTCAGCCTGCCCATATTCCTCTACCAGGGGTCACCCCTCACCATAGCCTTTGAAGAGCCAGTCGAAGGTGGCCTGCTCTCCTCGTCCACTGAATTCCTCAGCCTGGTCCAACAGAGCCTCCTTCACAGCTTCGTATCCACATAGCACCACGATTCGCCGGGGCCCCAGGTGAACCGTGAACACTGGCCCATAGCGCTTGCTGATCTGATGGCGGTGGGTGGGAGTTGTTAGAGGGAACAGCTCCTACTCTGAACTGGCCCTGTACCCAGACCTCAGCTAACAGGATGAATTTCCCCACAGGTTCTGACAGTCGAGGAGCTGGACATCCCATGATCTGGTGTTTCCTAGATAGGACCCTGATGCTGAACCTTCAAAACTCCCATTTTCTAAGACTCTAGTCCAACCTTGTCAATCCCCTGCCACAAGGCCCCAGCCAAACTAAGCAGGTTGCTACATACTCCTCATTCTGCCCATCTCCCTTCCTGGTGGCACCTTCATGAGGGAGTTGTACATCTGCTCTGTGTTCAGCTGCAGGTAGTTCCCAATGAAAGGCAATGGGGTGGGTCCAGGAGGCAGCTTCGCCAAGAACTTCCCCTGCCGCCAGACAGACATCAAGACCATTAAGGTCAGGCAGGCCAGAAAAGCCACCAGAAGCAGCCCTGAGGCCAGCATGGTGGCACTGAAAGTGATGGTCAGATGATGATGGCTGGGATGTTTTGCCTTTATACTACCCGGGGTAGAAGGGTGGATTTTGATCTTGGTTATGTAATTGTCTTGTTTCACCTCCTAGCTACATCCCACACCATGCTCCCTGCCTAACTTGGGACACAGCCAGCAAGGAAAGAGGAGGGAGTCTCCTGGGCAGATTAACAGAGATTGGGCTGCAAGATTGAATTTGTGGCCCCTCAAGAGGGACCACCCCAGGGCTGTGGATTTCAGGGGTGGGGAGCTGTAGATAAATGCCAGAACTGAAGGTTTCGGAATATTTGCATGGGGCAGCCCTGAGCTTTGATTTGGGGATTCAGAGTGAGAAGGGACCCAAAGGTGTGAGTTTTGGGGTCTCAGGAAAGAAGAATCCAAAGATCTGGATTTAAGGGTATTGGAATGAGACAGCATCTGTAGCTGTTGATTTGGGGGCCTTTTGCTGAGGAAGGATGTATGTTTAAAGGTCTCAGGAGCAGTGATTCCAGTGGATGGAATTGAGGATCTTGAAGTATGGAAGGACCCCGAGCTGTGGCTGTGGGGTTCCTGGGTGGGAAAGTATACAGAGAGTGCAGCTGGACCAGTGAGTCAGCACCTGACCCCAGGCATTCACCCTTGGTTGTTTTGGACACATTGCCACCTCCTACTGCCCAGAATCCTCCTTCAGACTTCAAAGCACAGTTGGGATCGGTATCAAAGAACTGCCCATCTCTAGTTAGGTAAGAGGTAGAAGTTCAGAGCCACATTTGAGTGGAATGTTCCACAGAATAGGAGAGGAGTATGATCTCAGAAGCAGAGGCACTGGGCAGGACTTATGAAATAGTGAAATAGTGATGACAACCACCAGTATGGTATTGAGGAGTCCTGACTGTCTCAAGGGTTACAATTTACAGAGAGCTCCACTGGCTCCCTTCCCAGATCCTTAGAGAAGCTCACTAGGTTGATTGTATCATTTCTGTTATTATTGTTATTATTAATGTTTCCCATTTTATATATAGGCATATTGAGGACATAAAACAGAGACTGGGCAGGGGGCCCCTGCGTGACTCCTGTCTCTCCTGCTCTGCACTCTTATTCCTCCTGGAGTATTTGGGAAGAGAAGTTCGTATTTGAGGGCATGTGAGGTTCCCTTTAGGGGTGATTCCTGATTTGCCAGGGGTGCTATTAGAAGCCTGAGGGAACCATAGCAGGAGAGATTTGGGTAAACTCCAGTGTCTAGAAGAGAGGTGGGCCCTGGGATGCTGAAGGTGGGAGCAGATAAAAGATCAGTGGCCTTGCTGTCCTTCCCTCTTTTATATTCTTCCTTACTAATAAGGACGGTTACCCTTTGCTGAGCACTAATTGTGAAGATTAAGTCCATGTATGCATGATCTTATTGAATCATTATAACAATGGGGATAGTTCATTATCATCCTAATTTTGCAGTTCAGAAGACCAAGACTCCGTACAGCCACTTGTTTGAGGTCACACAGGTAGTAAGCGAGGGAACTTGGATCTGAACCCCCTTCCCTTCTTTGTCGTGGACTGGCCTGGCCCATCCTGGTGCCAAGTGGAGAACAAGTTTAGCAACAGGTGGCTGCTGAGACTGGCTTCAGCATTGGACACAGAGATTATATTGTCAAATTCTGCTATAGGCATCAGGTAGGCCTCAGGAAGAAAGGGCATCATGTTGACATTGAGTTCACCCCCTGGTAGACACTAGGATTGAAACACGTTGGCACTGAACTTGATACCAGGAGAGCATTAATAGAGCCACTTCTGGTACTAAGAGGGCTCTGAGAGTAGGTCCAGGTGGTCCATTGAGGCTAGCTTCAGGAAGATAGAGGGATGGCACCATATAGGCTCTGAGATTGGTCTTAGCAGGCTCTGACATGTGCATCAGGTAGGTGCTGATATTGGTCCTACGTGGGCCTGAGAGGGGTCTCAGCTGGGTACTGGGCAGGCTCTGACAGTGGACTACCCGACTCAAGTGCCACCTCTCACCTTGGACAAGGGCAGGAGGGTGAGGTTGGCACTCCCAGGACTGGCATTTTGCTCAAAGAATTCTAGGCCGCTGAACTTTGAGTCCTGTGGGGAGGGAACAAAGGGCAGAGAACAAAGCTGAGAGAGGCAAGTTGTTTATTCCTTTTGGAGGGGGAAAAGGAGGGGAGAAAGATTAGGCTGGGTTTGGCAGGTATCGATCCTCTTAATCCCTGTCATGAGGCTGCACCTGGGTTGGCCACAAGCCTGAGCTCCTCCTCTTCCCCCTTGTCCCTTGGCAAAGAGAGAGCTGGAAATTTTTAGAGTTTGTTTCTCTGTGAGTTTGGCACCAGAAAGGGCACTGAGTGTTCAGACAGGCTGCTATGTACTGGAAGGGGAGAGGGTGAGAGGGTGAGACTGGGAGAAGTACTTGGGGACAGAAAGGTCAAGCGAGGTTGGATTGTTGACCCAGGAACATGGAGTGAGAGATCAGTGTCTGTAATCACCTGTCTTACCTTCCAGAGGCAGGACACGGGCTAGTGTGAGATGCCCTGGGATAGGCTTTTAGGGTGAGCTGGTGGTGGACCCAGGAAAATCCCCTTTCCTCTCTGGGCTTCAATTTCCCTTTCTAGACAGATGGTACAGTGGTTAAGAGCAAGATTAAGATGTAGGTTGGAATCTTAACCTTATCACGTCTTTGTTGTGTGACTTTCAACATGTAACCTCACCCCTCTGAGCCTCATGGGGCCAATAACAGCACCCGCCTCTTAGGCTATTTTGTTGAGGAGTCAATGGGTTAATACATGTTAAGTCCATGGCGGTAAGTGCTTAGTAAATATTAGCTGTTATTGTTATTAATCCATGAGTTGAAGGAGATGGATGAGAGGATCACTAAACTCCCTGTGGCTTTTACATTCTTTGGTCTAAAGTTCCCAAAGCTTTTTCTCTGGGAAAGGAGGAAGTGAGAGAAAGTTTCTGGGGAACCTCCTTCTCCATTCCTCTCCCAGCACAGCACAGCCTTACTCCCTGGAGCTGTGAATAGGAAATTGATCTTCTAGATGGCCATCTGGAGGGATGGGGGATTAGGCAGTACCTGAAGAAAGTTTGGTCAAGGTTAGACCCTCAGGTTGTTCTGGATGGGCATGAAGTTCTGTGTAAGATTTTGCCCATTCTCTGTCTCTGTCTCTCTCTCCTTGTCTCTGACTCTCTGTCTTGCTCTTTCTCCTTCCTTGCAAGTCAGCCTGCCCTTCAACCCTCTCATGTGCTTCTGTATCTCTTATGTTTGTGTCATTTTGTCCAGTGGGTTCTTCCAGATGCCTCTGTCACATTTCTCCTTATTTATACATGTGTACACAGTCATGTGCAACATAATGACATTTCGGTCAACAATGGATCACGTATATGATGGTAGTCCCCCAATATTAGTACCGTAGAGTCTAGCTGTGGTAGGCTATACCATCTAGGTTGTGTAAGTTCACTCTCTGATGTTTGCACAATGACAAAATCACCTAATGATGCATTTATCAGAACAGATCCCCATCATTAAGCAACACATGGTGGTATGTGTCATTGTTTTTTTTTTTTTTTGGAAGATTAACCATGAACTAATATCTGCTGCCAATCCTCCTCTTTTTCTGAGGAAGACTGGCCCTGAGCTAACATCCATGCCCTTCTTCCTTTACTTTATATGTGGGATGCCTACCACAGCATGGCTTGCCAAGCGGTGTCATGTCTGCACCCGGGGTCCAAACCGGCAAACCCTAGGCTGCTAGAGCAGAACGTGCGTACTTAACTGCTGTGCCACCAGGCCGGCCCCGTATGTCATTCTGAGTGCATGCTTGGCGTGTCTGCGCATGTCTGTGTGCATTTATGTTTCAGCATGTCTATGTTGATACATGAATTTAGGCATACACATGTCTTTGTGGAGTGTGTGTTCATGCATAAGTGGGTATCCATACCTGCGTAGGTCTATACATGCACATCTGTGTGATGCATGACAGGGTGTGTGCATATCCATGCCAGTGTGCCTGAATGCACACCCATCTCTGTGTCTGTGTGTGGGTACCAATGTACGTTCTTTGGGACATGCATGTTGGGGGATGTCTATGTGAGGTATGACTCTCTATTCACATCTGTATGTGTGCGTGTACAACTTGGGACTATGTATGAGTATGTGGATGTTTTTGTGAGCATTCTAGTGTAGTGGAGCATTCAGCACCACTCAGCACAGTCTGGCACAGAGTAGTGGGTTTAGTGAACATTGGTTGAACTGTTAAACTTGTTGAATGGCTTAGGAGGCTTGTGGGCCATGTTGTATACACATGAGTGCCTGAGATCTGCTTGTGCCTCTCTATGTTTATCTTCAAAAACAGCCCTCACCTAGCTCCATTTCCCTTCTTAAAAAAACAGGTAGTTCTCTGATTCTTCATGGTATTATCTCCCTCCGTTTCCAAGGGTTACAGCAGGTAGAAAATGCCTCCATAGGACAGGTGTGTCCTGAGAGCATTCTGAGGTAGGTCATTCCCATCAGATGAATTTAAATATCCTCTCAGAAAATTCCCTTTCCCACGGTATTACTGCCAGCATCCTAAGCCATTCAACAAGTTTACCAGAATTGTTCAACCAGTGTTCACTAAAGCCAGTACTTTGCCAGAGAGTGCTGAATCGTGCTGAAGACACATGGGGTGATCAACACAGGTCTGGCCTCTCCCTTTACAGAGTTCTCACTAGAAAGGGGAAGGCAGTGACAGCACATCCCCAGTGTGACGATAAGAAAGCCCAGGCAGAGAGTGATCAGAGCTGGGATGGATGGGCATAGGCTGAGGGGTCAGAACTGGCATGAGAAGGCCCAGGCAGAGGGATCAGGGCTGGGATGAGAAAGCCCCGACAGAACAGTGAGGGCTGGGATCAGAAAGCCCAGACAGAGGGGTCAGGGTTGGGCCAAGGGAGGCCCAGGCAGAGGGGTCAGAGTGGGATGAGAAGGCCCCACGAGAGCAGTCAGGACTGGGATCAGAAAGGCCAGGCAAATGGGTCAGGGTTGTGATGAAGGAGGCCCAGGCGGAGGGGTCAGAGTTGCATCGAGACAGTACAGGCAGAAGGGTCAGGGCTCTGATGGTAAGGCACAGGCTGAGGAGTCATGGCAGGGATGAGAAGGCCCATGCAGGAGGTGAGCTGGGATGGGAGAGGAACAGGTGGGCTACAGGAGCCAAGATATGGCACCTGGTTCAACCTTGTAGGTTCCCTGTAAGTTACTGGAGCACAAAGTAGGCATTTATAATGGAATAATATAATGGAAATATAGGGAGAGTGTGGGAAGGAGAGTTCCAGGCAGAGGAATCAGGCTTTATAAAGGCCAGAGACCTGTGGAGCATGGTTGAATGCTGTTAGAAAGTAGAGATCTGTGGCTGTATTCACTGATGATGCTGGAGCCATCAGCAAGAGTGAGACCTTCTTGGACTTTATGTGACTTGGAGGGGAGTTTGGACTCTGTCCTGAGACAATAGGGAGCCACAGTGGGTTTTAAGCAGGGGAACAAAATGGTGAGATTTGCATTTCAGAGAGATTCTTCAGACCTTTGGAGAAGATGACATGACAAGCTGAGTGAGAGAGGATGGGGCCATGAGGATTGGGAGGAGGGAGTGGGTTGGAGAAGGCTATGGAAAGAAGAACTAATTCTTACTTGGTTATATGTTGGCTTTGCAGGGGTAAGGGTGAGGGAGGAGTACAGTGTGGGGGATAGATGGTGGTGTTGTTTACTGGTTTGAGGATGCAGATCAGGAGAGGGTTTGAGGCAGGAGATAATGAGTTGAACTTTGACCCTGTTGAATGAGGCACAATCCTTGCTCTTAGGGATTTCTTAGACTAGCGGGAGAGCAGAACTGGATAAATTAAAGTCAATGACCCCATTGGTATTAATTAGTAATTATTAGTAATAATTTACGGCTTAGAGTTGAGGATTGGGAAGGCTTCTTCAAAGAAGTGTTATTCAAACTGAGTCTTGGGAGTGAGTTCACAGATAGGGTAAGGGAGGAGAGCAGTGTAGGCAAAGAGAGCCACGCAAGCCAAGTCTTTGATCTGTGAGATGGATAGGACAGAACAGATATATTTGACAGTTACATCAACCCCTACTCCTTCCAGCAACTTCATCAATCTACTTTCTATCCTGCATCTCCTAGACTGACCCAAAGCTCTCAGGAAAAACCTGGCTCATGCCTGCAAGCATGCCTGAAACCTATGACCCTGTCTCAAATGAGAACCTTTTTTCTTTTTTCTTTTTTTTCCTCCTTCTCCCCAAAGCCCTCCAGTACATAGTTGTGTATACTATTTAGTTGTGGGTCCTTCTAGCTGTCGTACGTGGGACGCCGCCTCAGCATGGCCAGACAAGATGTGCCGTGTCCGCACCCAGGATTCGAACTGGCAAAACCCTGGGCTGCCAAAGCAGAGCGCACGAACTTAACCACTCGGCCACGGGGCCGGCCCCTAACCTTTTTTAAATTGAAGTGAAATTCACATAATATGAAATTAATCTTTTTAAAGCAAACAGTTCAGTGCATTGCATATATTCACAGTATTGAGAAACCACCACCTCTAACTAGTTCCAAAACATTTGCAAATGAGAATCTTCAGTGAAACTTGTTTTAAATTTAAATGCTAGTACTGCTAATAATGATATCATTCACTGAGCTTATTACCTTACCATGTGAAGCTTTTTATGAGCATGATCTTAATAAAGTCCTTACAGCAAGCCTATGAGGTTGGTTTTATCATCCCCATTTTGCAAATAAATTATGTAAAGCCCAAAGTTGTGGGGGGGACTGGCATTGGCCACCCCAAGATATGTCTCTTTGGCATGAGGATTATTGGGCTGGTTACTTTTAATAAACTGGGACAGGGAAGGAGCAAGGAAGGGGTGAAACTTGCTTGCCCTTTGTTAGGAGACATTTACATTGTAAAGGAAATCTCCATCTGTAAAGGTCCCTCCCTCTCTGTACCAGGAAGAAGAGGGTGATGACTTTATCTCTAGAAACTCTTAATCAATACCAAAGGCAAGGACTTAAATCTGCATAATAATCTTATTCCTGTTTCTGGTAATCTCCTGTAACTGACTCCCCCCACCCCTAACATCCTCCTTTGTCTTTAGCTGGATATGATATTTAAGGTGGGGGCTTCAGCCATTTTGGCAAGATGCTCAGCTTGCCTGAGCCTCTCCCATGTATACATGTTATAAAGCTTTGTTTAATTTTGTCCTGCTATTCTGTCTCATGTAAATTTAACTCATTTTCTGGCCAGAAGAACCCAGAGAGGGTAGAGGAAATATCTTCCTCCCCTACGAGTGGGAAGTGAATTGTTTGCATTCCAAAGCTAATAAAGGTAGAGCCTGGACATGGCCTTGTGTAACTGAATTTCATGCTCTCAGCCACCACTCTAGATTGCCAAGCCCCACCTTTTTTCTTTATGAAGCATCAGAAATCTGTCCTTGATATTCTGTGGTTCTTGAAAACCTTCGCTGTAAGCTTGAGAAAAAAGATTCCAAAATGTTTTAAAAAATTAAAAAAGGTCTCTTAATAGGAGAGAGACTTGATCTTCTGTCAATTTTTCATTCTTTGAAACATTAGCCAAAGACCCGGTCAACCAGTCTTACCATTGAGGCCATTGGCAATGAGATGGTGAATGCACCTGGAAAACAAGGATTTTGGTCAGAGAGTGACATGTTTGTGTTTCAGATTTCAGAGTATTGACAAAGATTAGGGTGATGCTGTGGGAGGGCTGGTTGAAATGGAGTGAAGGATAAGGTCAAAGAAGGGGACAAAGTGCATGTTCTTTCTGTTTGTTTACACTACTCATGCCCATGACCACTGAAGTGCCTCCTTCCCAGTAGGACATGGATTAGAGAGATGGTAAAAAGTTTGATACCTGAGACGAATGAAGGAGACAGACTCGAAAAAGAAAGGGATTTTATAAGAGGGTGGAGGGGTCATACTCTAGAAGTGCCGTGAGGAGTTTCTGATTCTGGTAATGGTTGAGTAGCTTCTTTTGAATCCAGCATCCTGAAAATAACAAGTATAAATGGAGAATAAAATGTTTTAAAAAACACAATTCGCTGAAATCACTGGAGAGTGAATAAAAGCAGGCATATCCTGAAGGGTGTTGGAAGAAGGGAATTTCCTGCTTACTATAGCTTTTGACTTGAAGGCAGGCCCTTGACAGTGCCTTGGGGGTGGTTCAAACCCAGATAGATACTTTGTAGTTTTTCTGACTTGAAGAACCAGAGGATGGAGTTCAGAGATTACAGCACCTAGTGGTAGTGGTGATAGAATTTCAAAATAAGAGAGCCCCAAATTCTATGTATCAGAAGGGGAGCCCCAAATTCTGTGTATAAACCCTGTCCAAATTTCTGACTGATTGTTGAACTACTAATCTTCTGGAAAATTTCAGGTGGTGCCAATGAAGGCTAAAAGAACTGAAATGAGATTTCAGAGCTGAGCATTTGCACATAGCCAAGTTAACTCTTCCTTGAAACAAAACAAGATGAAACAAATCAATATTCTTAGTAGAACATAACAGAATCCAGAATCTCTTCAATGTACCACTTGTAGTATCAGGATAAAATCCAAAATTACTAGGTACATGAAGATACAGGAAATATGACCATACTCAAGAGAAAAGGCAATTAATGGAGACCAACCCTGGCAGGACCATACCGTTGGAATTTAGTTGACAAGGTTTTAAAATCACCTATTATATCTATGCTTAAGAATGTCAAAGTGGTATTGAGAAGCAATAGGTATTGACCATAGCTGCTTGCCTTGGGGCTTCTTGGAGGTAGTTAAATGAGTAACCTTTGGTGGAGAGAGTATTAGGGAAAACTGTGCTCTTGAGAGGAGAGCCTATTCTGAGCAGGACTGGGAAATGGAGAGAAAATTTGGACAAGTGGTTCATTTATTAAGCAAATATTAATAGAACACCTCCTATGTGCCAGGCATTGTTCTAAGTGTTGATGATATAGCAGTCAACAAAAGAGTCCAACCTCTGACTCTATGGCATTTAGTTTCTGATTGTGTCCACAATTGAGTTCTAAGACATTCTGCCCAGGAATCTACTTTTGGAAGGGACATGGAAGCAGGAAAGAATAAATGGCATCTTATACCAAGACAGCTAATAATAATGACTATATTTATTATTATAGCTAATGATTATTGAATGCCATGTGCCAAGAACTATGCTGAATGATCTACATGCATGACCTTTTTAAGTTTTCCCAGCAGCTTTGTAAGATAGGTTGTGTTATTTACTGGGAAGCTGCAGAACCAACACTGGAATCTAAGTCTTGCAAAGGCAGATCTCTTAATCACTACACAGTATTATAGTCTACCAAGCAAGATGTTGGAAATATTAAAAGGAACAGGAATAGGCTGGTTTGAGTGAAATCAATTCACACAAATCTCAATTTGGTAATGACATATTCACTTAACTTTAATCCTTAAATAAATCGCACAACTCATTTTTGATGACAGCATGGCTTCTGACTCTCTTAAGGAGTTTGGCCTCTTTTTTGGGCATCTTTGTTCTTTTCCTGCATTTGAGAATTTCAACAATTTCTGAATCAGATTTTCACTCTGAGTCAGTCTTGGATTTAAGGTAAGTCAGAGAGTGGGGACATTAATATCTTAGAAAAATGCACACAAAGTAGTTGGCACTCCTGTAGTTTAAGGAATAGCAAGGTCAACATTTTATCTCTCTCTGCCATGATGTCTTTTTCTACTGATCTCAAGGAGATGAGCAGAAAGATTTCAGGGTCCAAAAGAGAAACACTGGAAGTGTAAAGAAGGCCTCCATCTTTGAACAACTGTTAACAGGGTAGATATTGCCTTACACCGTATTCTCTAAGAAGTCTGGGTGGAGTAAAGTTAAATATTAAATAATAAAATTCTGGAACTGAAGAAGATTGATACCCTTGTATATAAATAATTCCTAAGAATCAACAATAACAAAAGACTGTCATTTTACAGAAAAGGAAATATAAATGACCACTGACATGCGAAAGATACTTAACCTCCCTAGTAATCACGGAAATGCAAATTCTAATCAACCTGAAACACTACTTTGATACTCACCAAATCAGCAAAACTAAAAGCATCTAAGAGCAACTGGTGGAGAGAATGTATTCCAATGGGAACTCTTTGCACTGATGGTAGGAGTGTAAATTATGAGATAATGTTAACAATGTTTGGCTTTACTGAGCAAGTTTGACTCAACAATCTCCCTCCTAAATGTGTATGCCCTGAAGATATTTATGCAATTTTCACCAGGAGATGTATAAAAACGTTGTGAGACAACCCAAAATGTCTATCAAAAATAGAATGGGTAAATAGACTGCAGTGCCTTAGTAGAGTAGGTTCACTCACACCACACATTCATCCATGAATGAAAATGAATTGCAGCCACGTGCATCAACATGGATGAATTGCAAAAACATAATAATGAGTGAAAAAAAGAAATCACAGAGGAATACATATAGTGTTATTCTATTTATATAAAGTTTGAAAACAGGCAAAATGAATGTAATCTAACAATGTATTGTTTAAGGATAATTCATATTTGGTGAAAGTATAAAGAAAGACATGAGAATGATAAACGGAAAATTCAGAGTGGAAATTGTTTTCAGGGGGAGGCAGGGGATATGATTGGAAACAGACAGGCAGAGTGGGCTTATAAAGCGTTAATAGTTTTGTTTTGTAGGCTAAACGGTGAGGATTCATTTTCTTTTCTTGAAACAGTTCACATATATTTTATCTACCCATTTGTACCTATGCTAGGTACAGTGGGTTGAATGGTGGCCCTCAAAAGATATATCTGTGTCCTAATTCCTGGAATTTGTGATTGTTACCTTGTTTGGAAAAAGGATCTTTGCAGGTGGTAATTAAGCTAAAGATCTTGAGATGAGGATATCATCTTGGATTATCTGAGCAGGTCATAAATCCAATACCAAGTTTCTTTATAAGAGAAAGGCAGAGAGAGAGATGATCAACCAGGCAGAAAATCAATATAGAAACAGTAGCCTTAAACTATACTGCAGACGAAAAGGATCTAATAGACATAAGAACATTCCATCGACAATAACAGAGTACACATTATTCTCAAGTGCACATGGCACATCCTCCAGGATAGATCATATTTTGGGCTGCAAAATAAATCTTAACAAATTTATGAAGATTGAAATCATATCAAGCATCTTTTCTAATCACGATGGTATGAAACTAGAAATCCATTGGACCATTTTAAAAGGTGTTATAGAGGGCTGGCCCTGCGGTGTAGTGGTTAAGTTCATAAGCTCCACTTTGGAGGACTAGGGTTAGAATCCTGGGCACACGGACCTACACGATGCTCATCAAGCAAGGCTGTGGTGGTGACCCACATACAAAAAAAAAACAGAGATTGGCACAGATATTAGCTCAGGGCCCATCTTCCTCATACACACAAAAGAAACAAAAAATAACCCACATTGGGTGGATATCTTCCTCAGCTTGAGCTGCTATAACACATTTTCATGGATTGGCAGCTTAAGCAATATACATAAAAAAATGGTGTCACATACATGTAATGGGAATACCAGAAGGAGAAGAAAAAGACACAGAAGAAATATCTGAAGCAATAATAACTGGCAACTTCCCAAAAGCAATGACAGAACATAGATCCAGGAAGGTCACAAAACACCAAGGAGGATAAATACAAAACAAAACCACAACTAGACATGTCATATTCCAACAGCAGAAAATCAAAGACAAAGAACAAAATTCTGGAAGAATTCAGAGGGGAAAACAACCTTACCTTTAGAGGAGCAAGGATAATAATTAGCTTGGGCTTCTCTTCAGAAACTATGCAAAGAGGAAGAGAGTGGAGTGAAATATTTCAGTGTTCAAATAAAAGAACCACCAAACTATAAGTATGTATCTAGCTAAATTATCTTTCAAAAATGAAGAGACTTTCTCAGACCAACAAAAATTGAGGGAGTTTGTCCCCACTAGACCTACCTTGCAAGAAATGCTAAAAGAAGTTCTGAGAGAAGAAAATAATATAGGTCAGAAACTTGAGTGTACATAAAGAGAGAAAGAGTATTAGAAAGGGAAAAAATGAAGTTAAAAAATTCTTTTCCTTTTCTTATTCTAAATTGATAAGACAGATAAGATTGATAAACAGATAAGAGTTGGTTCAAAATAATAATAGCAATGGTATATTCAGAGATTGTAGCTTATAGATAAGTGAAATGAATTACAGCAATGTTCTAAATTATGGAGGGAGGAATTAGGAATACTCTCTTATAAGATACGTGCAAGAACAGATACTTGCAGTGACTGTGAACTGATATGCCGTTATTTGAAAGAAGACTTGGAAAAATTGCAAATGTACTTTGCAAACCGAATGACAACAACCAAAGAAAGTAGAAAAAAGAAATACAATTGATATGCTCACAGAGAAGAAAAAAATAGTATCACACAATACACTCAAATAAAATCAGAGAAGACAGAAAAAGAGTGGAAGATCAAAAAAAAAAAAAAAAAGAAAGGAAGAAACAAAACCCGACAAACAGAAAAATAGAAAATAGTAACAAGTAAGGTAGATATTAATCCAACTATATCAATAATCATTTTATTTTCTCAAGTCTATAAGTTATTTTTCCCCCAGTTTTACTGAGGTAATAAAAATTACATACATTTAGGTTGTAAACTGTATGTGTTTTTTTAAAAGGATACAACGTGATGATTTAATATACATGTACATTGTAGAATTATTATGACAATCAAGTTAATACATCCACGAACTCACGCTGTTACCTTTATTTTTGTGTGTGGTGAGAACACTTAAGATCTACTCTCTTAGCCAATTTCAAGTATACAGTACAATGTTAACTATAATCACCATGTTCTACATTAGATCCCCAGAACTTATTCATCTTAGAACTGAAAATTTGTACTCTTTGACCAGTATCTTCCCATTTATCCCCTACCCTAACCCCTGGCAACAATCATTGTATTCTCTGCTTGTATGAGTACAATTTTTTTGGATTTCACATATAGGTGAGATCACGCACTATTTGTCTTTCTGTGTTACAGTGAACTCTAATGAAACCATGGACTTCAGTTAATAACGATGTGTCAACATTGGCCCATCAATTGTACTTTTGTCTCACCAGCTACATTTCAAGTGCTTGAATGCCACATATGGCTAGTAGCAATCATGCTGGACAGTCCAGATCTAGAGAGAAGAGGAAGTACTATCTCTACTCCTCCTCCCTTGGAGAAAATGGGAAAGGAAATTCTGCAATTCGGTGTCATTAAAGTCATTTATGCCAGTGGTTAAAGAGACAGTCTTGATGGCTCATCCCTTGGGAGCAGTGAGCTGTTCATTCTCCTGCTTTAAACATGGATCTGTTGTGCTTTCCCCTCTTGGGTTGGGAGGGGTCTCCAATACTCAGATCCTTGAAGCAGAAGGACAAAACCCCAGCTACAGAGAACTAAGAAAGTTGTAGAGTTAACATCTGGGGCTTACTTAGTATTATATTAGCAGAAAATGAAAGAAATATTGTCAAAACATTTTTAGTAATGTCTTTCTCAAGTTCTGAATCTTTCTCTTATTGAAGGAAAAGCATCACTTAACTTATTTAGGGCCTGGTAAAAAAGATGTACTCCCCCATTATGATTATCCAAATATTTCCAGAAGATCATTTCATAACACGAATAATTTACTACAAATTTTTTGTGTCTAAATTTAAATTTTGAATTTTTATTGGTTGCATAGCATCTCATTGTGTGAGATATACCAGTTCCCTATAGAAGGATGTTGTAAAAGGCCATCTCATGTGCTAAGTCTTTCAACTCCTGTTCAGCCACATAAAAATGGTTCTTGGGGTTGGAACACGTTCTTATCAAGAGATAAGGAGGCCACACAGAGAGGTTGGTGTCAAGAGGGCAGTGTAGGCAGACTCTGAACTCACCTCCTCCCATGAACACAGCCAAGTTACAACTTTTCTGGGAACAATTATCCCTGAGAGAGAACTGAAAGCTGGACAATAAAGAACCCCCACAACAAGGGACAATCCTGACTGAGGTGGAAGAGGCAGAATTTTCTTCTGAGAGAAAAAAGCCACCTTTTCAGGCCAAGGAGCTTCACAGCTGTGCAGAAGCAACCCACAGTTATGTAGCCTTCCCTGGAGGAGTGGGGCACCTGAATGGGAGAGCATTACTGCTGTAAGCATCCTTCAGACTCAGCACAACTGACAAGTGTCGTAGTATCTGGTTTTGCTGGCTATTAACTACAATGGGAAATACCCATAGGAAACTATCAGACATAAGTGGAATAAAGCCAGTTCTTAAAGAGTCCATGCACAAATTCACCCATTTTGGAAAGCAACCTAAGACCACCAGAAAGAAAGGTGCACAGTCCTTTGGTGAAAAGAGATTCATCTGATAGGCTCTGGGTGCATCTCAGTGAGTGGTGAGACCTCTCCAGGGACTGAGACATTGGTGGCAGCCATTATTGTGACCTAGTACAGGTGTGCTGACAGAGATGCTGGCAGATGCCATTGGAGTTCTTCCCCTGGCCTGTCATGCCAGATTCTGCCCCACCCACTAGAGTGCTGATTTAATCCAGTTTAGCCAGGGCAGACAGCAGCCCAGGGACTAGCCCCACCCAACAGCAGCCCTCGGGCAACTCTTTAGCCTGCATAGACTGGGTGCTTGGATCCTCTGCAGGCAGGGAATGGGTCAGCCCCTGTGAGGCAAGGTGGAGTGAGTGGAGCATTTGTGGTGGGTGTGGAGGACTCTGCAGTAGGGTGACTGGGTCTGCTTCAGGGGTCTGAGATGTGTGCATGGGTCAGGACTGTGTTGTTAGTGTGTGTGGACCTATGTGCCATGGGGCTTAGCAACAGCCCCTTATCAACAGCCCCAAAGACCTGTGCTTCTCAAACAGCCACATAGGGGATTGGCCTCACCTTCCAAAGCCTGAAAAAATTGGGAACCCCTGTGCATGGAGCCAGAGCCACTCAGCTGAAATCCTGAGAGAGCTGACAACAGCCTTGCAGGCTGGAGGCCTACGACAACTGTAAGCCCCTGAGCTGAGCAAGAAGCAATGCTGGGGCCCTACTCATTTATCAGAAAAACTACAACAAGAATGTGCTATCAGACCTTGCAGCAAATGGTGATGGGGCTCCCCAAACTTGATGAGGTGACCGAAGGACCCATAACAGCCCCTCATAGCTGAGCATTACAACCAGCCAGCCAGGGGTAGGGCCTAGCCTCCCTGGGTACCTACAGCAAGAGGAACCTTGCCACAACAGAAGGACACATGCAACTCACATAGGGGTCAATCCTAGAATATTTGGAACTGGTGACAAGAGGGAAGAGCACTGCTGCTCGTCAAAAGGCATCTCTCACATAAGGTCACTTCTCTAAGATCAGGAGACATAGCTGACCCATCTAATACATAGATATAAGCACAGAGGAAGAGGCAAAATGAGGAGGCAAAAGAATGTGTTCCAAGCAAGTGTATAGGACAAAACCTCAGAAAAAGAGCTAAATGAAACAGAAACGATCTGCGTGATAGAGTTCAAACAAAATGTCATAAAGATGCTCACTGATCTTGGGAGAAGAATGGATGAACAAAGTGAGTATGTCAACAAAGAATTGAAAAATATAAAAAGGAACCAATCAATAATGAAGAGTACAATACTGGAAATGAAAAACTCAATAGAGGGACTCAATAGCAGAATATATGATTCGGAAGAATGGATCAGTGAGTTGTATGAAAGACTAGAGGAAATCACCCAAGCTGAATGGATAAAAGAAAAAAGAATTTAAAAGAATTAAAACAGTCTAAGGGAACTCTGGGACAGCATCAAGCACACTAACACACATATTATAGGCATCCCAGACGGAGAAGAGAGAAATAAAGAGGCAGAGAATGTATTTGAAGAAATAATAGCTGAAAATTTTCCTAACCTAGGGAAGGAAACAGAAATCCACGTACAGGAAGCACAGAGAACATCAAACAAGATGAACTCAAAGAGGCTCACACCAAGACACATTATAATTAAAATTCCCAAAATTAAAGATAAGGAGAGCATCCTAAAAGCAATGAGAGAAAGGCAACAAGTGGCATACAAGGGAAATCCCATAAGGCTATCAGGTGGCTTCTCAGCTGAAACCCTATAGGCTAGAAGGGAGTGACACAATATATTTAAAGAGCTGAAAGGAAAAAAATCCTACAGCTAAGAATACTCTACCCAGCAAGGTTATCATTCAGAATGGAAGGAGAGAGAAAGAGTTTTCCAGAGAAGAAAAATTAGAGGAGTTTTTCACCAAGAAACCAGTTTTACAAGAAATGCCAAAGGGACTTATTTAAGTGGGGAAGAGAAGACCACAAATAATAACAAGAAAATTATCAAAAACAAAAGGCAGTAAAGTCATTGTTAAAGGCAAAAATACAGTAAAGGTAGCAGATCAACCACCTATGAAGATAACATGAAGATAAAAAGACAAAAGAACTAAAATTATCTATTTCAGTGATAAGAGGGTAATGGATACACACACACACAAAATAAGAGTTTAGATATGATTTCAAAAACATAAAATATGGGAGGATGGGCGCAAAAGAGCAGAGCTTTTAGAAAGAAGTCAAACTAAAGAGACCATCAACTCAGTATCAATTACTATATACGTAGATTAGTGTACATGAACCACATGGTAATCACAAATGAGAAACCTATAATAAATACACAAATAATTAAGAGAAAGCAACTCAAACATAATAGTAAAGAAAGCCATCAAATCACAAGGGAAGAGAGTAAGAGAAGGAACAGAGAAGAACTACTAAAACTCCCAGAAAAAAGTAACAAAATGAAAATAAGTACATATTTATCAATAGCTACTTTAAATGTCAATGGACTAAGTGCTCCAATCAAAAGGCATAGGGTGGCGAATTGGATTAAAAAAATAGACCCATATATATGCTGCATACAAGAGACACACTGCAGACCTAAAGACACTCACAAACTGAAAATGAAAGGATGGAAAAAGATACTCCATACAAAAGGTAAAGAAAAGAAAGTGTGGGTAGCAATATTTATATCGGAGAAAATAGACTTTAAAACAAAAACTGTAACAAGAGACAAAGAAGGGCACTACATAGTGATAAAGGGAACAATCCAACAATAGGATGTAACACTTGTAAATATCTATGCACCCAGAAAAGGAGCACCTAGATATATACAGCGATTGTTAACAGACATAAAAGGAGAAAAAAACAGTAAAACCATAGAAGTGGGGGACTTTAACACTCCACTTATACCAATGGATAGATCATCCAAACAGAAGAGCAGTAAAGAAAGATTAGCCTTAAATGACACAGTAGACCAGATGGAATTAGTAGAGAGAGAGATATATACAGTATATAATAGTAGATATATATACAGTACATAGAGAATATATATTCTACATATACTATATGTATATATAGAACATTCCATCCAAGAGCCACAGAATACACATTCTGGTCAAATGCACACGGAACATTCTCCAGGACTGATCACATATTAGGCCACAAAACAAGTCTTAATAAATTTAAGAAGATTGAAATAATATCAAGAGCCTTTTCTTTTCTTTTTTTTTTTATTAATGTTATGATGGATTACAAGCTTGTGAGATTTCAGTTGTACATTTTTGTTAGTCATGTTGTGGGTACACCACTTCCCCCTCCGTACCCTCCCCCCACCCCCCCTTTTCCCTGGTAACCACCAATCAGATCTCCTTCTCAATATACTAATTTCCACCTATGAGTGGAGTCATATAGAGTTCGTCTTTCTCTGACTGACTTATTTCGCTTAACATAATGCCCTCGAGGTCCATCCACGTTGTTGTGAATGGGCCAATTTCGTCTTTTTTTATGGCTGAGTAGTATTCCATTGTGTATATATACCACATCTTCTTTATCCAATCATCAGTTTCTGGGCATGTAGGCTGGTTCCACGTCTTGGCTATTGTAAATAATGCTGCGATGAACATAGGGGTGCAACGGACTCTTGAGATATCTGATATCAGGTTCTTAGGATAGATACCCAGTAATGGGATGGCTGGGTCATAGGGTATTTCTATTTTTAACTTTTTGAGAAATCTCCATACTGTTTTCCATAGTGGCTGTACCAGTTTGCATTCCCACCAACAGTGTATGAGGGTTCCTTTTTCTCCACAACCTCTCCAACATTTGTCATTCTTGGTTTTGGATGTTTTTGCCAATCTAACGGGTGTAAGGTGATATCTTAGTGTAGTTTTGATTTGCATTTCCCTGATGATTAGCGATGATGAACATCTTTTCATGTGTCTATTGGCCATATTCATATCTTCTTTTGAGAAATGTCTGTTCATGTCCTCTGCCCATTTTTTGATCGGGTTGTTTGTTTTTTTGTTGTTAAGCCGTGTGAGTTCTTTGTATATTATGGAGATTAACCCTTTGTCGGATAAGTGGCTTGTAAATATTTTTTCCCAATTAGTGAGCTGTTTTTTTGTTTCAATCCTGTTTTCCCTTGCCTTAAAGAAGCTCTTTAGTCTGATGAAGTCCCATTTGTTTATTCTTTCTATTGTTTCTCTCAACTGAGGAGTTATAGTGTCCGAAAAGATTCTTTTGAAACTGATATCAAAGAGTGTACTGCCTATATTCTCTTCCAGAAGACTTATTGTTTCAGGCCTAATCTTTAGGTCTTTGATCCATTTTGAGTTTATTTTGGTGTGTGGTGAAAAAGAATGGTCAATTTTCAATCTTTTGCATGTAGCTGTCCAGTTTTCCCAGCACCATTTGTTGAAGAGACTTTCTTTTCTCCATTGTAGGCCCTCTGCTCCTTTGTCGAAGATTAGCTGTCCATAGATGTGTGGTTTTATCTCTGGGCTTTCAATTCTGTTCCATTGATCTGTGGACCTGTTTTTGTACCAGTACCATGCTGTTTTGATCACTGTAGCTTTGTAGTATGTTTTGAAATCGGGGATTGTGATTCCGCCGGCTTTGTTTTTCTTGCTCAAGATTGCTTTAGCAATTCGTGGTCTTTTGTTCCCCCATATGAATTTTAGGATTGTTTGTTCAATTTCTGTGAAGAATGTTCTTGGGATTCTGATTGGGATAGCATTGAATCTGTATATTGCTTTAGGTAGTATGGACATTTTAACTATGTTTATTCTTCCAATCCATGTGCAAGGAATGTTTTTCCATCTCTTTATGTCATCGCCTATTTCTTTCAAGAAAGTCTTGTAGTTTTCATTGTATAGATCCTTCACTTCCTTGGTTAAGTTTATCCCAAGGTATTTTATTCTTTTCGTTGCGATGGTGAATGGGATAGAGTTCTTGAGTTCTTTTTCTGTTAGTTTATTGTTAGTGTATAGAAATGCTACTGATTTATGCACGTTAATTTTATACCCTGCTACTTTGCTGTAGTTGTTGATTATTTCTAATAGTTTTTCTGTGGATTCTTTGGGGTTTTCTATGTATAAGATCATGTCGTCTGCAAACAGCGCGAGTTTTACTTCTTCTTTACCTATTTGGATTCCTTTTATTTTTTTTTCCTGCCGAATTGCTCTGGCCAGCACCTCCAGTACTATGTTGAATAGGAGTGGTGAAAGTGGGCACCCTTGTCTTGTTCCTGTCCTCAGAGGGATGGCTTTCAGCTTTTGTCCGTTGAGTATGATGTTGGCTGTGGGTCTATCATATATGGCCTTTATTATGTTGAGGTACTTTCCTTCTATACCCATTTTACTGAGGGTTTTTATCATAAATGGGTGTTGGATCTTGTCGAATGCTTTCTCTGCGTCTATTGAGATGATCATGTGGTTTTTGTTTTTCATTTTGTTGATGTAGTGTATCACGTTGATTGACTTGCGGATGTTGAACCATCCCTGTGTCCCTGGTATAAATCCCACTTGATCCTGGTGTATAATCTTTTTGATGTATTGCTGTAATCAGTTTGCCAAAATTTTGTTGAGGATTTTTGCATCTATGTTCATCAGTGATATCGGCCTGTAGTTCTCCTTCTTTGTGTTGTCCTTGTCAGGTTTGGGGATCAGAGTGATGTTGGCTTCATAGAATGTGTTAGGGAGTTCTCCATCTTTCTCAATTTTCTGGAACAGTTTGAGGAGAATAGGTATTAAGTCTTCTTTGAATGTTTGGTAGAATTCTCCAGAGAAGCCGTCTGGTCCTGGACTCTTGTTTTTGGGGAGGTTTTTGATTACCGTTTCTATTTCCTTACTTGTGATTGGTCTATTCAGATTCTCCATTTCTTCCTGATTCAGTTTGGGGAGATTGTAGGAGTCTAGGAATTTGTCCATTTCTTCCAAGTTGTTCAATTTGTTGGCATATAGTTTTTCATAGTATTCTCTTATGATCTCTTGTATTTCATTGGTATCTGTTGTGATTTCTCCTCTGTCATTCCTGATTTTATTAATTTGCGCTTTCTCTCTTCTTTTCTTGGTGAGTCTGGCTAGGGGTTTGTCAATTTTGTTAATTCTTTTGAAGAACCAACTCTTTGTTTCATTGATCCTTTCTATTGTCTTTTTTGTTTCAATATCGTTTATTTCTGCTCTTATTTTTATTATTTCCCTCCTTCTACTGACTCTGGGCTTTGTTTGTTCTTCTTTTTCTAGTTCCGTTAGGTGTCGTTTGAGGTTGCTTACGTGAGCTTTTTCTTGTTTAGTGAGGTGAGCCTGTATTGCGATGAATTTCCCTCTTAGGACTGCTTTTGCTGCATCCCAAATGATTTGGTATGTCGTGTTCTCATTTTCATTTGTCTCCAGATAATATTTGATTTCTTCTTTAATTTCTTCAATGATCCATTGTTTGTTGAGAAGCGTGTTGTTTAGTCTCCGCATTTTTGCACCTTTCTCTGCTTTTATCTTGTAGTTGATTTCTAGTTTAATAGCGTTATGATCAGAAAAGATGCTTGATATTATTTCAACTCTCTTGTATTTATTGATGTTTGCTTTGGTTCCCAAAATATGGTCAATCCTTGAGAATGTTCCATGTGCACTTGAGAAGAATGTGTAACCTGCTGTTTTTGGATGAAGTGTTCTATATATATCTATTAAGTCCATCTGGTCTAATTTTTCATTTAATTCTATTATTTCCTTGTTGATTTTCTGTCTGGATGTTCTGTCCATTGGTGTTAATGGTGTGTTGAGGTCCCCTACTATTATTGTATTGTTGTTGATGTCTTCTTTTAGTTCTATTAAGAGTTGCTTTACAAATTTTGGTGCTCCTGTGTTGGGTGCGTATATATTTATAAGTGTTATGTCTTCTTGGTGGAGAGTCCCTTTTATCATTATATACTGTCCCTCTTTATCTTTCTTTATCTGTTTTGCTTTGAAATCTACCTTGTCTGATATTAGTATAGCGACACCTGCTTTCTTTTGTTCATTATTAGCTTGGAGTATTGTTCTCCATCCCTTCACTCTGAGTCTGTGTTTGTCTTTGGGGCTGAGGTGTGTTTCCTGGAGGCAGCATATTGTTGGATCTTGTTCTTTGATCCATCCTGCCACTCTGTGTCTTTTGATTGGGGAGTTCAATCCATTTACATTTAGAGTGATTATTGAGACGTGGGGGCCTACCACTCCCATTTTGTGTCTTGTTTTCCGGTTTTCTTCAGTTTCCTTTGTTTCTCGTCCCATGGTTTAATCTGTTCTGATGTAGAGCTGCTACTCTCTGTTGTTGTCCTTCTACTTATCTCCTCTGCTCTTGGTTTTGTAGCCCCTTTCCTTTTTTGGATTTTTCAGGAATGAGGGTTTTCCTGAGGATTTCCTGAAGAGGAGGTTTTGTGGCAATGAACTCCCTTAATTTTTGTTTATCTGGGAAAGTTTTTATTTCTCCATCGTATTTGAAGGATATTTTCGCTGGGTAGAGAATTCTCGGCTGTAGATTTTTGTCCTTCAGATTTTTGAATATATCATTCCACTCTCTTCTAGCCTGTAAAGTTTCTGCTGAGAAATCTGCTGATAGCCTGATGGGGGTTCCTTTGTAGGTTAGTTTCTTTTGCCTGGCTGTCCTTAATATTTTCTCCTTGTCGTTGACTTTTGCTAGCTTCACTACTATATGCCGTGGAGTTGGTCTTCTTGCATTGATAAAGTTTGGAGATCTATTGGCTTCTGTCACCTGAAGATCCATCTCCCTCACCAGATTTGGGAAGTTCTCAGCCATTATTTCTTTGAATAGGTTTTCTGCCCCTTTCTCCTTCTCTTCTCCCTCTGGTATACCTATAATCCTTACGTTGCATCTCCTAATTGTGTCTGATAATTCTCGGAGAGTTTCTTCATTTCTTTTAAGTCTTGCTTCTCTCTCCTCCTCTGCCTGCAGCAATTCTATATTGCCATCTTCCAAATTGCTAATTCTTTCCTCCATATTATCGGCCCTACTGTTCAGAGCATCTAGATTTTTCTTAATCTCCTCTATTGTGTTCTTCATTTCCAATATTTCTGTTTGGTTCTTCTTTATTGTATCAAACTCTTTTGTGACATAGCTCCTGAACTCGTTGAGTTGTCGGTCAGAATTCTCTCTTAACTCATTGAGAATCTTAATGATGGCTGTTTTGAAGTCATCGTCATTTAGGTTATATATCTCATTTTCTTTGGGATTGTTTTCTGTGTATTTGTTGCTTTCTTTCTGTTCTGGAGATTTAATGTATTTTTTCATATTGCTTGATGTTGTTGATTTGTGCCTCCGCATGGAGATAGAGTTTAGTTGCTCCTTTCACTTGTTTCAGCTGCTGCGGTGGGAGGAGCAGCTGTTTATATTTCACCAACCAGGAACCCTGTCCGTAGTTGCTAACTGGGCCTGGGCCCCTCTTCGTAGCCACAGTGGCCCTTTGGATTCCCTCCTCTGCCGTGGGGGCCGTCACAGGGGGGCTTCAGGCTGCAGGTGCCTACTGTTGCAGCCCACCTAGATGTGCTCTCTCCTTGGGGTCTGCAACGGTGTTATGGGCTTTTCCAGCGGCCAGGGGTGGGATCACTTATATTTGTCGCTCCGTTGCTGTCGGCACCCACCAAATCTCACTTGTCCTCTATGGGTCGCAGGAGAGCTATTGGCGTCTTCTACAGTCTGTGGTTAGTACACCTAGCTATGCTGCTTTTGCCCTGGGGTCTTCCAGCCTTGTGGCTGGCGGCTGGGTGCCTTCTACTGGTGCTGTGCAGAGGCTTTCCCTAAGGCTGCTGTGAGCCTGTAGGGTTTCCCCCTAGGCTACTAAGCTGGGTCTCTGGAACTCTCTCCAGCCCCAGTCCTCTCTGAGATCTCCGGCAATCCCTAGCCTCATGGGGTGGGCAACGGCAGCTGGGGGTCGCCCC